>NW_008751736.1:628038-646229 GCF_000715545.1 Opisthorchis viverrini
CCAGACAGCGCGAGTCAGCGTTGATCAAGGACAGACAACGCCTCCGCAATATGCAGCGCGTCGCTGCCTCGTACTAAAGTCAGACCGCGTGCGTCAGCATTGGACCAAGTTCAGACAGTGTCCTTCCAGTGAAAAGCTTGAGGCCGTTGTACTTTTCGCACTCGCACGCACTCGCGCTCTCGCAACCACTTTGTTGGAATATAGCTATTGTGTTCCCTTCCGTGAGACCTTTTCTCTCCGACACTAGGCGCTGGAGCGGGTCAGCAGCAGATACCACAGGTCGGCGAATCAGCAGATATAACAAACACCCAGGATGAGATCGATAGAAAAGACGGTTCCCTTTGAGCGGCATGTATTCTGGGATTTGTTCGAATCATTTGAAAGCATCACAGAGGAGCACGCACTGGAACAATGCACCTGCTGTATTTCGTTGTATTTCTTCGAGTACAAACCACAGAAGAATGTCAGATCAATGCATCAATGAAACCAAACAAGATTCTTCATCATCGGAATATCAAACCGGGCCACTCCTCAGGTTCTGGTTTTCATCTCCCGGTAGTATTCGGTTCAACAAACTGTAGCTTCTTAGTGTTCATGATCCTGTATACGATGTGAAACATAGCTCCCTAGTTTGGATGTGTAGTGGGCTGTTGATGCAGCTGTCAGAGCCTCCTTGGCTGACATGTCCAAGCTCTGTTTGATCTTCTGCAAACTGGCGGTTGTAGTTGTTGTTGCTAATTGCAGACGAATCAGACAAGCTATCAGCGGTTAAACGACATAGTCGTTGACTACTGACCGAAGGTTGATTGTTCCATACTCCATAGATATTCGACAAGCGCAGATTGCTGATGATTCTTAGTACGGATGGAAGCGTTGTCAAGGTTGAAATTATTAGTGCACAGGTGGTGATAGCCATAAATCATACAAATCGGAAGGTATGTGCATTAATAGCAGTCTTTACTGTGGTTGACAGTAGTTTACAGAAGCGATTTGCAGCATGTATAAAATAAAGGCAATATAAAATGCGGAGCATGTCAAAAGGGAACTTATCGTATGTGAGAGTTCCTTGGTGAGAGTTCGGACGGCGGGAACGTGCTTTTCTCCACAGTGCGACTGCTACACGCGTTCCATAATTGTCCGTGGACTTGTGAAGAGTGGTTGACTTCCTGTTCCCTGCGCACGCACACGAGTCTGCGTGTGCTGACTGTGTTCGGTTTCCCTATATGTAGGTCCGTTTGCGTGTGATAGCACATGAGTAGTTGGTACGCTCGCTAGACGGTACCGACTGTGAGCTGAACAGTCAAGTATGTGGATGACTGGGTGGCTACAAAATTCCCATAGCTACGCTACTCATAATCACAATGGCTTGCTCCAACGAAGCGTCACAAAGAAGCACAAAAATCATCTGAAAATATGAAGCGATTATACTCGCAATTCGTCATTTCAGCGACTGTTCGAATGTACAACCAAACCAGTGAAAACCGAGTAAGCCAAAATTACTTCTCTAGTTCAGAGATATTGCTTATCCAAGAAAGGGTTCCAATGGTTCGTTTCCAGTCCAGTTATTCACAGGAACCATGTTCTTCAGTTTAGTGATTATGATAAATAAATAAAAAACCATAATGATTTACTTTGAGACGAGTCGCTCTAGGATTCCCGTGCCGTCCTATTGGTCGGTTCTCTCAATCGTTCCACGTGCCCGCTTCTTGCAAGCGTACTTGGCGTACAGTGGTTATAGCTGCCACAGTTTCGTTCACCAATGATTCGGGGAGGTGGGGTAGGTAGCTGAGCACTGGAGGCAGGAGCCGATTAATTAATGCGTAAATACAGCACTGTAGATGAACTGTTAGGTGGCGCCTACGCACCTTCAAGTCGCCGTAAGGGTCTAAATCGGTAATTAGTTCGAAGGGGACCACTTAATTGCTCAAGTGAGTCTGGCGATTTGAAGCTGATTAGCCTTAATACCCTCCATAACTATGGATGAAAAATGACGGAGATTTTTATTTGTTGAAAAGAGAGGTCGTCACGTGAAAAGTGGTAGAAATTGGTACTGGATGTTGAGATAAGTGGACGACTGCGCATACGTACACATATTCTCGTTGGTACGCAGGTGAAACCCTGTTGGGGCAATAACTAAAGGCTGAGACAGTTGGCGCGAGCCTTGATTAAACTGAATTGACTGCCAACCAAGCCGAATTACGTGTTCATCATTCACCTATGGGATGGAATCTCTTTCAGATCCGTACTTCATGCTTAAATACCACTATTCAGTGCGAAATTCACACGAGATTATAAAGCGTCCTGAACCTCTCATCCATTGGCTGCGTGTGTGCAGTAAGGAGGGTGGATTCTCTACCCTTGGTCAGTCGTTCATGTCAGGCTAGACGTTACTCATATATTCAATGCTTCCACAATTTCCAACTTTGAAATTCGTTGCTCTGAACAATTGGAGTGGAATATGAGGCCTTTGTGTGCCCAGGAACATGCGGAAGTAGCCGGCTTCATTGAGATCGACATGGGAATCAACACACTAGGTGTATTTAAAACAACCATCGATTATCAACTATTCACATCTCCCACGGTCATGTGACTACCTCATACAGGCTGTTGTAGGCAAGCGGACACCCTTCTAGGCTAACTGAAATTGAACAACCTACGAAGCTGCTAAATCTGTCAAATGAGAAAACAGTCTGTGTGAAAGAGGATCTTGTTTATTTCAACAGTTGTGGCGGTGGTGTCAAACGATGTGGAAAACCATAAACTGAAATGCTGGTTGAAACACTGCCGCATGAAGTTACCTTTGCATCCATACCACTTCAAGCAGCTTTTGGTCCGATTAACATGGGCCCACAGAATTGTTATTCTCATCGTGATGGTATTTTTTGGGATTTACTGGAATCTACTAAGGCTCACAGATGAGGCTCCTTTAGAAGACAAAACAACCCAGGATGAGAAAATTTCATTGTTAGAATGGCCCACATGTGACAAGATCATAGCTGGAGAGGTCACTAATGAGCTTCTCTCCTCGCTTAGCTTTGGTTATTCACCAGCAAAACCGAAGTACACCTCATGCGATAAACTGACACGATTCAACGGACGGCATCCTTGGGTCTCCGTCGAGGAGCAAGACTTTCCACTCGCCTATATAATCACGACGTACGAAAGTTATCAAAGACTTGCCAGATTGTTACGTTTAATCTTCCGACGTCATAATATCTATTGTGTTCACATCGACGCCACAGCACCGGAAAGTTTTGCTTCGAGGGTTCACCAACTTGTAAACTGTTACGGTTCAAATGTACTGCTTGTTCCCTCAAGTGAACGCGTCAACGTGATTTGGGGTGAGTTTTCTGTGCTCGAAGCGAATTTGGTGTGTGCAGAAATGCTGATTGGGATGGAATCTCTTTCAGATCCGTACTTCATGCTTAAATACCACTATTCAGTGCGAAATTCACACGAGATTATAAAGCGTCCTGAACCTCTCATCCATTGGCTGCGTGTGTGCAGTAAGGAGGGTGGATTCTCTACCCTTGGTCAGTCGTTCATGTCAGGCTAGACGTTACTCATATATTCAATGCTTCCACAATTTCCAACTTTGAAATTCGTTGCTCTGAACAATTGGAGTGGAATATGAGGCCTTTGTGTGCCCAGGAACATGCGGAAGTAGCCGGCTTCATTGAGATCGACATGGGAATCAACACACTAGGTGTATTTAAAACAACCATCGATTATCAACTATTCACATCTCCCACGGTCATGTGACTACCTCATACAGGCTGTTGTAGGCAAGCGGACACCCTTCTAGGCTAACTGAAATTGAACAACCTACGAAGCTGCTAAATCTGTCAAATGAGAAAACAGTCTGTGTGAAAGAGGATCTTGTTTATTTCAACAGTTGTGGCGGTGGTGTCAAACGATGTGGAAAACCATAAACTGAAATGCTGGTTGAAACACTGCCGCATGAAGTTACCTTTGCATCCATACCACTTCAAGCAGCTTTTGGTCCGATTAACATGGGCCCACAGAATTGTTATTCTCATCGTGATGGTATTTTTTGGGATTTACTGGAATCTACTAAGGCTCACAGATGAGGCTCCTTTAGAAGACAAAACAACCCAGGATGAGAAAATTTCATTGTTAGAATGGCCCACATGTGACAAGATCATAGCTGGAGAGGTCACTAATGAGCTTCTCTCCTCGCTTAGCTTTGGTTATTCACCAGCAAAACCGAAGTACACCTCATGCGATAAACTGACACGATTCAACGGACGGCATCCTTGGGTCTCCGTCGAGGAGCAAGACTTTCCACTCGCCTATATAATCACGACGTACGAAAGTTATCAAAGACTTGCCAGATTGTTACGTTTAATCTACCGACGTCATAATATCTACTGTGTTCACATCGATGCCACAGCACCGGAAAGTTTTGCTTCGAGGGTTCACCAACTTGTAAACTGTTACGGTTCAAATGTACTGCTTGTTCCCTCAAGTGAACGCGTCAACGTGATTTGGGGTGAGTTTTCTGTGCTCGAAGCGAATTTGGTGTGTGCAGAAATGCTGATTCGCAGTAAGAAGATTCAGTGGCAATATGTGCTCAATGTGAATGAGAAAGAACTGCCTCTTCGCACGAATTGGGAAATGGTCAAAGCAATGAAAGCACTCAATGGATCCAACTTGGTGCAGTATCAGGCAGGGAATTGGACTAAGAGAATTCCCAAGACAAAGTTGCCGTTTAACGTAAGTTGGGCTCCATTTCATCCTCCTCCTCGTCATCATCGACAGCAGAACATCAGTGTTCTACACTGGTTCTTCGCTGTCGTACAACTGATTTATTTGAAAGCCTTATTGTGAAAAAAACAATAAAGGCGAGTAGAGAATAGACTTAGCGCAAGTCTACCACTGTCATTCTAGAGTGTCTACACCTCCGGACACTCATTCAGAAAATCTGAATCGAAACTGACACTAAGTGGCAACTTCGGAATATTTCACAGCGTAGCCAAAACGAACCCTTTTATTACGGTCGACACATACTTAGGATAGTCTTACGACTGAAGTCGCTTATAGCAATACCATTATTGGTTAAACATTGCTCTATCAGAAAGGTAGTCCAAAAAATTATCATGATGAAATGGAAGAGAAACGAAGGCCCTAAAATGCAAACGATTCCTAAGAAGAATTTCCGCCTCATGCGTTTCCAATGGACGAATACTCAGACCAGTTAGGCATTCTTTTGGGTTTTAAGATATCCTCTGATTAGATCCTGAGCAGCAACCACTCGGCCGCTGTGATCAAAACTTCATTTTTTTAATCTTGCTATTTAAAGTGGCTTGCCGAGCGTGTTTCCTATTTATTGAGGAAAACTCTACTGGAGTACTATAGTGTCACTGTCTCTGTTTTGTTCTCGCATGATAGGCAACAACAGAAGCACCGAAACTTTAGTTGTTCTAGTGTGAATGAAACTACTTTCCAGTAGAGATCAAGTCCTAGAAAGCCAAGAAGGGCTGTATGGCTGTTTCATCCTTATTGGGAATCATCCACTACGTGAAACTCCAGGGAGTCTGGAACCTGGTAGTTGAAAAACCTAGCCGTTCGGCCACGAGCGGTTGATCAACAATCTGACCCGACAGGATATAGCGTCACTGATCCTCCAGACACCACGTGATCACTTTTTTTTTATTGAGTGGCTCCTTTATTGTAAAATTTATTCTCTTTCTTGGCTCCGCAGCATACGTTGGCACCACTTAAAGGACGAAATCTCCATTAAAAGTTCACAAATCTTTTCACGATACCAAGAAATTCTTTTTTGTGATTACACCAAATATTCCATAGACCAGCATGTCCATACTTTCGATATTCGTGTTTAAATCACCTATCTACGATATCCTCCTTATCCGCTGCCCCCTGAACTACCCATGAGGAATGTTTGTTGGAATTCTCGGTTCAAGGGACCCAACAATGAACCACACACCGGTGGTGCACTTCGCTTCCATAATAGCGACTACCATCAGAAGAAACCAAAAGGGTCGTGCCATTTCTTCCCTTGTAAAATGATTATTCTACGAAAAAGCTGGTATTATATGTTGTCCTTAAGTGGCTACTTCAGATGTTTTTAAACAGAAGCCAAATTTTTCCGGACAGTCGATTTGTTGACCTCTTCAAACCACAACTCTATGCTCTTGGACTGTGCCACAACCCTATTTCCGGGTTGGGGTCACTGAACAGATCCAGCAAATTTGTTCAGCATGAAGTGCTTAGGGATTTTTCATTCTTTGATCTCCGACTGTAAGCGGTACCGGAAAAAATTTACGCGCTGCTTCCAAGGATATGGATGGGATAGGCTTTGCAGGATAGGGACTGTCCCTGTAGAATGCAAAATGTGCTTGCTAGATGTCATCGTTGTGTCTCACTGGAGCGATGATGAAGATATGAGTACTTTCTCGAGGGAGTACACTGCTCATAGGGTCCAATAAAATGACAATGAGCATACTTTTGGAATTCATCATTATCAACATCAACGTCAGTGTTAGCATCAGCTCTTCGCTTTCGTGCTCTGCTTAAATGAACTCTCCGGATGACGGAGATAAATACGTACGAGTTTGCCAGGTTCAGGACTAATGATCTATGCAATTAGGGTGGTTTGAAGTGTGTTCACTAACCAAATTTTGACGGAGTCCATTGATATTGGGAGAGGATCTTGAAATTCTCAGTATCTTTTAGGACGAGATTTGTGGCCATCCTGGTGAGATGGCTCTCCACCCTGTGAAGGATAAAGTGGTCATCCCAGGAGGATGTCCCATTTTCCGGAACTCTTGAAAAAGCTAGCTTCAGTGACCCATTTGTACTGCCACTTGATATATCTGCTATCGCTTGGAACCCAAGTTAACCTCGTCCAAAAAGAATCGCCCCCCATTGTGACAACGTGGACTGAGCATTGAGAGTGGACTAACTGAGGGGACCTCATTAGCATGATTCCGGTCGGCTGCTGCTGTTCACGTCAGATCGCACAAGCGAGCCTCGTGCTGAATTGGAGTTGGAACCATAGACAAAATACATAAACATAAACCATGTTGCTAACGGCAGAATTTTCACATGCTGTTGCTCCTGACTTTGAAGGCAGGATTAAACGTCGCGTTTTGTTACTTTCGGTTGCCTGCAGTTCGTTTTCAACGTGTGCCTCCCAAGCTAAATACGAGTCACATCGCGGCACGTCTGGTCGACAGTAACTTGCCCAAAAGTGGCTGTACGGTATCCGCAAAGTTCACGATATCAGCTGCTCAAAATAGAAGTAAGCTATTGAGTAGGGATCGGCGACGTAGAAAACTACCGCTCTTGTGGTTCTGCTTTGGGAAGAAGAACAAGAGCATGGCTTCTTTTCATCTCTTTGAATCGTATTCTCAAACGACATCCCAGTCCACTAAAATTACCTCCTCGAAATAAGAGTCTTCTCCGAGGGATGCTAATGCATGTGATACTTTGGTGTGCTCTCCTGAAACCATGTTTTGATAAGCACACTC
The DNA here is from genome assembly GCF_000715545.1 of Opisthorchis viverrini. Lineage (NCBI taxonomy): Eukaryota > Metazoa > Platyhelminthes > Trematoda > Opisthorchiida > Opisthorchiidae > Opisthorchis > Opisthorchis viverrini. The sequence goes on from NW_008751736.1 coordinate 635,553, forward strand.
ATTTACATTCTGATTTGATCTTCACGGGAGACTCAGCTGAATTCCAGCTGATACCCTCTTCTGTGGCTTTCTTCAACTGAATGTGTTGCGCCAAGGTTGTCTCATGTTTCAACTAGTACGATATTCGGGATATCACAGTATATTTTCATGGATGAAACTGCTCACCAGGTTGCTGAAAAATCGTCGGCAGCCCACAACTGGTTTCGCTCTTCTTGGAGCTGGCTCATCCAGTAGGCAGAGTTCCTAATATTGACCTTATGTTTTACCGAGAAGGGCGAAATCGGTCGTTCGTTATCAGTGGGTTTTGTCACGTGATTTGAGTGTTTGTGGAACAAAGGAGTCGCGTGATCTAGTGAGCACAGACGTACTAGACAAATTAAGTGAAGTTGGTTGAACGAACAAGGAAATATCCGCTACGGGTTTTTAGCAAACTTACAGCATTTTTCTTTGCTGCTTGCAAAGCTTAGGTTTTCTGATTGTACGGTCCCTCAAACTAGTCCATAGAGAGGATTGATGCGCTCCCACATCGAGGCGTCTACACAAGCACAAATGTTCTAATGTCTCAACAATGATAAGCGGAACGACTACCGCTGAGCAAGATTCATACCCTAGAAAAATTTGATTTATGTTACTCATTTTCGGGTGACTGCTTTCTGAATGAAGATGAGTTGGGCCCCTGAAATTAGTCTCCGTATCGCTGTGTTCATTGTTTATGATGTTGATTATGACAAATATGGTGACGACAACTATGAGAATAGCATTCCTATTCTGGCCTCAATACCACAGTTATAAAATATTGCAGCATCTTATCACAAACATCTTGTGTCTTATTGGAGTCAGACAAGACTGCCTATTTACATGTCGACTCTGTTCATTCATTTTCAGGTTACCTGGTACAAGGGCAGTTTCTTGGTAGCTCTACGACGAGACTTTGTCGTTTTCATGCTTCGCAATCCAAAGGCATTGGCGATTTTGGATGCACTACAATCTGGTCGTGGTCACATTACCATCCCGGATGAAATGTTTTTCTCCACTCTGGCTTACAACCCACATCTTGGCGCGCCTGGTGCATGTCTATACCGAGCACGCGGAGACTCCACGGATCCCAGAACCATGTTTCTTATCCGCTACGTCAGCTGGAAAGACACAACGTGCCATACAAAGCGTTGGCGAAATGAAGTTTGCCTACTCGGCCTGAAACATTTACCAATGATGATAAAGGCGCCACAACTGTTTGCCAACAAATTTACACCGACTGTTCAGCCTGAAGCCTACGACTGTATGGAGTATTGGTTGATTCGGAAATTAATCAGGGAACAGGACACACATTCACTGGACAGAGACTTTAATGATACAGTGTTTGCTCAACTGTACTGTTCCACGTCTCATATATGAGGCGGTCTCATTTTACGGTCAAGAACAATCCCTCGGTTGGCACATTTTCTAAAGATCTCCACCCGGTTCCGTCTACAATACAGCAAGAAGCGTCCGTGCCAATCATACCTTTTCATAGTTTTATAAATGTGTTTCTCTATAAAATGAAGTTGTTGGCAAAACCCGTGGTATACCGTGACTGGTTCGGAATTTCTGGTGGAGATACGGACAGAGACTCGATGTGCAGTGCAATGCGACCATTTACCAGTTTCCCTTGAGTTTTCCCCTCCTGCGAGATCAACATCTCGCGTGTCCTGATCAGAACTCAATTACGAAGATCCTTGCGCAAGTTTGCCGCCTTAGCAGGCATTCAGTTTGAAGTGAAGGTCAGACTCGGTCTTAGTTGTACACCCGAGCCAACGTCAGTTGAAAAATGGTGAAATGTTTTGTTTCCAAACCGATCTAAAAGATCATTAGGTTATTTAAATCAGTGGTTGACTTCGTACTGAAGTGTAACATCGCTTCTGGCATGGTTATTGCATGACTCAGACGTATGGGATCTCAAGCCCCGTAGACTACCAAAGTGCCGTTCTTTCCAAGTTGAACCTCAGTCGCATACTACGAGGGAGTTTCGCGACTTCGTCTGAAAGGAAACTAAAAGTCCCTAAGTCAATAAAGAAGTTCAATCTTTGGGAGAATCCAGGGGATACACAACTAGGCCACCACATATAGGCCTTTCAAAATGCGTCAACGCGGTCAAGTGGCTTCATTATTGTACTATCAGGAGATATAAAGAACCTCGTCTATTTTACCGTACAAACTTTGTTCCACACTCTAGTCGTTACACGATTAGGCTTACCGCCGGGTGAGGAAACCAACTCTATAATCGAAAGCCGGTATGCGCGACTCCACAGGTATTTCTCGAGCACTTCTCACTGCAGTGAACCGTCCAGAAGAGTAGTAGGAAGGAAGCCCCAAATTTGAAGTTATATCCTAACGCGAACTAAGCCGGTACAGTCTATCAAAGACGAAGGTAAAATTTCACTTGCAAATGGCTTTCGAAACACGAGCATCCTCAGGATTTTTGTTCAACGTTCCTGAATGCTGCTTGAATATCAAACAATAATAATAAAAGGCTGCGTAGCGGTTCGATAAATTTCATTTCGTCTTTCCATCAGATGCGGGGACATCACCTGGACTCTTGACCAGACACTACATGCATGATTCATCAGTGGTATACACCGTTATACTAACGAATGCGGAGTGTTTTTCAACAACATATACTGTCGGTTGCTGTAGCATTCGTTGTAACGGTGTTTCCGTGAGCATCAAAGTCCACTTCAGATTACCACGGTCCATGAGCAATCATAGAGCAGCACATGAAAGTACCACATGAAATAACGAATGCGTATGCAGAAGGCCAGCATACTACTGTCTGGCATGACTAAATTGTCGTCTTGCTTCAGCTACCCGAAGCTGAGCCGTCCTCAAAAGGTCAGTTCTGTTGGCTTCAGCCTGTGCGACTGAATTCACCATGCTTTGCGATCTGTCTGGAACAAGAATCCCAGTTATAATGTTGTGTGTGAGGGGCTAAGAAGTTATCAAGTTATTCCCGGTTGTCTCCATTAAAATGATCACAATGCAACCTGAATTTCCTCTGAATAAAGGGCCGAAGCCTCTGGTCAAGTGTAAACTAGGTAGATTCTTGAGACGAGAGTCATGACCTGAACACTGTCATGGAACTTTGATGATACTTATCTTTCCCGTCGGTTTTCTATGGCACGTGGGACCTATCACGCCAATCAGCGTAGTTTTGAGCAGGACTCAGTTGCTCACTTTGCACCACGTTCCCTTTACACGATTATCAGCTTCCAAGTACATCTGTTCGACGGATATTTGCTTGCGTACTTCGAGAGTGAATGATGATATATCGTAGGATGCTCCGACAATGTACTTCTGCAAGTTCACTCTAGTGGGCGAGATAGGTTGGTGTGTCGGGCGGTTTTCACCTTTCCACCGCGAGCACTCACTGTCATGAAAAGATTTAAAAGAAGCTATGCTGGTGTTTTTTGAGGCAATGTGGAGTCTGCTGTTTATGGTGGATAGTAGATTAACCATCTGTGACAACGCTTTCTGATTGGTTGTTGTTCTATTCGCGGAGCTTGGCAATTGGACTGCAAACGTCTCATCACGGCACTCAGTATTCGCACAATGGAATTGAATTTTCGAAAGCTATCACGTGCCCTGTTGGATCAAAAGAGAGGCAATTGAGTTCAGAATACGAGCCTCATCCATGCATCCCGGGGTGTTAGGAATGCCAGGAAAGTACTGCACCAGACTTCTTCCGCTAGAGGTATGGTCGCTTCAGTAAACAATGAAATTTGGTGAGTCGCAAAGATATGAGTGTGTATCGGAATGGATTTTGGCTTGAGCACATACACAACAAAATGCAATGTTTTGGCGTAAAAAGTTTTATTCCGCTTGCAAAAGTTTTCAGCTAAGGGTGTTGTGCGGCTAATGAACACAGTCAAAAATCGAGATGATATCGTGGAGACCAACCAAACCACACAATGATGAGATTATATGTTATGATTTCAGTCAAAAGTAGAGTCTAGGCCAATCGAGGAAACAGCTTAAATAAAGGGCATCTATGCAACTCTCCGCTGCTCACCGGTATTCCGTGAATATTGTCTGTACTAAGCATTATTGCAATCCAACGTACCATATTTCGCGGCGAAACAAACTGAATCTTTTGTCTCTGCTAATTAGTTTCCCTGCACGTGCCATTAAAGCCCCGAGAATTCAGCCATAGGTCCCGTCCGTTCATTCATTTGGACAACCTACTGTTTGTACTGACATGAAAACCACGGTACAAGATAAACGTATTCACCAATACCCATCTGCACGCGTTATGCGGTCAAGGTATCGTCGTCTGGTTAACCATTGCGTGTTCACTGTTTTCTTCATTTAAGCAGGCCTAACAAGAGTCAATCCTGAGGGGCGAATGCCTTTATTCATGTGAACCTTCATGTGTCTGCTAGTTAGCAGTTGTGAAAACCTAACATTTCATGATCTATTTAACGGACGCCTAGACTGACGCCTAGCACCGATACTGGGCCTCGGGGTGCTGTGTGACCTTGGGGAGCATTGTAGTTGGACAAACAAAGTAGATTGCAAACATGGCTGGAATGCATGTCCTAAAATACATACCAAATTTCCGATGTGCACCAAAAAACAAAAAAAACGTCAGACTTGGGGAAAGAAAGGAAAGAAAGGCAGATTGTTAATGTCACCCTTTAGGTGTAATCTGGTGGTGATAATTTCGGTCACTTTAGTTTTGTCAGCACGTGGCAGAAAATTTGTTTTGGTGTCTTGGGGAATGTCATCAGCTTTGATGCCATGCACCACACATTTATCGTTGTGGTTAGGCTCTTTGGGCAGCTTACATTAGGTATGTACATAAAAACTGCACACCTTCGTTTCGACAACTAGCATGAGAATCGGAAGACATATAGTATATTCCGCTTTAAAAAACGGAGTGATCTGTGCATCACGTACGTTTTGTAGCTTGTTTAATAACATAATGAGTTCGTGATATGAAATCACAACCTTCAAGACACATGAAATAACCGTGGTAATGCGGGCTACTGAACCTGTTTGTTTATGGAACTTCCATCCTACTTTCACGCATTACAAGCAACAGGAGGCACATGCAACCCATAAAAAGGCTATGACTTTTGTTGAGGATTTTCTCCAGCCACGCCATGGACCAGTCATGCAACTTTTCGCCAAATTCTGACCACATAAATTCCCGCATGTTCTGAAGATCGTGTGAACGACTGATCATTACTTTGACCAGTGTCTGAAATTCAACAGTATACGCCATCCACAAATGGGCCGTTCATCCGCAGCACGGGTAAGCCGGAGCATGTAATTCAGGCCTCCCAGATCAGCGGTTGGCCGCCGAATCAGTATGACATGAACGAAACTTGAAATTTCAACTGGAATAATCTGTCTGGCAGAAATGCCAGTGTAGAGTTCTCCCTCTAATCCTCTAAGACTCGAGTTCATGAGGTAGCGGGACGCTCGGAGCTCGATCGAATAACTTCAAGAAGTAAAAAGCCGGCATCAACTATGAATCCTTCATCTTTAGTTCTAGCTAAACTGTCCGCAAATACGAGCATGTTGGTCACGCAAGAACAGTTCCGGAGAAACCCGTGCTTCACTGGCGATATCAAGTTATTGGTGGTGACGTGATTTACGATGGCCCCCACTTCTTCAACTTGCACAGTACGTTAGTGAAGCCAAAAGGTGTGTGGTGAGCGCGTAGTAGTCGGATATCAATTGCCTCCTTCCAATCGGAGGGAAGGCTGCCTTCAAATCAGGAAAGTCAGATTCCTGAAATCAACTTCTGAACGCCCGGAACCTACTGCTTCACCAAAAGCTCAACTGGAAAGCCGGCAAGCATCCAGGCCAGTTAATCATTCGATCAATTCAGTAAAACCTGATGAGTGTTCTCTGCGCCACAGAAGCACGACCGAATGTGATCAGCATTCAGGCTTTTCACAGAGGCACGATCGATGTTGATGGGGGATCACTAACGCCTATCAGACAGCCTGCATCAATGTCAGAAAGTCCCCTTTAAATAGCGTGGGGCCGTTGTAACTTTTGCACTCGCTCAACGCTCTCTCACTCACACGCACTCTCACTCACTCGCTTGTTCGGAATACAGCTGTTGTGTGCCCTTCTTTGAGTCTTTTCTCTCCGACACTAGGCACTGGAGCGGGTCAGCAGCAGATACCTCAGATTAACAAAACAGCAGATGTAAAAGTTGAGCGGAAGACGAATTTTAGATAGACATGATTACCAGCGTAAGTGAAGTTTCATACAGGATCTATGGGTGGACTCTCTCTGGCTCCGTTGCGCTAAAGTGGTCAATTTTTGCAGTAGTTGGCGACCTTCCTCCCCGTGAAGACTAATTCAGTTAGAGGCCGTTTGTAGTATTGTCTTGGCAAGATCGGATGCCATCAGGTCTCTGGGTCAGGTTATAAACCTTAATAATGTTCTCTTTTGGCTTCAGACAAAATTGCTGAGTCGTTCCTGGGTTTCCCGCTTCTGTCCCCTAAGCAGAAGGCCGTTGCTTATTTCTTCGGGGATGTCGCATTTACTTAAATAGCACATTTTTGCTTTTTTGGAGAGGGTTCATTATCGTGAACTGTTTTCGTGTGTTCAATTGGCGGATTTCTGATTTACAGCGGACCCACATTTTGTGGAATGTCAGCTCCCCTTCTGTCACCTGTAATTATCTTTTGGAAAATAGTCCGGTCGTCTTTTCCGGAGGACGCCGTAACCTTTTGGATAGTTTCGATCCACCCGACTGCACGCTATTTTTTCAGGAGAAACATCGCACCAATCCCCATTTAAACTGTTCAAAAACCCACTCATTTCTTGGAAATCTGCATGGCATAAGTTCCGAACCCAAGTCTGAAGTTCCGGATTTCCGGCTCAGAGGTAGATGAAATGAAAATCAGTTTCAGTGGAGCTTTTATCAGTACTTGATCAACGGAGTGTTTGTCGTAGGGATGGCTAAATCCAGCAGGGATGATGGTTAGTCTGGCGGTATCCGATGAGTGCCAGGACATTTCTAGTTAGAGCGTTTTCTGATCGAATTCGGTCAGTGCCGGTTCGAAATAACCACCAGACCCGATGTGCTGAAGTTTCATCCAAGCGGCCTTTTGTGGAGTTAAATTCACCTATGGACAAGAGATGTATGAAGTCATAGCTGGGGAAGAGTCGCTCAGTTGTTGGTATTAGGAGTGGTTATCCTCCGGCTTATTCAAGCGGCATTGGTTGACCAGATAGTGGAGAAGCAAATCGGTTCCGTGCATCAGGAACGGGTTCCACAATGCATCACAAATGGTGTATGACTGGTATCAGGGCGACGATCTGAATGATCAGGGTCGCATGAAGCCCTACCTAGCTACCTCGCTTATCGAATCAGGTGGGGAAATGGATTAGCCTCATATCGGAACCTCTGCGTCAGAGATTGTGGTGTCCTGTGACTTTATTTTGCTTCCATAATAACACTACGTACTTTGTCAATTTCATAATCGTTTTTCGTTTGAATACGAAAACTACAAAAACAAGAACTTATACACTTTCACGCAATACAAACGTGGTCACGTGCTTGACTTTCCCTTCTGATTTCGCTCGCACCTACAGCGGTAATTTTGCGAGCTTTATGTGCTAACTCTGTTATCAAAACATTTTAGGCTATCTTCGGAATCTATTGTATGTGGGAACTGTTCAGAAGAGGACCCCTAGACAACTATTGGTGGGTTGCTATTTGTTCGATGGCCTTGGCCAACAACGATTTATTTTTAAGGGAACAATTATTAGTGAGTCTGTTCATGTAACCTCTTTATTATTGTATGCTCAATCTAGCGTTATTATTCTTGTTTCTTTGCCACACACACCTGGTGAAGTAACTTACTGGGTAGCCAGACCACCACAAGATATCTGGTGTGAGCTAGGTCCATGCAAATGTGATTATGGGCGGCTGATCAGGGTAATGTTACTGTTTATTATCGCGGGGACTGTTCGAAAGAATGATAGAGGTTGCGGATAAGCCATTCAACACTGCTTTGTCCAGTGGTGGGGAGTTAAGGGGTGATTACCAGAAAAATTGGCAGATTCGATAGTTGTGCATAATCTATTTCTTTGAGATTTTAAATTCCTCACTTTTCTTCTGTCCTTATTTACAGACTTTGCTCCGCTTCTGTGTTCAGCGCGTGTGTGTAAATGGGCATTTGTTAGTTCTTGCCACATCACTCATTTGGCCTGGGAGTTATCTAGCCATTTTATGGCCGACCTTACAAACGTGTGCCTTTTCCGCGTGTGGGCCTGTCTCCTCATTTGATCCGTATTCTTGAATGTCAAGCGGACAATTTGTTGTGGACGGGTATCTACTGTGAACTTTCGTTGGTATTAGAGGGGTATGTGGTGTTTGAGCAGAGACTGAGATCCGAAGTCTGGCCAGTCGCGTCGGTATGCTTTTAATTTTATAATGTTCTACAACTACCTTCATGCCAGTCATAAATTTGGGGTTGGCTGAAATATCACCAAGCGGAATCTTGTTTCGCGCCTTTCCCCTTCGAATTGTGTGACCAATTTCCCCTTCTGGAGGGCAGTTTTCGGATATACGCTTGATCTTTTGGTAGGCCTTTTGAAAGCCAACAGCCCTATTTAGGAGCACGGCAGTTGCGAAGAGAGGTGATTGGAACCCCAAAGTTCGGTTGCTTTCCTCTAATGTAACGACTCTGTATGGAGAACTTCATTTTCCGAGACAACTATTGGTGGGTTGCTATTTGTTCGATGGCCTTGGCCAACAACGATTTATTTTTAAGGGAACAATTATTAGTGAGTCTGTTCATGTAACCTCTTTATTATTGTATGCTCAATCTAGCGTTATTATTCTTGTTTCTTTGCCACACACACCTGGTGAAGTAACTTACTGGGTAGCCAGACCACCACAAGATATCTGGTGTGAGCTAGGTCCATGCAAATGTGATTATGGGCGGCTGATCAGGGTAATGTTACTGTTTATTATCGCGGGGACTGTTCGAAAGAATGATAGAGGTTGCGGATAAGCCATTCAACACTGCTTTGTCCAGTGGTGGGGAGTTAAGGGGTGATTACCAGAAAAATTGGCAGATTCGATAGTTGTGCATAATCTATTTCTTTGAGATTTTAAATTCCTCACTTTTCTTCTGTCCTTATTTACAGACTTTGCTCCGCTTCTGTGTTCAGCGCGTGTGTGTAAATGGGCATTTGTTAGTTCTTGCCACATCACTCATTTGGCCTGGGAGTTATCTAGCCATTTTATGGCCGACCTTACAAACGTGTGCCTTTTCCGCGTGTGGGCCTGTCTCCTCATTTGATCCGTATTCTTGAATGTCAAGCGGACAATTTGTTGTGGACGGGTATCTACTGTGAACTTTCGTTGGTATTAGAGGGGTATGTGGTGTTTGAGCAGAGACTGAGATCCGAAGTCTGGCCAGTCGCGTCGGTATGCTTTTAAGTTTATAATGTTCTACAACTACCTTCATGCCAGTCATAAATTTGGGGTTGGCTGAAATATCACCAAGCGGAATCTTGTTTCGCGCCTTTCCCCTTCGAATTGTGTGACCAATTTCCCCTTCTGGAGGGCAGTTTTCGGATATACGCTTGATCTTTTGGTAGGCCTTTTGAAAGCCAACAGCCCTATTTAGGAGCACGGCAGTTGCGAAGAGAGGTGATTGGAACCCCAAAGTTCGGTTGCTTTCCTCTAATGTAACGACTCTGTATGGAGAACTTCATTTTCCGGCTTTATCACAACCGCGCTAGTTTTGTTTGCGTGCGGAATGGCCCAAAGATGATCAACTTTCTCTCGTTCATGCGCCTGTGCACCACAGACGCAGCAGCGGTATTGTTCTCTGCACAAGGGGGCTAGATAACCCCATCACACAATACACATAGAATGGATAGTGCTAAGCACTCATCTAGGAGAAGATTTTCATTGCATACTTTTTCTGGGGCATCTTTGTTCTTTGTGTTTTTGTCTTCTAGAGCTTTGGAGTGAAGTGTTAGTTTTTCCCGACCATCTCAGTTAAAAAGGAAAATTTGCGCTGGTCTTCCCCATCCTCGAGTGGAGACCTGCTTTCGTTTTTAACGGATACCTTGTTTGTTGTGGAGCGCCTTTGAGGTAACGCCAGCTAGAGCGGACAAACGGTTCTGGAGAGATAGATACTTAGCTTATCCGATCGTCCTTCACACCTGCACATTTAAAATGCTTTCGGGCCTTGAGTCGTGACATAGCATTCTGCGTATAACATTCGACGGACACTCATTTTGTCCACATCTGTTGTGGTCTAGTGAAAGCTGTAGACAAGCGCAGATTGTAATATTTTTGCTCATATATAAAAGCCGGTGCACCCAAGGAATGGAGCACGAGCGTACAGAAGCTTCTACGCGTTAGGGTGAAAGTTGTATCATAATGATAAGTTAACTGTGTAAATGGATTAAACAGCACAGGATTTTTTTCAAACATTCGCGTGAACAAATAAGAAACCAACTTCAAACGTATCGCACCAATGTATTCCTTCCTGCAAACCTGCGAGTTGTGATTTCACTAATTTGTGACCTCAGAATTTGAGTTTCGACATATTTCGGTCGCTTGACGAAGGCCGCCTTCCCCCTGCTTGGAAGGAAGCGATTGTCACGCCAATCCGCAAAACTGGTGACCGACTATCGCCTGGCAGCTAT
>NW_008751736.1:647432-661294 GCF_000715545.1 Opisthorchis viverrini
CAGTTCTACACCCTTTTTTCACTTGGGCCTTTCAGGTGAACGACAGCCACTGACCGACAAGAACAAAACCGACCCGGGAAACTTGGGTTAAAGCCTCGATCCTGTGTATCAATCCGTGAATCCGTGAATCCGTGAATTGAGCGAACGCTGCTGCTCGTTCGGTCCGCTAAATCGGTGAATCTGCATTTTTGGCGGCGTTCGGCATTTGGCACCAAAACAGACAAAATGGTTAGGTTCTCCTCGGTATTCGCAAAATGAAATCGACTTTTCGGAAGCAGCGTGGTTCTCAAAGCCACCAGTTCATGGTGAATGGTGTCCTAGCATGACGCATTGTTATGCAAGTTATCTGCATGGAGGGTTCGTCTCAGCGGTCGATTATTTGAGGTCATCAATCACCAGTGACTAGGAAGACGGTGCCAAAATGGAATAGGACATGGCAAATTGCGGTAAAACGGGAATTGCCTTCAATGAACGAAAGGTGCAGATAGTGCTGCAGCTGAAATAATTCATCCAGCTTTCTCGAGTCCTGCGGGTGCCTGTGAGCCTGTACTCAACAGCATTTACTCCTGAGCAATCCGCTGGTCTCTGACGGTTGCGAGCTTCCTGGGTTCAAACGCCTGCGGTCTATCCGCCACCCGCGTAATTTGTTTACGCAGGCCACTGAACGTTGATGGCAGTGGCTACAGTTAAAATGTGAGGGAGTATCTATTACCCCGGCGGGCTGTAATCGGACAGCCACCGTTCGTGGATGACGAAGCAAACCAGGAAATCATCGAGTAATAACATTTCTTATTGCTTGGAGCAAAGCGGTGTCTGGATATATGAAACAAATGCTTACAAGGAAGCTACATCGTTCGGTAGAAGGGGCATGTACATTTACCGCTACAGGTGTCAACCGTCCAAGAACCATAAGTTAGTCAAGTAAGGTACGGTTCATCCGGCTAGTTCCAACACGATGGTAATTCTTCCTTGTGGCCGTGGCCCCAAGTACCTCACAGAGAAGTAAAATTTGCACGCAGTCATTCGACATGGAACGTTTGGAACGTTGCCATCGCCCTTCAGGATTTCGTTCTGATAAAAATGATATGTATCTCATATTCTTGCATGAGCCACTCGGCGTGCAGGGACACCTTGCGCGTGGCATGTTTCAGCTCTTCTGAGTGGCTTCATTCATTTATTTAGGCGACCATTGGCATTCTGCAGACGGTTGCTAGTCGCATTGCCGAAACGGACGATACTAAATTATGTATGCACGGCCCTTTTGCCGGTGATGTGAAGCCGGTGGGCTGTGAGATGAGAGACAAGTCGTAGGTTGGTGCGGCGTAGCAACTTCAGGTTTTGTAGAGATGTGTGCCACATTTATGACAAACAAACAAACATATCTTACGAAATTGTCAAGGCGAGCCACACGGTGGAACATGTATCAGCAGCTCCCAGACTGTCCCCGACCAAAATGCTTCCTGATAGCTTTGAGAATGTGACTTTAGCGCATAATATTGCAGCTGAAAACTTCTCTGTTCGCCAGCATGTATGCGGCCGATTTGTCCGTGATATAAGTCGTCACTTGATACTACATGCTCATCTTTTCTCTGAATAAAGTAAAAAATTCGCGCATGGAGGCAAACTTCTGGTGGTATTTGTATATGTCCTGAGTGGTAAGGTTCTTGACAAATTCGCCAGCAACTAACTGCCGAACTTCACACGACGGCGTTCCATATTCGAAATCGTTAAATTAATGCTTCCCTGTTTGCTGGCGAGAGCCATCCTCTAGACCCTCCTAGCGAGTTAAGCTGCAATATTTTCAAACACTTCGATTTAGTTGCGAGTATCAAGCTTTGCAGTTATCAGTGCAAGCTTCCTTCCATTAGATAGTGCTGTGTTAACAGCAGATAATCTCCTTCATACGCCTCTTCCCCGTAACAAAGCACCGAGCTAGCTACGGTAAACCTACCGCTTTCCCGTGCGTACTTTTGGATCGGACATTTACATTAGGGCATCTGGCTCAGGCTACCACTTCTCTGGCTAGGAAACATTCTTGCTCACTCTGAGGCTCTTTTTTCAAAGCGGCCGGAATTTTCCAAGTAAATTATACTTAAGCAATCACCAAAATCATCCCTGAGTATCATGGGCCGTCTGTTTATGACACAAGACTTAACAAGACTTAACGGCCCGGAGGAAATTCGTGGATTAAAGCTACTTTTGGCCTCTGAGAGCTTGTGCATAGGCAGCCGAAAGAAGCTCAGGGGTTCGTCAACTTTTATCTAATGATACTTGGCAGGAGCTAAAGTTATCTAATTGAGAGTGGAACTTCAGTCATTTCCGCCCCGCATTTTCTTGGCCCTGATGTTCTCATTGGCATTTTGGAGTCAGGATTAATGCCAACCACCAGTTAGTGTAAAGCCTTAACATCTCACCCAGTCCCCGAAAACGATTCAGGAGTACGATTGTGAGGACCAGAAATTAATCGTTTAAGCGTTTTTTGGCGGCTTCGAGTATATATTGCGCAATAAGGGGTATAGACCTTTATCACTCAAAGTTTAATCGCAAAGTGATGGAAAGGTCACAGATTCCCCTGCCATATTTCTCCCTGAGTTGCATTTGTACTGTTACCGTAAGCTCCTAATGAGCAACTTCACAGAAAGGTTTCATACCATTACCGTAAAGGGCCGCGGATTATGCAGCAAGTTTAAGCAATATGTCCGCGATAAACTTTTTACCAATTCTTCTTGTCCTATCTGTTCAGGACCCCTACATATTTCGGGATTTTAGCTGACATTCCGGAGCATCAGACAGCGTAGCCGGAATTTGTTCATCGCATGAAGTACCCCCTGCTTTAGTAAAATTCTAAAGCCTGACTTCAAATTCTTCCTGGTCAGTTAACGAGATGACACAAGCCCCTCAATTACTGTTTACGGTGGCCGGGGAACTGGCAATATCACATTACTTGGGAATCTCATTCCCATTTTCACCCGTGCTGACCCCATATGGCGCTACCAAAGGCACGACGGTGAGTAAAGCAGGGAGTCGGAAAAATGTAACTCCATAGGTACCTCTATTGCGTCTGCGTCACATTTGCGGACAAAGTAGATCACAAATATTGAAGTGTTATCTCCTCATCAAAGTTTACCGAGTGGGGGAACATCACCATAGACATCTACGCTCCCACTGAGCTAGCTGGTTTTGCTAGGCTATAACTGGGGTTTGTTCACTTCAAAGGAATTCGGGAAAATTGAGGGACTTGTAGAGCGTTGCCTCATGAGACACACATGTACATATAAGACGATTAGGACTTCACCCCCGCACTTTGTTTGATTTTGTGTGCCACAATAATCACGCCAAACATCTAGGCTTACCAAGACTCCCTAGATCACTTTACGAGACAAAATATTTCTAGCTATACACGCCGGTTGTACTGATGGACCTGGAGAACGCAGACATCATGTTTCCTGTCTATTTCCACCGCCATCCACTAGTAGCTCCCCTATCGACGCAACATTCAGCAATGAATCCGCTTTTTTACAGGATTAGTACTTTTTTCCTGCCACAAGAAAGCCGCAAGTGTGCAAGTTTATGGCTAATTGTTGAAAGACGTGCTAAACATTCGAGCTACGGAATTTCCATCACCGGCTTTTGGTCTCTATGGCATGACGTTTAAGTTCACATGCCTGCGGTTAGAAAGGCTCTTTTCGGATTTCGTTGAATGATGGGTTTCAAACATTCACTGTTGGAATACAACGTCAAATGGTCATTTCAGTGCGAGTCTTTTTATCTTGCTGGGAATACAGGTTCTGTAGCTCCGTTGAGTGGTCTTTATTCACGCTAAATGAGTGAAGTTCAAAAGATCTAAACAGCAAACTTATACAGTGAAATAGCGGAAAACATCGTTGCCATCCATTTTGCTTCTGTTGCTGTCACACAAAAAATCGTTTTTCATCGCTATTTCCTTCTGCCTTTTTTTGCTTTTTAAGAAAAGATCACAGAAGAAACAAAAATGATAAACAGCGTTTTGAGCCTTTACACCAGTTGAACGAATCTTTGAAAACCTCTTTTTGTCAACGGTTGTTGCTGGTTGAAGGCTTTGGGTTAAATTTAGGCCTGTAGTACCGGCTTAGGAAGGTTATCTCGGACGATAGATAGCTACTTCTGTAGTTGCAAATAAGATGATGCCCTTTCGGATAATCAGGCATTCCGTGTGTGAGTGGTCATCTGAAAATTTGACGAGGGTTGGGTGTGATTTGTTACTTAAATCTAGGCCATCTTCTATTCCCTAAAAAATCAGGTCCGTGAGTTGCGAGTTATCCTGAACAACGCCTCTGAGAGAAAGGGTTACAGCCGGACAGACTGTACCATGAAATGCTGGGGAAACACCGCTGATTCTTGTCTTTTAATATTTCGACCAAGATAAGTTTCCTTCTGCGGATAATGAGCAGATTTCATCCCACTCAAAAAGGCTGGCGACCGTCTGTCACCTGTATGCCACAGGTCTTTTGGCTCCACCACAATATGTAGGGGGATATTTTAGACCTGACCAATATAACCCTCCTCTAACAAGTTGCTACCCTCGAAGTAAGAAAAACTTTTCCCCAAAGTGTTTTTCTGTATAACTAGACTAGTTTCTGTGGGCAGACTGGCCCGGTTATTGGATGTTGGGTTCTGAACGTCAGGTTTTTAATGTTACTTGAGCATCCAATCGGGTATTGCACCTCCCACTACCTCGTCAACGGCTCTTCCATATCCGTCTTCCCACTATAGATGATGAGAATCTTTAGAGGCACGACTCAGGTGCATTTGAAGCAAAAGAGCGCCTGGAAATAGATGAGCATTTCTCCTTGAATGCTTAAAAATTGCCTATATATCCATTAAAAGTGGTGAGTTTAGCGCCTCAGTTATGCATAAGAAGACTTGATGCTATAAAAGCTGGTTTAGGTGAATATTCAGGCGTATTTTTTGGCCCATATTGCCTTCACAAGATTTTTGGAAGCGCTTTCTTCCACGACAAACACGTGGATTTACGGATAACATGTGGACCGCCATCTGTTCACGCCGATTACTCAAAACATGGAAATGCCGAAAAGGAGACCCTCTTCCTCCAAAGTCCAACAAGTTATTTTGAAGGAGTTTGTTGGCCTCAAGTTCACAGATCGCGAGATAAATCTGGTAATACTTGGGCTCTTTGTCACCAGACTGAGTCAGACACATCCCCACAGCTTTAGGAAGTTGTCTGAATCAATGTTAAGTTACTTAAAAACACGCGTGGATTATTGGGAGGAGACATCACGTGTGGGGTTTGGCTGCAGCAAACTGTAAACACGAATGAGCTATTCGGGGGACTGCAGTTGTTAAGGTTCTATTTTGGTGCCACCCACTGGACATTGTCCAAATTTTGCTTCTTCAGTAACATGTGTTAAGCCGCTACCCGACGTTATGGTCTTTGAAACGCTAGAACCTCAGCAATGCCATATGCTTGTCCGTACAACAAAGGACTTCGTAAATGGTAATGTCGGTACTTCTTCGGAAAAAAAGAGCTCACATATATCTCCTTTACGGGTGTTTCCGTAGTTTGACTCTGGTGGACTATAATAAATTTGACATCCCTAGTATCGGTTCAGGCCAAAACTCCACCAATTTAGAGGTCGCTTGCGTTTATATCAGCGGTTACAATGTTTCTAAATGTGGCGCCCGCAGAACAAGGTCTCACAAGTAATGCCCAAAAAACACCTGGGTGCTCAATACAACTGAAGTTCATATGAACTCCACCACACTTTCATCAGCAAGTTATTCGACTTGGTGGCTCTGTCGACATGCAACTGTGCAAAATTCGAGTATCACGCCCGAGCCCAAGAATGTCTATCAGTTTATTGGCGGAACTAGGCCCTAGAGAGCATATTTTCTTCAACCGGGTCAGTGCTTATCACGTCACAGACACTGTATATCGATTTGTTTTCCTTCTTGGAATGAGTGTCTCACGTTTAACACCTTTACCGAATTCAGTTTGCCGTACTAGTGGGTAGAACTCAGAGGCATGAAAAGGAATGAGCAACATCCACAAGTAACGAGGAGCCTGCATGCGCCACAGATTATTCGTCATGTAATGTTATTACGTGTACGCACCGGTTAGAATGATGAGTTACGTTTGAAGGCAGAAAATATGCTGAATCAGAAGGAAAGCATATCGGTTGCATTAAACAGTACTCAGCTTGATATCCGGCGGATAAATATTTCGACAAAAATCTCGGATCCTTCCGACATCACAAACTTGGGCACTAACGGAGACATGAGCGTACAATACAAGAGTGTATGGATGAGTTCCAAAAATGTTTGCTGCCCTCCAGAGCGCATTAACTGACCTCTATTTTCCGGGGTATTTTGGATGACCATTGAATATCACTGTGTCCGCTAATTACACCTGCCTGGAATTCGCATTATGGGCTCAGTGCGCAAACAAACAAGAAAAGCTTTCTAGCAAGCAGTAAAGAAGCCGGATGGTTTGTTGCTTTTGGCTTATAAAAATGCAAGCCAACTACGCTGGACTATCAGAAATTTGAGAAAAAAGAGCCTTTGGTGAAATATGTGGTCAGCTCATTTATGATTCTCCATAAACATATCCTTGAACTAACCAGGTCTGAGGCCCGATCAAAGCTGGCAAGCGATGTGAGTCGATCGTCCCCTTTGTCTACCAGCTGTCCATACGGATTTTGCCACCAGGACACACGTAACTACTGCGACAAATACACATTCGCAACGGCGACTGGCCTAGAGTATAACTTCACGTGCATAAGCGCAAATGCGAAACATTCACACATGGCACCGGTCGACAGTGGTGTTAACTTCGGGATTTCGGTGCGCCCAGCACCATCGACGGGCGGCATATATGTTCTAGGGATGGATAGTCTCTGATCGCTCCCTCCCCTTATTTGTGAACAGCCGAGCTAACTGTAATTTCCTTCTCGACTGGCCTTCGACGTCTCGCGCAAAATCCAAACGCGCATGGCTTGGACTGCAACCACAGGTGCCTCTGAAGGCCAAGTGAATTACCAATAAGTTTGGACGCCAAAGGAATCTTTGTAAAGATTCCCTATCCATGTTCTTACTAAATAATGAAAAGTAATCAAGGAGGAGCGTGCCAAAAAATCAAAACAAAGCTTCCGTGCTCGTGACGCTGAAAGGTTTCGTAAAACTAAACTAAATTTTTTCTCATTCAAAGAAAACTTCGTCAGAATTGATGCACGGGCACTGTTAGGCTCGAGGATTCCTGGATTCCAGTGTCAACACCGAAAACAACCTTTTCTCACGCCGCTCGGGTGGGGGTTGTCTTTTGAGTGAAAGGGCGTAAATAGGGTTTGGAGCCACAATTGAAGCGCTTCGGTTTAGGTTCGTCGCAGCAACATCATGTAAGGAAAACCATAGTGCTTATTTGTGCTGGGTCTGGAAGGACGGCTTGATAACTGCTGATAAAAGGTTCCTTCAATCACAACCTACAAGAAATGAGAGGAATTGTTGTAAATTGAGAGCTAAAGGTCCTTTAATATTGAGATGCTCCTTACCTTAGACCCATCGCGAACTGTTAGAGTTAACATTAATGAAACTTATTCTGCAAACCTTTCTGAAGGGAGACATACATACCAAACCCCCGGGGACCACGGTGATCAAAGGGGATCGAGTATCTCCAGATTTATTCGGAGGTGCTGAGGCCATTACCAAACTTGTTGTGGGCATACACTTGAAAGTGCATCGAGCGCGTCCACCAGAAAGCTACGAAGGGATCTCGCAACTTCTTCGAATCCTAACGGGAAGATGGGAACACTTCTGTGCAGCAGGCTGCTCCGTTTGTTACGGGTGTTTGTGTATGTTTTGGGAATACTCTGCATGAAAGAGACATACAAGACCATTGTCAAGAAGGTTCACAAGGTTAACGCGATGCTCATCCCGAAAGGACCAGCGCGCAGTCAGATTGACGGCAATCTACAGAAAATGATCGGGCGTCTTCTGGAAAAGAGGCGTCAACTATTTTTCAAAAAAATACTACACGGGACAGAAGATGGGTTGTGCTTCGTAAAATGCGGAACGGCTGCAAATCAGAAATCCGCCAACCAACATACGGAAACAAACCACCACATCGAACCTCTCCAGGAAAAACAAAAATGTGTTGTTTAAGTACTGACACTGGCTGGGAGCACACCCGAGTTATTTTCGCCGAAGCTGTATGGCTTTCAAAGTTGCGACTTTGGCGGGGAATTGTTCTAATTCATTCGCGCCCTCTGATGACGTGTTGCTTGTAGCCTTTTTTTAAGTAAGCAAAATTTCAAGGTCACGGACCATCACCGATTCGCATTTTGTTACCGGTTTAGCAAGATAAAAGACGAAATCGCACTTTAGCATCTTTTGGCGTTCTTCGGTGTTCATTGAGAATAAAAAACATTTGAAGATTATCTTATGCAATTTTGCCCTGGAAGATCGGTCACTGACGTTAGTTTGCTTCACACTCCTCAGATTTAACAAATGAGATGACTTGATTCGGCGAACCTGGTCACAACACATTTATCAATGGATCTCAACTACCATTAAGTACAATATTTTTGAACAGCAGCATGAACTGTTCAGTGGCGATGCGAGAGCCAGCTCTGCTGATGATCCTACTTCCCAAATATGCATAATTAGCCTGTGGCTAATATGGCTTAACGAGATCGCCGCACGTATCATTTCCACCATGAATCTGACGTGGTGTCCGCCACAAAGCAGTCACCATGATAACGGTAGCCATTGATACTAACCTCGACTACTTATCGTGACTGCTGGGTCCGTGTCTAGGTGCGACGTTGATATGGGGACTCACCTATTCACGGCAGCCTTATCCGATGACCAACGACGGTCTTTCATACCCGTAACTATACGCGATACCGCCTTTCCTTGCCATCTATGGTAAAAATCGGGCCAGTGTCCATGCTGGTCGATTAAAATGAGGCCTCAACTGTGCGTGACAGCCTAATCTGACGGCCTGTAATACCCATTGCTGTACTCGACGTCGCCTTACCTGGCTACTTATCTTACCTACCAGTTCCGCGTCCGTGTGCGGCGTTGATTAACCGGTAACTTAATCCAACCCAATCCGTCGTATTCGCAACTGCACGCGTTGTCACTTATCTCCACCACTTATGAGGAACACCGGGCCAGTATTTATGCAGACCGATTAATACGAGGTATAAACTGTGCACACACACTGAATCTTATGGCGGAAAACGCACCTCATATTCATAACTGTACGCAATATCGCCTGCCTTGACTACCTTTTGAAACTTCTAGGCCAGTGTATTTATTCGACGCTGATTATTAGGCCACAACCATGCGCAGTATCCTAATCTACCTGCGAACGATGGCCCGTCATACCCTTAAATGTGCGCTCACTCGCTTACGTTTGCTACCTATAATAAACACCGGGTCAGTATCTTTACAGGGCGTGAAGCCCCAACTATGCGTGATGTCCTGATCTTAAGGCCAATGACGACCCGTCACACTCGTAACTATGGTCGATACTGCCTAATTTGATCGCTTATCGTAATTGCTAGGCCTGTTTCTACGTGCACCGCCGAGTATAAGGTCTCGACTATGCCCGGCAGCCCAGTCCAATGGCCACCGATGGCCCGTCATGCTCATAACCGTACTTGATGTCTCATTATCTCTTTGAACAAGAAATTGAGTGCGAATGGAGAGAGGGCACACTCGACGGAGGCCGCTTTGTGTAGGGAGCCTTTGGAGCTCCCCATATCTTTCCGTATTATGTCCGCCCCATCCACACCTTCTGTCTACGACGATGCAGAAAACTACACGGTTGACAGTTCAGCTGCCTGACCTCTCCACAAAATATAATCATTCCACCTGTTGAACCTCATAATCCAACTTCTGAAATGAAGAAAGGGAAAACTAAAAAAGAAGCAGCATTTGTTGGAGATCAGGTTCCTGTCTGAGCTTTCCCTGGATGCGGCATATATCACGAGCAATCCCCCCATGAATCGAAAAATCAACTGATGGAACAGAAGAAGCTCACCAAATACACGCGATATAACGCCTCTGTGGCAAATGGTTTTGCAGGGCCACACTCTTTTCTTTAGGTTGTAACAGCTTCCTTCTGAGGCCAGTTCATCGTACAAAAAGGCACCACCACCAGAAATCTCTGATCTCGTGTTTCTGCAAGTTCAAAGCCAACTTAGTTACGGACAAACTAGCCACTGCACGTTCATCATACCAACATATGTTCACACCAGTTCGCATCGACCGCATACCAATTATCTGCACCTGAATAACGATTATAACTTTTGAAATCTTGCGGTTTTGCCTCACCGAAGTAGTTGGAGATTGTGACAACTTTTGACTGTCTGTTATTTCGGGTGGCATAATTACTCACATCAGACTGCCATCTAGCAAACCTTCCGGACACTTTTTCTGTTTTGAATTCTCAGTGTAAGCATGGCTGTCTTACTACCTCGTTTCAAAAGCAGAAATCAACCACCATGAGCCCTCAAGGAATCCAAGGATATGTTGACTACAATGACAACAATAAGCGGCTCATCCAAAAGTGTCCATTTAAGGAACCTTCCACAAAACTAAGTATGGCATCGCGATGACGGTACCATGACTATCATGCCGAGTTTGATGGCTTGCCTGTATT
Organism: Opisthorchis viverrini; assembly: GCF_000715545.1. NCBI lineage: Eukaryota > Metazoa > Platyhelminthes > Trematoda > Opisthorchiida > Opisthorchiidae > Opisthorchis > Opisthorchis viverrini. The sequence goes on from NW_008751736.1 coordinate 658,096, forward strand.
TCACTACATATCTAATAGTTCCTAGACGAGCGTGTTACCCACATGACCATTTCAGTCCATTTAACTACCTAAAAAACTCGGAAGCCATGGCCATTGTGCCGTCTGTTTGTTCTGTTCACAAACCCAACAGTTCAACCAACAGCATTATTGGTGGCTTGGTGTATCGGTGAAGATTAAGCCTTTCCTGAAGCCAGATATAACGTAAGCTGACCATTGTAAAAAACAAAAAAACTTCCAAAACGCCATGAAATCCTGGGATTCGGCGGGACTCTTGCCGCAACCATAAAAGAATGTTTCATATACATGACGCGAATGGCCGCTGCAATTTGAAGTTGCGAGGACGTAATGAGCGCGATTACTGTCTACAACGTTTTGAGATTATTCTCAGATCTAACACATAAAAAGCACCCAAATGAGTCAGATTTTCCACAAAATTTTCCACCGTTTTCATAGAAAAAATGCGCCAAGCCACCGACAGCAATAAGAATATGAATTCCGTGTCCATAGTGGACCCCGGGTTCGTTTAAACAACTTTTGATGAAACTTCGATCGTGTGGTGAGATCTCAAAGTCCCGAATACCCACCATCAAATTCTAAAATTTTATGTTAAAGTTTTCCTTTTTTGGATCACGGCTTCGGAGAAATTTGGCGTGTGGTTCCGGGATACGGCTTAAGTATTTGTGGTACCGTCACATAGATAGGGACAAGAAAAGAGAGCCCACTAGTTACCCAACAGTGGTACACCGTCACATAGATAAACCAACCGCACCCTCTTTGAGGGACAAGAACAGAGAGCCCACTAGTTACCCAACAGTGGTATCTAAATTCTACAGAGAGCAGTATTCAGGCCCATGTTCTGCTCCAGTGACCGCATTGCGCCCAATTTTGCCAAGGCTTAACAAGAGAAGGCCTCTAACCAAATGAGCCATCACAGACGAATCTTGCACGGGACACACGTTCTGCGCGTTGTGGCCAGACGGGGTCTATTGCTGCACAGTTTATCATAGCCACAATGCAACTCAGATGTGTGCACTAATAAAATTTTTTACTAATTTGGGTAGTAGTTGCACCATGATAGAATAAATAGAGTGGGAACGATGGAATAAGTCAGAAAGTGACTTGTCGTTTGTGGGAAGCAGGTGACAGTTTCTGGGGGAAAGTCCGGGAATGATTGTTTTCTCCGCAGTGTAGCTGCTACAAGCGTTCCGTAATTGTCCATGGACTCGTGGAGTTTGGTTGACTTCCTGCCTCCCGTGCGTGCTCATGTGTATGGTTGCTGCGTTATGCTTCCCTGCACATAGGGAGATTTGACGTGTTTGTAATATATAGAATCGTTCCGACGCATATACGATGAGACCTGACTCCTCAGTTCATGTTGCGAGCGAGATAGGGTTTTGTCACGTGATCTGTGTGTTTGCGAAACAAAGGAGTCTCGTGATCTAGTGAGCACGGATGTACTAGACGAATTAAGCGAAGCCGGTTGAAGAAACAAGCACGTGACCGCTACAGGTCTATCCAAGAGTGCAGTGGGAAACGTTCACACCGGTAAAGCATTTCTGGTTGGTGTTTCGTAAGCTGCCTGACGAAGACCACCTTAACTATGCTTGGAAGGAAGCGATTGTCACACCAATTTACATTTGTGGTGACCGACTATCGCCGGGCAGCTACAGGCCTATTAACATCATCAACGTGGCGCACAGGGTGGCGGAACGCATTCTGAAGCCAAACGTCCTAGATCATCTTAATTTCAACAACTAGATATCTCCAATTCCACACGGATTTCTCCAAAAACGTCCCTGCGTGGCGATCATGTTCTTATTTGTGGATGTCTTAAAACAGTTTAAGGACAAGGGACTCATAGTTGATACCATGTTTTTTATTGACTCCTCAAAAGCATTTAGTTGAATGTGGCATGGCCCGCTGCTTCAAATCTCGAGTCCTTCGGGATTCAAGGAGAAATTCTCCGCTGCGCCAAGACAATCTTGTCGGACAGAACATATCCGAGGGAAGTAGGCTCCACTTATTCTTCTCCGGTACTGGTCTTGGTTGGGGACCATTTCTCTTTCTGATCTACATCAACGACTTTCAGAGCGCTCTTTCCAGCCCACGTCTAGTTTTTGCGGACACCCCGAAATCCTGGATTTTGAATGACAGTGCCCGCCAAATGGATGTGGACGCTTCAGAGCAGTGGCCGCTAGACTGGCACCTTCCTCTGAATGACGGAAAAAGCGTCCATGTGTCATTCGGAGTGAACTCAGCAAACGCCTCTATCGTGAATGGTGAGAATGAACTAGAGGACATCACAAGGATGGATGCCAAAAAAGGTCTGTTCAAGCACCATTCTCAGTGAACCCCAAGAAATCGGCTCAAAGCGTATTCGCCGTTCTACAGATGATTTGGCGCACCTTTTCCAGCGTTACTCGAATAAATTTCCAAACGCTCTATGGGGTTTACGTCAGGCCGCTTCTTGAATATACCAACCAATTGTCTACTTCGGATGCAAGAAGGACATAACCCTGGTTAAGCAGGTCCAACGTGCTGCCCCGGAAAAATGATTCTTGGCAGCAAATATCTCGATGCCTGACCTGCTTCCTCTGGAGCATCCTCGGCTCTTAGGAGACCTAATACGTAATTTTGCCATGCATGAACAACGTTCGTCGAACGGTTTTTTCATCGTTGATCCAGCCCACTGACTGCGGGTGCATGGTAAGATTTCCAAGTTCGGAGCGCGTACTCTTATTCGGCAAAATTTTATCATTTCGGGTAGTCGATGCCCGTGGTAGCCTTTCCAAAACGGTTGTTGACGCTGCATATATTATCCAGTTGAAAGCGCTTTTAGAAGTTTTCATGCGAATCCTCGCGCTGGCAAGCATACTGCTCCGCGCTGAGAACATACAGAGCAGTGCTACACCCTATTTCGTTCGTGCCTTTCAGGTGGGTGGCAGTCACGGACTCACGGATTGATACACAGGATCCTCGCGCTGGCATACTGCTCCGCGCTGAGAACATACAGAGCAGTGCTACACCCTATTTCGTTCGTGCCTTTCAGGTGGGTGGCAGTCACTCACGGACGGATTGATACACAGGATCGAGGCTTTTACCCAAGTTTCCCGGGTCGGCTTTGTTCTTGTCGGTCAGTGGCTGTAGTTCACCTGAAAGGCCCAAGTGAAAAAAGGGTGTAGCACTGCTCTTTATGTTC
>NW_008751736.1:665216-669275 GCF_000715545.1 Opisthorchis viverrini
TTTCACATAATACAAGCGTGGTCACGTGCTTCGACTCTCTCTTCTGATTTCGCTCGCACTTGCAGCGGTCATTCGCGAGTCTCATATACTAACTCTGGTACTCAAAACATTTCAGACTATCTTCGGAATCTATTATATGTGGAAACTGTTCAGAAGAAGACCTCTGGACCAACACTATTGGATTATTGTTTATTCGCTGACCTGGGCCAACGACGAACTATTTTAAAGAGAACAATTGTTAGTGAGTCTGTTCCATCTGACCTATTTATTTTTGTATACCCAACTTAGCGTAATTATTTTTATTACTTTGCCACACACTCCTGGTAAACTGACTTATTGGGTAGCCAGACCTCTACAGTATGAATTGACGTCATGTTTCGGACTAGATGTAAAGGTGTGCGCAAAATATAAAGGGTTATCACTCAAATGTTTTGTTAGAGTAATAAAATTCAACAATTACTCGTGTGTACTCTGTGAATAGATTGAACAACGAAAAATTTTTTTCACGAATTTGCACGGGGGAAAAACGAAGCCGATTTCGAATGTACCGCGCGACTGACTGAATGACGAGAACAAAACCGACCCGGAGAATTCTGGCGGAAGCCTCGACCTTGTCGTTCAATCCGTGAATCCGTGAATCCGTGAGTGACGACAGATACGCGGCCGCACTCGTGTACTATTTCGGAATTTCGCTCACCCCGGGCACAGAAGTTATTAGACAGTGTACTTATAGTGAATGATTGTTTATTGTTACGTTCCCATCATTTTCCGTAAGAAGCTTGTCCTCTCGTTCATGGATGATACAACCGGGCTTCTTTATTCAAGTTGCTGCCCATCTCTGCTATCCAGCCCGCGGCATGCGATCTCACCTGACCTTGAGGCTACACAGTTTCAAGGCCATAAATGGGTTGGTCAACAGCCAATCAGAGCGCTGGATGTTCAGTGCTCGTCCTTTTATCGTCCGGAGCTGACTCCGGACCGCTGTTCAATGTACCTGTGTTGGGTGGATGGGTGCTTATTTTATCCCAATGAGTAAACGTATTCGGCTGGACTATTTTTTCAGAGGTGAACTGACTGGACGCGATATCGACCTGTGAGGGAGCATGCTCCGCTGGAAAGGTCTTGCGGTTCAAAGACGATTGTGCACTGACTCGGGAAAGGACCCTCCGGAGATCAATGGATATGCCCAAAATATCGATGTAAATTAGGAAGAGGGATTCATGCACAAAGAAAGCGGCAGTTTGCCTGCGGAGTCTTCCTAGCTTGGGTCACAAACCTTCAAGTACCAGAAGGAGGTCGCCTGATCTGGCTTCCTATGTTCCAGTTTTAGCCACGTGAAAATTTGTGTTGGCACGTACTTCGGGAGGATTAAACCATGTGGATGGCAGGTGTCGTCGATTCATACTTAGAGGGAGAGTTGAAAATAAACGGATGGAATGAGTCCACCCTGTATGTGCTGGGGAACGCCAGTGTGGACCCGAGCTCAAGTAGCACAAAAGCCCACAGCGTGGGGCCATGAAAAAGAAGGGCTCACAAGGGAGTTTGCAGTCGCTCATTCGGTTGGTGGAATTGTGATAAGTTTTGTCAGCGCCTAACGTGTAATTACAACCTATACAGACGCGGAAACCAGCCGATACATGAGTCGGTATGAAATACAAGTGGTTCCGTTGTGCACCAGTCACTGTAAGTGTACACGTTTTTGGAGCGGACAGCACCTCGTTGTGCAGATGTAAAACTCGTGATCCTCGAGCTGTATGCCTGGGGGATGTAATTCATCACTATTACTATCTAGGTATGTTGCTTATGGTTCTCACAGCAACCGGTCAGAAACGAGAATATTGACGTATTATCCCCAGCCTCAAGAACAAAATGGGCGGTCTGCAATTGGCGACTCATGGTGTAGATCCGCTGACTATTCCGTTGACCTAGTGCGTATCCGTAAGGAAATACAACCTGTGATTTCGGGTCAGCTTATTCTCTCAAAGGTGAATACCACTGGCTTGAATTCAGCCCCAAAAGTATGGGTACCGTGTACGGGAGCTCTCTGGTTAGATCCGATAACGACGCGCAACTACTAACATTCCCTCGCCCGTCATCATCGACAACATGACATCAGTGTTCAACACCGATGCTTCACTGCCGTACAACCATGACTTATTTGAAAGCCTTATTGTGAGGAAAAGAATAAAGGTGGATGGGGGAGGGACTTAGTGCTAGCTTAACACAATCATTCCGAGGTGCCTACACCTCCAGACATTCACTCAGGCAATCTGGACAGGAACTGACAACAAGAACGCCACTGACATCGGTTGGCAGCCATATCTTGTAGTGTCTCCAACCAGGCACATCCAGACATTCACTCAGGCAATCTGGACAGGAACTGACAACAAGAACGCCACTGACATCGGTTGGCAGCCATATCTTGTAGTGTCTCCCTCGCCCAAACCTTACTCGATCACCAAGTATCTCCATGAGAATCAACTGGAGCTTTGCAATGGCGCACATGCACAGCAAAATTGAAGAGTGTCCTTTGTCTTCCCTAACGGACCGTGGACTTTGATAATATGTTGGGAACCTTACTAGGTTCCAACCTATGAATTCTAGGCCTTGTCCGGTCGCTTGCGGGTAGCGATATTCATCACTCACTCCCATTGGACAAAAGTGACCATGTGATCATGCGCTCCAAAGTCCTGGTTCTCTGGGTCACACGTATTACCATCATCATCACCAGAGATAGCTAGACCAGTGCTGCTGCCATACAATCTTATAGCTTATTTGATTGTATTTTCAATCTTAACGCTAGCCTATTGCAGGCATTCTGACGGTGTCCACACTTCCAGAAACGAAATCAGGTAATCTGAAAAGAGGCTGGTGGTGTGTACGCCACTGGCACCGACCAGTCGCCATTTCCTTTAACGCTTCCAGTCAAGCGACAACCACATCCTGGAGGAACTGGAGGTTTGAGACACTTCCAGGTTACCAAAGCCTAGACAGGAGCCGGTTGGGTTCCAACCGGTCGGTGAGTTCACGCCTTAACTGATGAGCCTCTGACCGCACCAAAAGCACCTGAACTCTCCAAAATCATTTTCACAACCTTGTGCTTAATCACGTTATCTACCTTGCAATTTGCACTATTCTTGGGGAGGCACGGAGAGCAACACTGACTTCGGTAGACGAAGTTTGGATACTCACAACACATGACCGAACCTTCGCAGTTGGTGTTGCTGGGGATTTTCCTCTACTGAAGAGCCCATCACCTAATCAAGTACCCTATTTCCGACTTCCTCGTTACACCGTCGAGTACCAGCACCGGTTGCGACATCGCTACTCAGAAGCCTGAAGATGCGGTAGATCATCCGTCCACAGAGGCCGTTTCGCGAACCACTATGACACCACTTTATGTAGTGAACTCAGACCAGAGCTTCCCTGAGACCACTCATACGTGGGAGTTGGCTTACAGCGCTTTGAGAATGGCCAAGAATATATAGGGGACTCCTATGCTCCGTAGAGACTGGCGTAGTGCCTGCAGGTTCACTGAGTCAGATGCAGCTTTCAGGTAAAGAAGGATCTTTTTGGTTGTTGCAAACAGTATCGCCGTTCCAGGGTCAAAGTAAAACTGATCGATGCATCCTCTTGTAGGACGGGACCTATCTTGGTTTTCATACATCTACCTCTCCCAGTTTCCGAAGGATAAGACAAGAGAGCGAATTCGATGCCGCGGTTACCAGACTCATGCCACGGCTGTTTCCACACAGGGTCCGCGTACCCATTTTGACTGTCGATATTCCCCACTCCGCAGACACTTCCTGTTCACTTCATATCGCACCTACGTGTTTTGTCAGATCGGTAACCAGGGGTTGTGTGCCTTTTAGGAGACCTGAATACCGACGCTCCAGTTCTAATGCCTATTCACTTTTCACTTTACCGTCTCTTCCGATGGGCGATTAAAGTTTACATTCCATTCACCTCATACACTGTCTCAAGAGGCTGTGTTGCAAGAGACCAGCCAGATTGTATTCGAAGTGCCAAACCCATTTTCACGTTCAGCGTTTTTGCGAG
>NW_008751736.1:669287-673405 GCF_000715545.1 Opisthorchis viverrini
AGACCTGAATACCGACGCTCCAGTTCTAATGCCTATTCACTTTTCACTTTACCGTCCCTTCCGATGGGCGATTAAAGTTTACATTCCATTCACCTCATACACTGTCTCAAGAGGCTGTGTTGCAAGAGACCAGCCAGATTGTATTCGAAGTGCCAAACCCATTTTCACGTTCAGCGTTTTTGCGAGTGAAATAATGCACTGTCGTAATGCACGTACTGGTTGCCTGTTGGTAAGGATTTCCTGGCGTCGGTCCGTACTAGCCATTTCGACGGTATCCGTTAACCTTTTGAACATATCGCGGACGTTGGATAGACAGCAATGAACGCCACCAGTGTACCTCTTATCGTATTTTGCTATGTTTTATCGACGGGCCCGCTACCAGTACAGTGTTGGTTTACTGTAGATATTAGTTGAGCAAGCTACGATCGATGCTGCTGTGTTCTCCGAAAATGGTGAATTGGTATGTTTTACTGACTAACATGGTCCTAAAGGAAACGAATTTTTAGGTGTGCTTACATTATAACGTGACCAGAATAAAATTGTATCCCAGAAAGAACGAGGGCTCTCCATGGGTGCCTTATGGTCACAGCCACGTGATTTACACTTGGTGGTCGCCGGGTTGGGCGATGCGAGTGTTTATTCTAAAAAAGCAGTTGATGGTCGGAAAAAAATGGAGGAGCCGTCCTCTGTTGTATGTGAGACGGTCATCGACTCCGAATCAACTGCCCAGGTGTGATTCCAAAGGGCTGTGTAGACCGAATTTGGTATCTATATCCCCTGTGCCCAGATAAATCCCGATAGAAATTGTCCTTCTCAGTTCAAGGGCTGTATTTTGTGGCGTATGCCGGCAACACAAACAAGCACCTTTTACATACCGAATAGCACTGAGACTGAGTGATCTTGACAAATGAAGTGCGTAAAGGGATCTGTTCACTGGAATCCAAACTTTCAAGACGCACTCATATCTGGACTTGAGAGCAACCCACACACCAAATATTCCACTAGTAGCCACTGGTGTATCAGTCGACACCAAAAGATCTGAATTCATACTTGGCGTTTTAAAATGTACGTGCGTTTCAGAGACAGCATACTTTGCACTGTAAAGGTGTAAACACATGACAAAAAATAACACGATGATGGTCAGTTCATTCAACAGAGCTTGTGCTTGGCCCTTTTTAAGGTTGGCGATTTAGTTTGCGTACTTCTGATCGACAAGCTTCTTACCGACGACGATTTCCACACCGGAGTTTTGAAGATCTTCCTGTGTTCACCTCATTATTTCGTCGGTAACAAGGTTGAACAAGAATGGAGATAGTGGATATTCTTGTCGGACCACACTGTTTGTGGGGAAGTTGTTGGAGGGCTCATCAGGACAACACTTTTTGTGGGGAAGTTGTTGGAGGGCTCATCATGCACTCTCACGTGCCCAGAAATTTATGAATGTAGGGACCGAATTATGTCCACAGACTTCTGGGGCATAGCCAGTTGAACAATTACGCTTGACAGCACTGACTGGGCGACAGTCGAACGCACCCTTGAAGTTACGGAACGCCAAGATTGTGGGTCGTCTGTACGGACGGCGTTGCTCAAACTCCTGACGGCGTATGAAGATAGGGTCGATCCAGTCTACCTGGTCGATGTCCCTTTTGATGCTCATGGGTTAAATTTCCGCCTGCTGCCTTGAGAAGAAGAACCACCAATGCCTTTTTAAAACGCGAGTGAAACTGACACTCCCGTGTTTACTACATTCCTTGCTAATACCCTCTTTAAAGATGAACACCATTGTCGACTCAGTTCAGTTGCCTAAGATAGTCTTTTTCCAAGACGGACGCAAATGGGCTGAAGAATCCACCGTCGTTGTTGATTGGGGCAGATAGAAGGTTGTCATTGTCAGGCTTACGATGAAGATTGAGTATAGTTATGTACTAGTGCATTTCTGAAACTGTAAGGGCTCCATATTCTCAGTCCATCTTCTGTTGGGATCCGGGAGTACCTTTGGAGGTTGACTGGGTTGTACTGCAACCGAAGTTTCCCGCTTTAAATAGTCCTTTGGATATCTGTTCGCAGTGGTCGTTATTATCTGACTTCGGACCACCTAGAAAACGTTAGAGGAACCAGTTCTGATAGTCTCGTTTGATTTTTGTAGTCACCAGGCGAGATGTGCGCATTTTCCGTAGATCTTAAAAGCTCAACGAAAAGCAGAAGCGCATGTTTGGGGTCCACGCTGGTGTTCCAGACGGAGCGGAAGGCAGTGATAAAAGATACAGAAGATAATTGTTCAGCTCTAACACCCTTTTGGTGCCTAGCTGACATGCCATTCGAATGAAGCACGAAGGTTGGGATACTGCCAGGTTGCCCAATACTAGACGGGAGAAATCGTGATGCAGAGTTCGGGTTCAAACCATGAACGTTCTGATAAGTAAATTCGCGGTCTAACCACTTAGCCATCTCGCCTCAGTGATCGACCCTCGCTACGGATGTGCGATGGAAATGTGGTCTATTTAGACGCGGAGCTGGTTCTTGGTGGACACCGCAGTGGCAGCACCGCATACTCCGCCTGGCCACTGAGAATCTCTCGGACCCTGTTGTAAAACAAGTCCACCAGAACCACATACTGAAGTTTCTTTTGGTCAAGATGTCTTGTGATGTTAACTGTTACTGAAAGATACATCTGGAACCCTACAAGGTGGGCGAGGTGGCCCAAGTGGTTAGAGCGCGAATTTACTGACCGGAAGGTCCGTGGTTCGAATCCGACCTCCGCCACTCGCTTCCCCTGTCTAGGCTTGGGCAACCTAGCAGTATCCCAGCCCTCGTGCTTCCTCCGGGGGGCATGGCAGCTAGGCACCGGAAGGGTGCTACAGCTGGACGCTTTCGCTTTTTCTACAAGGTGCTGGGTACTCCGCTCCAGCTTCTAGGCACTAGATCTCGAGAAACTCAAATTATTCAAACTTCGGACACCTGTTCGTCCTGGTCAACAGTACGATACCGCTAGGTGATTTGTCAGACTTCGGATGAAAGAGAGCATCTGCGCGAACCGAAAACCTTGGTGAATCCAGAAGTCTGAAGAGCTGGATGAAGCGATAAACTCTGAAAACGTGCTTAAACGATACCAGCTGATACGTCATATGGACACCAAGAGGCCTTCGGTGAGCAAAGCAGTCACTGGTGTCATCTGCTCGTTTGTCTGCAAAAAGAAGAGCGCAACCGGCAACACAACCCGTGACAGTGAACTTGGAACCCGCAACGGCTCCGAAAATAATCGAATGCCTTTTGTCCCTCAAGCTTTATATAGAGTTGCCGGTCCTGACGCCCGTAAGAGGTGACCCAAGAATAGCTATCAGGATTCTGGCCTGAAAGAGACTTCATGGATCCTGACGCCGAGGTGACCCAAGAATAGCTATCAGGATTCTGGCCTGAAAGAGACTTCATGGACCACATCTTCACACTTCGTCGAGTGTTGTGTTACCGTGATCTTGCTGTTCCATTACTTCGAAATTGTGTTCTATTCTTTCGGCTGGTTAGTTATCAACACCTGCGCAAAATGGCACGCCACAGAAGATCGTGAACACCATGTGGGCGCTTTGGAGTGTATGAGGGGCTGTCCGAAAGCTTTCATAGAAGCGGTGGTACCCGGAAGGTTGTTCACCCTTTCCACTTCTGCCTAATTGATGAAATAATGAGGTGAACATTGGAAGGTCTCTAGAACATCAGATCAAATCTGTCCAAGCGGGAACTTTATTGATCTGAAATATGCAGATGGGATTGTTCTCACTTTTTGAGAAAAAAACCTAGGGCTGTCTAGCTGCGGGATCTGGCAACTGCAGGCGGAGAACCTGAGACATGTCGAAGAAGTGCATCCCGGATCGACTGAATTCGCAGTGGGGAGGTGGGTTTTTGGTGATGTAGACGGTACTTCACACAGAGTGCATTCAACGCTGTGAGTTAACAAATGGCTGAGTCGTGGCCTGCATGTCAATGTACTGCCTAGTTGCGCTGTTTCCCATGCCTTATTTTGAGTGGCGGAAACTTAGGAGCGGATAGAATTAGACATAACAGAAGCGAATGAATAATCTTACGTAGGGTTTGGGCAATAGTGGTACTTTCCGCCTTCCGGGCTG
>NW_008751736.1:673776-681711 GCF_000715545.1 Opisthorchis viverrini
GTTTGATTTTTGTAGTCACCAGGCGAGATGTGCGCATTTTCCGTAGATCTTAAAAGCTCAACGAAAAGCAGAAGCGCATGTTTGGGGTCCACGCTGGTGTTCCAGACGGAGCGGAAGGCAGTGATAAAAGATACAGAAGATAATTGTTCAGCTCTAACACCCTTTTGGTGCCTAGCTGACATGCCATTCGAATGAAGCACGAAGGTTGGGATACTGCCAGGTTGCCCAATACTAGACGGGAGAAATCGTGATGCAGAGTTCGGGTTCAAACCATGAACGTTCTGATAAGTAAATTCGCGGTCTAACCACTTAGCCATCTCGCCTCAGTGATCGACCCTCGCTACGGATGTGCGATGGAAATGTGGTCTATTTAGACGCGGAGCTGGTTCTTGGTGGACACCGCAGTGGCAGCACCGCATACTCCGCCTGGCCACTGAGAATCTCTCGGACCCTGTTGTAAAACAAGTCCACCAGAACCACATACTGAAGTTTCTTTTGGTCAAGATGTCTTGTGATGTTAACTGTTACTGAAAGATACATCTGGAACCCTACAAGGTGGGCGAGGTGGCCCAAGTGGTTAGAGCGCGAATTTACTGACCGGAAGGTCCGTGGTTCGAATCCGACCTCCGCCACTCGCTTCCCCTGTCTAGGCTTGGGCAACCTAGCAGTATCCCAGCCCTCGTGCTTCCTCCGGGGGGCATGGCAGCTAGGCACCGGAAGGGGGCTACAGCTGGACGCTTTCGCTTTTTCTACAAGGTGCTGGGTACTCCGCTCCAGCTTCTAGGCACTAGATCTCGAGAAACTCAAATTATTCAAACTTCGGACACCTGTTCGTCCTGGTCAACAGTACGATACCGCTAGGTGATTTGTCAGACTTCGGATGAAAGAGAGCATCTGCGCGAACCGAAAACCTTGGTGAATCCAGAAGTCTGAAGAGCTGGATGAAGCGATAAACTCTGAAAACGTGCTTAAACGATACCAGCTGATACGTCATATGGACACCAAGAGGCCTTCGGTGAGCAAAGCAGTCACTGGTGTCATCTGCTCGTTTGTCTGCAAAAAGAAGAGCGCAACCGGCAACACAACCCGTGACAGTGAACTTGGAACCCGCAACGGCTCCGAAAATAATCGAATGCCTTTTGTCCCTCAAGCTTTATATAGAGTTGCCGGTCCTGACGCCCGTAAGAGGTGACCCAAGAATAGCTATCAGGATTCTGGCCTGAAAGAGACTTCATGGACCACATCTTCACACTTCGTCGAGTGTTAGAGTCCCGTGATCTTGCTGTTCCATTACTTCGAAATTGTGTTCTATTCTTTCGGCTGGTTAGTTATCAACACCTGCGCAAAATGGCACGCCACAGAAGATCGTGAACACCATGTGGGCGCTTTGGAGTGTATGAGGGGCTGTCCGAAAGCTTTCATAGAAGCGGTGGTACCCGGAAGGTTGTTCACCCTTTCCACTTCTGCCTAATTGATGAAATAATGAGGTGAACATTGGAAGGTCTCTAGAACATCAGATCAAATCTGTCCAAGCGGGAACTTTATTGATCTGAAATATGCAGATGGGATTTTTCTCACTTTTTGAGAAAGAAACCTAGGGCTGTCTAGCCGCGGGATCTGGCAACTGCAGGCGGAGAACCTGAGACATGTCGAAGAAGTGCACCCCGGATCGGCTGAATTCGCAGTGGGGAGGTGGGTTTTTGGTGATGTAGACGGTACTTCACACAGAGTGCATTCAACGCTGTGAGTTAACAAATGGCTGAGTCGTGGCCTGCATGTCAATGTACTGCCTAGTTGCGCTGTTTCCCATGCCTTATTTTGAGTGGCGGAAACTTAGGAGCGGATAGAATTAGACATAACAGAAGCGAATGAATAATCTTACGTAGGGTTTGGGCAATAGTGGTACTTTCCGCCTTCCGGGCTGGGATCCGCTTGCTTGGAGGCACTGAACAATATGACGACAAATTGATCCGCTTGCTTGGTTGGAGGCACTGAACAATATGACTACAACTCGATGACAGTAGCGTTCACGCTGTTAGTTTCTGTCCAGATTGGCTCACTCAGTACTTTATGTGTCTGCACGTCGGATGTTTTCGGTTGGCTAGCCATAGGTTCCCCACCCTGCCCCATTTCTTTCTTTCCGCTATGCGCTTAAAAAATCGATTTGGTTGTACAGCAGCAAAGCCCCAATGTTCTCACCTGTTGTCGCTGTCGGCAATCATGATGACGTGACTGTAAATGCCTTGGTCCCACCATCTTACACAGACGGACAGGCTTCTAAGTAATGACCGACAAGCCTTTATGCAGCTGAACTCCGTCTCTTGGAAAATAACTGAGGTTAATGTACGCACGAAAGTCCGGGCCTCAAACACAGCCGTTCTTCTGGCTCTGATTTGTGCCTGCGGTACGTGGCTCCCACGAGCAGATATCCAAAGGCTTGTGGTCTTTGACCAATGATATCTCGGACACATTATGAGCGCCCACTCTCTAGAGAAGCTGTTCAATGATGACATTTGAAAACGTAATGACCTATCACGCTCATCTCAACACCAATGATCGCGCCCGTTGCACAGGAACCAAACAAACGCTACCCCCAACGCCCTATCAAAGACGGCGTTATCGCCTCGGAGGATGACAGAAAATCTGCCTGACTATGGTCAGGAGTGATAGCAGCAGCTCGACCTTCATGTGATCTGAGGAGCCCGTGACGGGAGACTGCAGTTATTCTTAATTTGTGCAGATCTGGCAGCCGATCACCGTGCCTGGCAACGTGTATTTGAGACATTGCCGGAGCTAACTAATCTTGTCGTAGGAGTAATCCGAAAAAATGCTGTTCTTCCCTCCAAATTCGTGTCAGACTTCGACCCGATAAAGGAGTTTGAAAGTGAATGCCGATAAGGTACGATGCTCGTGACTCATCTTCCATGATGAGGTCCACATGATCTCCCCTGCTCGTGGTTGGGGGCGCTGCAAAACACGTTCACTGATGAATTTCAATGGTGTTCTTGTTTTCAGTTTCTATCGAGAATGTGTGTCTAGGCTTGGGCAATCTGACAGTATCCCAGCCCTCGTGCTTCCTTTGGGTGGCATGAGCTAGGCACGAAAGGGTGTTACAGCTGAATGGTTATCTTTTATCTAGGAGAGTATCACCAGATCCCTTCCCCATCCACTTTTACTATTTTCTTCGCGGTAGTTCTCAAGTGACTTATTGTTGTGTAGCCGTGAAGCATGTGTTAGGCACTGATGTGCTGTCCATGATCAATGATCTTCAGGGTTATGTTACGCTGGTCAACCATGGTCTGATGGTCGCCCTCCATTTACACTGTGTACTGATACGGTCTCATTTGGGGGCACTTTGTGTAATCGTGTGCCAAATTCGAAAAAATTCCGAAGATGTCTGTACCTTAGTAGATGGATGGCCTGGAGTATAAAGGGACTGTCGTCCTATGAGAGACATCGAACCTTAGCGGAGCGTCTTTTTCTTCTAAAGAGGACGGGCGAGGAATGACATCTCCTCTGACCGATCGACCACCAGGTAACCCTATTCAGACGCAGTTTTAGGTTATATGTCCAGAAGCCCTTTCAGCTACATGTTGACGAATATCTGGGGCAGACCAGCAGCATGGGTGGTAGAAGCCCAATCTAAAAAGACGTTTAAACTAATTTTGGACAAGGAACGGGGCTCTGAACTAATCTAGGGCCGTTTAGCGTTTTGTGTGAATATTCTGGTTCATGAGGGTCTCCTTTCTTGCTCTCGGTTATCGGGGACGAATAATATGTGGCCTCTGTTGTATGTATGCTTTTAAACGTTGCTATGGACATTGCTAATCTAAACTATTCCCATCTTTGTAATGTACTACTCATAAGGTTGCTGAAAATCCGTCGACAGCCCACGACCGGTTTCGCCCTTTTTGGGGCTCATCAGGTAGGCGCAGTCCCCGAGTTTACGTCAACCTTATGTTCTACTTAAAACCAAATTGCACGAATTTAGCGAATATACACTCATCTGCAAACTAATTTGTTTTTTTTTCAAGAGACTCGTCTGGAACTCAGCTGAATCTCTCGTTTGTGATGTCCTCAGGCTGGGTTCCAGGTGAGTCTCTCGAAAAAAAAAACAAATTAGTTTGCAAATGAGTGTATACTTGCTATTCCCATCTTGTTTGGTTCTGGTCTGGTAGGTGTCCGCTGACTGCTACATGTGAGCTAGTATGTTGTAGTTTTTCAGTTTTTCTTTGCTCCGTTTCACTGTGCTGTGGGACGTGGTTATATGCTCCGGCCAAGTTGTCACCTATTCAAAAGTCACGTGTGGCGAAAGTATAGTATCGAGCGAGCTAGGTCGCTCTTAAACCCTATGGTCTCTTCCACTTTCCATTATTTCGTTACTCTATTTACCGAATTCAATTCCCCTCCGGCGCTTCAGGTAGGCCACTTCATTTTCGATACCGTCTTGATTGGTGAATTTTCCAAAACCATATGTAAGATGGCGACTTGGCCACATTCTTAAAAACACTGAAGACGGTTGAACTGCTTTCAGAGATGTTTAATCAGGCTTTTCACTGGTCTAGGAGATACACCTTATTTCTTGAAATTGGAATGTCGCAAATTGTTTTCACGAGTATACACCGTTAAGGGACAACGTTAACGAAGCATTTAGGGACGTAAAGGAGTTAGCAAGTGTGGATGAGCAACCTACTGGTCGGGAATCCGGCAATTTGGTTAAGGATGTGTGCATCTAAACTAAACAAGAGTAGAGAGCAGCTGAAGGTATTACACCAGTAGTTCTGGAAATTATCTACCTTAGATTATGGTGGCTTTTAGCAACCACCCAAGCTTCTGTTATGACTAATTGTTGTCCTTGTTCCAGTGCCTTAGTGTAGGGAAAAAACCATTAACAAGGAACACAGTAACTTTATTGTCAACAGGCGAGTGCAAAATTTACGAGGAGCATCGCGGTATTTAAAGCGCACTTTTGACCTTGAGTCCGGGCTGTCCGACCGCTGGAACACTCATCATCGCCGGCCGTTGCTGAACTAACTGACTGCTTGGGCTGGCTTTTCTGCTGGGATACTTGATGGCTATTGACTGCTTGGGCGTCCAATCGGAAGCTGGCTTTTCTGCTGGGATACTTGATGGCTATCCTACTGCTGTTTTGGTGGAGTTTGAGGGCCTTAGTAGGGTTTGGGCATCCTGAGGTTACTTTCAGGAATTTGACCTGTCTGACAGTTTAAAACCTTCGTCTGGGGGATGTTGGCCAGTAAAGAGAACACCATCATCATCCACCATCATCGGCAGCATGACAGTGATCAACACCGATGCTTCGCTGCCGCACAACCATAATTTAACTGAAAGCCTTATTGTGGAGAAAAGGATAAAGGTGGGCGGGGAAGGGACTTAGTGCTACCTTACTACAATCATTCCGAGGTGCATACACCTCTAAACACTCATTCAGGCAATCGATTGACTGCCATACCGTGCAGCGTCTCCAACCAGGCGCAGCAAGGACCACGTGGTCCCCATCCTGGAAGGCGATTAGCGCCGACAGCACCCAAACGTTTCGTGATTTCTAACATACCCCTCTGGCAGGTCAAGGACTGACCATTTCTCTGAGTTGGGCATGGTCAACAGCAATGTCTTCGGCAAACGATGGCTAGACATACGCAACATATGTCCCGACCAATGCAGCTTTTGGTTCTGGATACATTCTTCAATGAAAGTGGCAGTTGCACAACCGAAAACTCGCTTTCTAACTACCTCGTTACGGATACGCCGACACCGACCGACACGAGCTATGGTTCTGAGACAACGATTGTGGAACACCTGAAGACGTCTCAGTCGCTCTGTTCGAACAGGCCAAGTCTCAGCCATACAACAAAACAGCCCGCACTGTGGCTTGATACACACGTCCTTTGAGATTCAGGGGCGCCAGTTTGAAGCCATTCGTGTGTCAAATTAGCAAACGCTACCTGAGCCTTGCTGATTCATGGATTGACCTCATCTGTCACACTACAATCAAAACTAATACGACTTCCAAGATACGTAAAGCGCTCCACAACTTCCGGTATCTCTCCCTGGATCGTGAATGGCGTGTTCAGTGACTGCACGTCCACGAGCATGACACTTTGTAAGTGCGAAGTGCACATTAAAGGACGGGATTGCTTTGATCAGTCCTTCCAAGAGAACGTGCACCTTCTTTTCCACTTCGAACATAAGGACGATGTCGTCTGCATATTCCAGATCGTCAAGGTTTTCCTCACAGGCTATTTGAACACCGGGGTTTTAGTGACCTTTCAGTGTTTTCATGATCTGATCGATCATAAAGTTAAACAGGAATGGAGACAGTGGGCATCCTTGACGGACACCACTTTGTGTACGGAAACTTTTGGAGAGCTCGTCGTGTACTTTCATACGTCCGGAAGTCTGGGAATACAAAGAGCTTCCGGGGCATCCCTTGGTGGGCAAGCTTGTCAACCGAGTCGAAAGCACCTTAGAAATCCAGGAACACTAGAATTGTGGGTCGCTTGTACGTATGGCGTTATAGCACCTGACGAAGTGTGGAGATATGGTCAACGCAACCCCTACCAGGCCGGAATCCCGCTTACCGCTCTCGACTCAGTGTCTCACGAGCCACTGTAAGGCGACCAAGCACAAGCGACGCCAACAGTCTCGTTATGACCGGGATCAAGCTGATTCCGCAATGGTTGCCACACTCACCACGAGCCCCTTTTTTGAAAATGGGCTATCGTCGACTCTCCCCAGTTGTCTGGGACAGACTCCTTTTCCCTATTCCAAGCAAACAGATCCGACAAGCGCTGACTGAGGACTTCACCCCCATCTTTGAACAATGCGGGTAGGAGATCATCCGGACCAGGGGCTCGGTGGCGCTTAAGAGAACGTATGCAGTCGTAAACCTCCGAGGCCGTAGGTGGTTCCACGTTCATCGTCCAGGGTTCTACCTCACCTGTGGGTTCCAGATGGGTGCCAGCTGATGGCCATGACAATATTTGTTCGAAGTATTCGGCCCAATGGTTGAGATGTTCTTGTCTATTCGAAATGGTCACTCCCTTCGGATCCTTGATGGATTCACTCACAGGGGATTTCCGGGGCCCGGTCGAACGGATCAACTGAAATGATCTTCGGGCATTACTGGCTTTGTCGGCCTCTTCCATTTCCTTGGCTTTCTTTGTCCACCACACTTCAGGTAGGCCTGCACGCTCACCTTCACTTGATGTCTGATAATTCGTGGTATCAAGTTGTGTTCCGGGTCGTTTGGGATGTTTCTCCGAGATTTAAGCAGTGCTACCGTTCGGTCTGAATTCCAGTGCCTGAGTGCGCCTGGTAGTGCCGTGTCACAGGCAAAATTCCCAGCACTATGCAAGCAGGTGGCAGTCTCGTCCCAGTATGAGTTCATGTCTGATGGTGGAGCATTTGGAAGAAACTGTAAAAGACGATTCTGGTAAGTTCGTCTACCATCCGGATACACCAGTCCCTCAGTTGCCAAGCGATTTGTCCGCACCTTACGCGGCCCCGGAGAGCGTAGGGAAAAGCAACTTCTGTTGAGCGCGTGGTTGGAATCCACAAATGTGTTCCAAAACGACCGGCAGTCAGTTATTGATCCACGCCATCGGTAACTGATGACAATGTGGTCGATTTGGGTTTGTGGCCGGCCTGCCGTTGGGGGACATCATGTGGCCAGACGGCTTTGGCTATTTCGGAAGTTAGTACTGCATAAAAATATCTTGCGATCAGCACACAGCTGAAGTAATCGTTCACCATTGTCCGTACGTATCGTCGACCTCCCACTTGTGTCTCAGATACGCTTAGCCTGTCCACTCGTGCAACCACCAAGATGTCTGAGCCTTTAGATCGCCGCAGCAGGGTATTCAGGGCGTCATAAAACCTGCCTTTGACGGCATCGGAGCTACGGTCGGTTGGGGC
>NW_008751736.1:684077-740250 GCF_000715545.1 Opisthorchis viverrini
ACCAGGCCGGAATCCCGCTTACCGCTCTCGACTCAGTGTCTCACGAGCCACTGTAAGGCGACCAAGCACAAGCGACGCCAACAGTCTCGTTATGACCGGGATCAAGCTGATTCCGCAATGGTTGCCACACTCACCACGAGCCCCTTTTTTGAAAATGGGCTATCGTCGACTCTCCCCAGTTGTCTGGGACAGACTCCTTTTCCCTATTCCAAGCAAACAGATCCGACAAGCGCTGACTGAGGACTTCACCCCCATCTTTGAACAATGCGGGTAGGAGATCATCCGGACCAGGGGCTCGGTGGCGCTTAAGAGAACGTATGCAGTCGTAAACCTCCGAGGCCGTAGGTGGTTCCACGTTCATCGTCCAGGGTTCTACCTCACCTGTGGGTTCCAGATGGGTGCCAGCTGATGGCCATGACAATATTTGTTCGAAGTATTCGGCCCAATGGTTGAGATGTTCTTGTCTATTCGAAATGGTCACTCCCTTCGGATCCTTGATGGATTCACTCACAGGGGATTTCCGGGGCCCGGTCGAACGGATCAACTGAAATGATCTTCGGGCATTACTGGCTTTGTCGGCCTCTTCCATTTCCTTGGCTTTCTTTGTCCACCACACTTCAGGTAGGCCTGCACGCTCACCTTCACTTGATGTCTGATAATTCGTGGTATCAAGTTGTGTTCCGGGTCGTCTGGGATGTTTCTCCGAGATTTAAGCAGTGCTACCGTTCGGTCTGAATTCCAGTGCCTGAGTGCGCCTGGTAGTGCCGTGTCACAGGCAAAATTCCCAGCACTATGCAAGCAGGTGGCAGTCTCGTCCCAGTATGAGTTCATGTCTGATGGTGGAGCATTTGGAAGAAACTGTAAAAGACGATTCTGGTAAGTTGGTCTACCATCCGGATACACCAGTCCCTCAGTTGCCAAGCGATTTGTCCGCACCTTACGCGGCCCCGGAGAGCGTAGGGAAAAGCAACTTCTGTTGAGCGCGTGGTTGGAATCCACAAATGTGTTCCAAAACGACCGGCAGTCAGTTATTGATCCACGCCATCGGTAACTGATGACAATGTGGTCGATTTGGGTTTGTGGCCGGCCTGCCGTTGGGGGACATCATGTGGCCAGACGGCTTTGGCTATTTCGGAAGTTAGTACTGCATAAAAATATCTTGCGATCAGCACACAGCTGAAGTAATCGTTCACCATTGTCCGTACGTATCGTCGACCTCCCACTTGTGTCTCAGATACGCTTAGCCTGTCCACTCGTGCAACCACCAAGATGTCTGAGCCTTTAGATCGCCGCAGCAGGGTATTCAGGGCGTCATAAAACCTGCCTTTGACGGCATCGGAGCTACGGTCGGTTGGGGCGTAGGTAGACACGATGAACGAACATCTATAAACTTCCCGCTTGCGAGTCTCCTTCGCAGACGTTGCCAGACGAACCGCGCAGAGGCGACTATCAATAGGTATCCAGTCAAGCAAGGGTACTTCGCCCGGTGACTTAGAGCGATACCAACCTCTGCAACTCCCGCCGCAGCGGCCTCTGAATCACCAGAGGTGCGTAGCCGGAAGCGAGTGAAGACTGATAGGGCGGTTAGCTCAATCACTGTGGTTGCATCTTGAATTCTCATTTCTGAGACACAGTACACATCAATACCAAGCGAGTCCAGTGTGAGGCAAGAGCAGCTTGTTGTCCTGCTTGCTTTAGAGTGCGCAGATTGAAGGCGGCCAGGTAGACTGGGTGTCGAGGCATAAAGATTGATTCGAAGGTACCTGACGATGTCGGCACCATGTGACGAGCAGATGTTGTACACAAAACCGATGCAAGACGAACGTAGTCATCAGTCTTAAGTACTGGACCTACAAGAGGAGGGTTATTAATGGGGTGTGGAGATGGGGGAAGAAAAAGCACGTGAAAGAGGAAGAAGGGAGGCGTCAGCAGTAGCATGTTTTCGCTTACCCACCCTGCTGCATGAAGCAAGTAAGACGACCCGACTGATGGTACCACGCGACAGCCGATGTGGCATGAGTTTATTCGTATGTGTGCAGTTAATGGTTGTACGTGGGCTGGGGTACTGTCAGGGCACCCACACCTAGACAGGAGGACTATTAGGGTCCTCGACCAAAGCCTTTGGCTCATAAGCCTAACCGCGAGGCAGCGGTGTTTGGCGGGAAATGCAAATCATTACCATTTCTACGGAACAAGTCGCCACATATTCCAATTCCCAACGTGGAGGATCAAGAGACTGTTCGTCAGACCTCTAACCATTGACCAACCTGGTATTACTCAGTGGGTCGATGAGGTGCGCAAACCGTCACACCACGGTAAGGTTCAGTTTCTTCGTGACGGAGTGGAGAGAACACAGAACCTATATGGACTATAATGAATCGATCTGATGAATTAAGTCCCCATTGACCAAGGAAGTCTCCAGGTGGACATTTGCATCAACGGACAGGCGAAAAACACTGTAAAGACCCGATACTGACGCTGCTTTATGGCTACTTGAAAACAACTCGAAGTTTTCTCTCCAGACAGCCGGAGATACACGGTTAAATTCGAAAAACCATTGGTTCCATTAAATCTGTCGGAAGCTTTTGCGCGGGACTTATCGTCATACAGGGACACCGAAAATGTTGCTCGAACGGACCTTCCCCCCTATGGACACATTGACACACTAGCCGCCGCGCCACGATAACCAATGGGTAAATCACCTGTCGAACGTGCCAGCATTTTGCAGTGCACCGGCTTAAAACTTGCCCACCATATGAAGTGGGTTTAGCCTGTCTTCGTATGACCGTATGTATGCTTCGCATGGTCACTTATCGGCTTAGAAGTCTACCTTCATGTAGTTAAAACGTTGGCTGAAATATTCCAAAATACTCGTTACTTTCCTCAAATTTTTGGGTATGAGAAATACACGCACGACACCCATGATTCTGAACACATCCGACCCATTTATTGTTCAAAAAGTATCCAACTTGATCAACAGTGCTCTCCAACTCACTATGAACCGGACTGGTTCTGAGTCCATACCGAAAACGCCAGGGCTGCTTGTTTCCAGCTAGTTCGGAGATCCTTGATTTCCTTCCATAATGACTGATTTACGCATTATTACTGTCTCTGTTTTGCAGCCCTTTACCAACTTTTACCCAGTTATCTACCTTATTCTTCCTTGTACTTGATGTTTTGGGTTGCTTACGGTTACTGGCGAGTCCCGAGTGCAGCGTTGACCTCCTCAAAGAGGCGGAGGATAGCCTGGCCACGGTCATCGGAGTACCGTACATTCTGTGTGCACAGGAAGACTGGAAGCTTGATGCCTTTCAGGGCTCTGAACTGTGTAGATGTATGGACTCCACTACAATATAGGCTGCACACATTGATGGACTGATTGACTACATCGACCTGTCTATGGAGGACTCGACCACGAGTACTAAATCAGCCAAACTCACAGTTTGGCAGGAAACGATCGAAGTTCGCGTTTTACACCCATACCAACATGGTCCACATCCATGTCTGGTTCCTGTAATCTGATCCTCATGAGTGGACTTCCCAGGGACTGATTTGTGACGATCTAGTTTATTGCATGCAGTGAACAGTCTAGCGTCCGCACACCAAGCCACAATCGATAAGGTGCTACCGAACTATGGTGGATTAATAACGGAGTTCATGATTGAGTGGTAATCAGACCGAGTGAATTGACAGGCTGTGTGCTAGAATACGCGTGCATGCATTTTTGTGTATGCGGCAATGTGTGGATGGACGTGAGTGTATGTGTCTAAGAATTTTGTGCTTAATAACGAGAAAATGGTTGTCAGTCCAAGACGGCAATTTAAAAGGCGACTGAAAGCCCCACGAAGTTTTTCTAGAACGCACGCAACCGAAGGCACGCTCGACAAAATATTTTGTCGCTATGGGCCAGTATGGATTGACAATGATGAATTGACAATGGGACTGAAGGCAGTTTGCTATTTGCGGACAGGGAAGTGGATTCTTTTAACGGGTACGGTATTGGGAACAGCTGTTACCCAAGTTGATTGGTAAACATTGTGTAGTCAATATTTACTGAATCGGCGAGGAGATTACGTTCGGTGGTGAAGAACTCAACACGACCACTGGTAACTTCATGGGGCCTTCATATGGTGGTTTTAAAGGATCATTAGCACGAATGGGATATTGTTGAATATCTCTATGCATTTGGAAGGGATGGAGTGTTTTTTGTTGTTGATAGTGTGTAGTTGGTTTTGTCAACCTGAAACACACAGACGACACTGTTCTCATTTTTCAAAGGAAGTGGAAGGTGCGAGCAATGCTAGAAAAACCGTCATTCGGTCCTTCGCCATATAAGCGTTCAGCTGTAACACCCTTCCGGTGCCTAGCTGCCATGCCATCCGAAGGAAGCATGAGGGCTGGGCTACTGCCAGGTTGCCCAAGCCTAGACAGGGGAAGTCGAGAGGCGCAGGTCGGATTCGAACCACGGACCTTCCGGTCAGTAAATTCGCGCTCTAACCACTTGGGCCATCTCGCCCATTACGTCCATAAGGTGTGAAACCCTGCTGCGGGACGTAAGGTTCTTGAACATGCCTCCAGGAATTCACGGACTGGCACTTGAGGTTGTGGAACACCATAGTATCTTGCAAGTTGCATTAGATCTGACGGTAGTGACAGATGAAATCAGCACTCTAGTATCAGATGTTAGAATCGCGTCTGCCTATTTCAACCACATTTCACTGGATCTCAAAGATCGCGTTCACCAGACTACGGTACAGGCCGTATCGCCGTATCTGCGAGACTTGCCCACTTTCACCGAAGATCGGAAACATCATGTCTTTGACCATCGATTTCTTTGAACTGGAATCGGATGGAACCAATGAAACCCGTATATGATCAGGATTACGGTTTCTGATGGAACAGACGATGCTTCCCTTAAAGAATGCGTCCAACATCGCAAGCGAAGGTGACTGGGTGATGTGTGCGCTTGTCGAGTTACCGGGTGTCACGGCAAGTGTTATTTTCCATGCCTTATTTGAAGAGGCGGAAACTTAGAGGGGTACAGACTTAGGCGTAGCAGAATGCAGTGAAAGATATCACGAAGGGTTCGGGCAATACCGGCGACTTTTGCCTTCCATGCTGGGATCTACGTGCTTGGCTGGAGACACTGATCGTGTTCTTGAGAATCATCAGCTGTGTGCATCGAAGTTGGCAAAAGTAAAGTCCAAACCGCAAAGAACGGAATATTTTTGCTGCATTGTGTGAACCAAAAGACGCGTACCCACTGACGTCGTCCGAAACTGGTTGTGACTGCTGTCTGTAAATGGTCTTTTTCTACCTTTGTGGCCTTGAGGTTCTTCAGGCGATAGACGCTGTGTTTGCATTGCTGGGAGATCTGTGCAGGGACGATTAGGTTGGTGTAGGTCGTCGAGTATGCAGGGTACTTAGCGAAGCCGGTTTAAATCCAAGCCAACTTCAGCGAAAACTTGTCTCACTATTCGTGGGCCCTATTTAACTGGGGTCAATAGTATGTTCAGAAATTGTGGGAAAAGCGGTGCCGATCGTCGCACGCTGTCCATCAGCAGCGTCGTGATTGCTCACGGGAATCACCCTCGTAATCCTAGGTCAATTTTAAGGGGCTTTTCGCCTGGAGAGGCTAGAAGAAGCGCCCTTGTGTCGATCACCCTGTTAACTGTTGGGTAATCAAAATATTTAATGGAATACTGTGTTATTATTGACGTAACATAATCCGTAGGTGCATACACCTGGGCGCTAGCGGCTGAAATAACGCTATTTGACTCCTCTAGAAGGCTGGCAGCAGACAGCTCGACATTGATTGTAGACTGCCAGACGGAAATGTACAGTATTGTGTATGGAGGGCTTGTTTTTGTAGGACTGGAAACGAAATTTGGAAAAACAATAGACGTTGCAATGGAACCTGGACAGTTCGAACAGTGGACTTTGGGAACACGAACGATTCAAATGGATCAGGTTGATTATGGAATTTACAGGAGCCAGGTTCCGGTCACCGCTGGAACCATCATTAGTCAGTGTCCAAGAATAAGCTCAATGATTGCTGCTCGCTTGTTGAGTGTCAACCAGTTTCTCTCTTGAGAATGGTTCAAAGTTACTGGCCCGGAGCTGTTTCGAGCGTTATTGACTCAGGTCGGCAACTGATTATGCATAAATAATCCTAAGGGTGGATAAACAAATCGTTCAGGCATAATCCGTATTGTCAGTGGCACAACGTGACCTATAGACCTACAGGTCGAATGCCACTACAGATCTCAGATGTTTTGGTTGTCCTCAACATGCGGTTTACTCCATAATCTACAGTTGTAAGGCCGACGTCAGCGCCAGTGTCCCCAAGAAGCGGAAGCCTGTGGAAGTGTCGAAGGTTGTGAAGAAGTAACGTTTTCATTGGCCTGCAGTAATTGTTCATGGCACTTACTGACCGCTGTGTTTCCCGAAGGTAGGTGAGCAAACGGATTGCAGTGTGAACAAGGAACNACAGGGGAAGTCGGGAGGCGCAGGTCGGATTCGAACTACGGACCTTCCGGTCAGTAAATTCGCGCTCTAACCACTTGGGCCATCTCGCCCATTACGTCCATAAGGTGTGAAACCCTGCTGCGGGACGTAAGGTTCTTGAACATGCCTCCAGGAATTCACGGACTGGCACTTGAGGTTGTGGAACACCATAGTATCTTGCAAGTTGCATTAGATCTGACGGTAGTGACAGATGAAATCAGCACTCTAGTATCAGATGTTAGAATCGCGTCTGCCTATTTCAACCACATTTCACTGGATCTCAAAGATCGCGTTCACCAGACTACGGTACAGGCCGTATCGCCGTATCTGCGAGACTTGCCCACTTTCACCGAAGATCGGAAACATCATGTCTTTGACCATCGATTTCTTTGAACTGGAATCGGATGGAACCAATGAAACCCGTATGTGATGATCAGGATTACGGTTTCTGATGGAGCAGACGATGCTTCCCTTAAAGAATGCGTCCAACATCGCAAGCGAAGGTGACTGGGTGATGTGTGCGCTTGTCGAGTTACCGGGTGTCACGGCAAGTGTTATTTTCCATGCCTTATTTGAAGAGGCGGAAACTTAGAGGGGTACAGACTTAGGCGTAGCAGAATGCAGTGAAAGATATCACGAAGGGTTCGGGCAATACCGGCGACTTTTGCCTTCCATGCTGGGATCTACGTGCTTGGCTGGAGACACTGATCGCGTTCTTGAGAATCATCAGCTGTGTGCATCGAAGTTGGCAAAAGTAAAGTCCAAACCGCAAAGAACGGAATATTTTTGCTGCATTGTGTGAACCAAAAGACGCGTACCCACTGACGTCGTCCGAAACTGGTTGTGACTGCTGTCTGTAAATGGTCTTTTTCTACCTTTGTGGCCTTGAGGTTCTTCAGGCAATAGACGCTGTGTTTGCATTGTGTAGAGATCTGTGCAGGGACGATTAGGTTGGTGTAGTCGTCGAGTAATGCAGGGTACTTAGCGAAGCCGGTTTAAATCCAAGCCAACTTCAGCGAAAACTTGTCTCACTATTCGTGGGCCCTACTTACCTGGGGTCAATAGTATGTTCAGAAATTGTGGGAAAAGCGGTGCCGATCGTCGCACGCTGTCCATCAGCAGCGTCGTGATTGCTCACGGGAATCACCCTCGTAATCCTAGGTCAATTTTAAGGGGCTTTTCGCCTGGAGAGGCTAGAAGAAGCGCCCTTGTGTCGATCACCCTGTTAACTGTTGGGTAATCAAAATATTTAATGGAATACTGTGTTATTATTGACGTAACATAATCCGTAGGTGCATACACCTGGGCGCTAGCGGCTGAAATAACGCTATTTGACTCCTCTAGAAGGCTGGCAGCAGACAGCTCGACATTGATTGTAGACTGCCAGACGGAAATGTACAGTATTGTGTATGGAGGGCTTGTTTTTGTAGGACTGGAAACGAAATTTGGAAAAACAATAGACGTTGCAATGGAACCTGGACAGTTCGAACAGTGGACTTTGGGAACACGAACGATTCAAATGGATCAGGTTGATTATGGAATTTACAGGAGCCAGGTTCCGGTCACCGCTGGAACCACCATTAGTCAGTGTCCAAGAATAAGCTCAACGATTGCTGCTCGCTTGTTGAGTGTCAACCAGTTTCTCTCTTGAGAATGGTTCAAAGTTACTGGCCCGGAGCTGTTTCGAGCGTTATTGACTCAGGTCGGCAACTGATTATGCATAAATAATCCTAAGGGTGGATAAACAAATCGTTCAGGCATAATCCGTATTGTCAGTGGCACAACGTGACCTATAGACCTACAGGTCGAATGCCACTACAGATCTCAGATGTTTTGGTTGTCCTCAACATGCGGTTTACTCCATAATCTACAGTTGTAAGGCCGACGTCAGCGCCAGTGTCCCCAAGAAGCGGAAGCCTGTGGAAGTGTCGAAGGTTGTGAAGAAGTAACGTTTTCATTGGCCTGCAGTAATTGTTCATGGCACTTACTGACCGCTGTGTTTCCCGAAGGTAGGTGAGCAAACGGATTGCAGTGTGAACAAGGAACAGTGTGTCCTACCACTAAAGCATAGGTGTCGGTGAGAGGGAAAGCGTCTTCGGATGCGGAATTGTCTGCTGACAAACAACAACCAAGCGGTTGTAAGCTAACGGATACGAACTTTCATTTACACTTTTAAGAAGTAGACTTCCTCAAGCGCCCCTCGGAGCTTTCCTTGACGTTGTTTGAATGGTGAACAACGGGCGCATCGTATCACTTCTGAAGCCGGCTCCCATTTACTCGTCCTGAATCATGAAAACGTTCCGTTGACGGTCACTAGCGACAAAATTTCTCAAATTCCGCAATCCCAGTCTTCTCGCAGGATTTTGGTGATCCTTCCACCTGTCCTTTGCGCCTTTCCACCTGCCATCTTCCATCTAGTTCTGTCTTCAATAATTGTCGAGTTTCCTCGCGCACTCCTTTCCTCTCCTAGCGCTTCCAGAGACGCGTTTTGTCGGCCACAACCTGGTCTCCTGATCAACTGGTAGGCGTGGATGTTGACTGTATCACCGGGGGGTTGTACAGTGCTAGCTTCCTCGATTTCGTTACCATCAAGCATCTTTCTTACCTATCTGTGGACCTCATCTTGCAGGTATAGCTACCTGACGGGGCTTGTACCATCGAAAACGTTTGGAAGAAAGGGAGATCTGCGGACAAAAACCAAATGCACCTTCCTCACCTGTGAACATTTCTGCGTATTCCTTGAGCGCAACTTGCCCTAACGGAACTTTACAGCACAGAATTCCTCGGACACGCACGGACAGCGCTGGGGTAATCCTTATGCCTGACCAAGCCGTACCTCATCATCAGCTTACTCCGCTCTAAACAGGATTTCGTCCGCTTAACATATGTGCTTACTAGAAACGTGCTGCACTACTGGCTCAGTGGTTCTTCTCGTCTATAGGGCGAGATGACCCAAGTGGTTAGAGCGCGAATTTACTGACCGGAAGGTCCGTGGTTCGAATCCGACCTGCGCCTCTCGACTTCCCCTGTCTAGGCTTGGGCAACCTGGCAGTATCCCAGCCTTCGTGCAACCTTTGGGTGGCATGGCAGCCAGGCACCGGAAGGGTGCTACAGCTGAACGCTTTATTCTTCTCATCTATATGACCTAGGCTCTGTATTATAGCCTGCATGCTTGCACTAACAGCAACCCGCCCAGGGAAACTAAACGAAGTCGATATTATTGAAAAATGACCGGTTACGTTGACATCCGTTCTCCCGGTGGCCATTCATGCCACAGTTGTAGCATCTGCTCGTCCACATGCGCCTGCACGCTTCTGTCTTCAGGAGGCATTCTTTACAGTGTCACCAAAGCTTGGACCAGCCACTTCTGCAGACCGAACAACTGTCCGGCCCCAACTGCCCTGAACCGCCCCATAGCCTCCTGGCGCTCGGCTGCTGTGTCAAACTCCTCTGCTGGGGTGTCCCTCGCGGCACCTTTCTTTCACCTTCTCAAGGTAGATCCAGGGCCGAATTCGTTCTGTGTAGTGTATGCCATTGCACTGGTAGCTTGCTCCTGAGTTCGACACATTGGTATATTTCTGCATTTAGCGATAAGTTCTACTGGTACGGGTTGCATTCAGTAAGCTTGAAAAGTCAAACTAATGATTTTCTTCTTTGTTTGATGCGACTCTTGGGGACCGGTGGAATCGACACGTGATCTGGTCCTCGGATGAAATAAAGAAACACTCTTGACCGTTTCTACCGTATCTGCAAGTTCTTTTCGAGAGACAGTTGCCTCGGAAAAACGAAACCAGTCTGATGTTAGCCATCAATGTACACTACAACTAGGTGAGAGAGTCTGAATCAGGTGATTAACTTTTGCTGAGGATTCAAGATCAGTATGCCAGTCTTACGTACGAATTTAATCAAAGTGTAACATATGGCAAGGCAGTGTCAAACTCAGTCTGTTAGTGAACGATCGAAATCCGCGTCTAATGCGTATCAAAAGTTAACGCGGCTGCATACCTGGCTCGTGTAATCCGATCCTCTTCAGTTTGCCACGATGAGGTTTTTTGTACCCAATCAAGAGCCGGGCGTCCGCATATCAGGCCACACTCGCTTAAGTGCTACTGAATTGCGATCGATTAATAACGGAGTCCATAGTTGAGTGTTGATCAAACCGAATGAATTGATAAACTGATAGTGCTAGCGCACGCGTGCGTCTGTGTTTGTGTGCACGGCACTGTGTGGATGGCTGGGAATATGTGTGCTTAAAAACTGTGCGGAGTAATCAGAAACAAGTAGGAACATCTAATGGAAACCACAGGTTCATCTGAGAGCATTAGGTTTGAGTTTGCTCCCAGTTAGCATCAAAGCAGCACTTCGCACGTTAGGAGCGTGTATCAAATCCTGCAACGGCGTTGTTTGGTTTATTCGACATTGCGTCTGATTAGGGGATGATCCGGCAACTGTATTGCCTCCATACTCGATGTCTACTATCGATTATCCTTGGGGGGTGGGACAAGGTTTATCTGTGTTCATATCAATAACAAACAACAACTAGAAGTGAGAATGAGGACAGTCATGCTCACTTGATGTGGCGAATTCTGGGGAAAACCTACTACAAGCCAACTCTTAGCTACAAGGGTTAACGTACAAAGCTTTTAGTGTGTCACTATTTTAGAGCAGGCACCGGTTTTCAGCAAAGAATAAGATTAACTGTAAGTCGGTGAAGGCACTGTGCTTTTTCCGAAGTTGACGATGTGGTCTGTCCGGACGAAACTCAGCTCGACTTTCGAAGCTCTGACTTGCATTGTTCGATCTATCAGCGCGAAAAAAACTGTGGTTAAAGCGCGAACTTACTAACTGGAAGGTCCGTTTCGTCTAATTATATATAGAACCTTAGAGTGAAAGGAAAAGAGTTGATGAGGAGGGGAACCTGGTGCTGGTGTGTGTCAAATTTTCTGAAGTGCCCACACCTCCAAGTGCTCAGTCAGACATTCTGGAAAGAAACCGACATCGGTCAGGCGCCATTTCTTGCAATGTCTCCAGCTAGACACAGGAGGAGTCACGGGGACCCCTACCATGGAAGGCCCACTGTCAGGCGCCCTTGCAATGTCTCCAGCTAGACACAGGAGGAGTCACGGGGACCCCTACCATGGAAGGCCCACTGCGTACTTCCTCCAGGACCTCGCAAGTCACCAAAAAACATATCAATCCTTAATCTTCGGAGAAGCAGATCAGGTCGGCCCTATCAATCTGATCTACTTGTACAGCAAGCCAATACAGTGGCGGTAGCGAGTACGTTCATGAAGCATGGCAGAATGTGTTTATGCCGTCTGTCCCACCTCGCTGATACGTTCAGCTGACCGCTGGATATAGTCGAGATCGCTTGATGCCTGGAAATCCAAACCCACAGCGAACGAGTACTGATGGTGCACTCAAATCCTTCAAACGTGAAGAGACTAAGGAAAGAACAGTGAAAGATATCGAAAACGTGTTAATGTAAAGGTCTAACTTGATTTTTCGCCCTGTTTGATCGTTTTTGAAGTTCAGGATACCCCCTTCAACTTGAGTATTACGTACGCGCAGAATTTGTCAACGTATTGCTCAGTTCAGGTCACAGATGTGGAGACTTTGAACACAAAAATCAAACCCAAAGTGGTAGGCGAGCGGTGCCATTGGCTCGGCGGGATCAAGCAGCGTGCAGCAACAGCAGAGTTCGCGTACGACCAATGAGGTGATAAGCGCTGTGGAACCAAGATGTTGCAACCTCCTAGACCCCTCTCAGTTTTTGGCTACCTGGCTTACAGCTTACACCTGGAAAAGGCGCTGTGATCTTTATGCCTGAACGAAATAGTTTCGTGTAATTTGTACTCCATCGCTCGCGCTATCCGGTTGTCGCTTCCAAATGTTACACTGTCGAACTGCAGTCAATTGACGGTGTCCAACGGAACAGCCTACGTAGCCTCTGTTATTTCAGAAAAGTCAGCTAGTCATGAAGTATCCTCACAGGGTAAAGGCTTAAAAACATTGTTTTCACTGTCGTATTCTTAGGGCAATGTAGAAAATAAACTTTTCGAGCAGAAAATTTGTGCAGAGGCGTTTGGACAAATGGTCAGGGTGAACCAGAGAATGTGTCGAAAACACCCAGTTGGTCGTTTAGGCTATCCCGCGCCAGGGTCGGAAAACACAGAAGTTAGACGCAACTTACGGACAACAGACTTGGCGAAACCGCTTGCTGAGCGACTTCGGCATTGGGAGATTGTTGACTTTTTGACCTTGTCGCATCGTCTGATTAGACCTCCTAAACATGAATCTCGTGATTGTTTTGGATAGCAAGGAACTGAGATTGAGAGGGCGGGAAGGCGGAGTAGTTCTCCCTATTCACACCCTGGTGACTTGCGTGAACAGACTTTGGATGACATCCTACAGGATTCGAAACAATCAGGCAGCTTTAGAAACACGGCATCCTTCAGAATCCCAGTCAATTTATCTGAAACTTTATCTTTATCTTTTGAGGTTAAAACGTTCCGAGTGTTGGAAGTGACGTAGTAATGCTTAGCATCCCTACCGGCCGTTAACCTCAGTTGGTCGTAGGTTGATCTCTTTTTCGCAAATCAGTGAGTGTCATTCCAAAATGATAGTTTACAAGCACACATGCCTCTACCAGTGTTGTGTTCATCGCAAGCTAATTTCACGCAAGTATGTGTTCCAATGTTTAACTAGCTCTTTCGGGTCGAGATTCATCTCCGTAGCTAACATCGCTAGACTGGGAATTCAGCACTTCAGACCGGTGCATTGAACTTGTAGTTCTCTCCTCTTGTGAGGTAAATGTTTATAGAAACTGGTGAACGAGTAGAAATTGCTTCAGTCTCGCTACGTGTGCACTGAAACAACACAATCGCCCACGCCGTTTGTGCTTCTCCAGAATGTCGAATCCAGATGGGCCACTCGGGATGAGAGGACGATTTGTGCTTCTCAGATCGTGGACGGGGGGGGGTGGCTCTCCTTGTGGTGAAATAACGGTAGTGAAGAACACAGTGGTGGTGCTGTCGAATCGCAGCGGGCATTATGGAGTGCATAATATAGTTGAGGCCAGTGTGATTAGCCTAAACGGTTACTGATGGAGATGTATGGTCAAAAGGGAAGCTCTAGGGGTTGGTCATCGTCGTTTCCACACTGGAGCTTTTCGCTAGGCTTTCAGTGGTTTCGTATCACTTGACGTGATTTCTTCACAAGTTTTTGTTTACCTTGAATCCCTATTAGTGTTTAGCGGTGGGTACGGTAGGTAGGTGAATCGAACTTTTTAAATAGTTCCTTGTTACCCAAGTATAGAATGCGGCCCTGGTCATCGGCTCCCCGCGTACCGTATGTTGCGTGCTCCACCCCGCTTTCAGGTTCTTAAACAACAAATATTCACTTAAAAACCCCTATAAAGCCTACCTCAACTAGCTTGTATTCATCCATAGACAAGCCATAGAAACGTGCATAATACTCACTCATTCTTATCCTATCGGAGTGTTTAACCCAACCAAACTGAAACTTTTGGCGTGCGTAAAAACGCTGGTTCCGCCCTCCTTCCAGTCGCCTTGCTACCACAGTTCATTTATGTTGCAAACAGCACCTCGTATCGTCCAGCCGTAGCACCCTTTCGGTGCCTAGATGCCATGCCACCAGAAGGTTGTACGAGGGCTGAGATACTGCCAGGTTGCCCAAGCCTAAACAGGGGAAGTCGAGAGAGGTCGGGTTCGAACCGCGGACCTTTCGGTCAGTAAATTCGCGCTCTAGCCACTTGGGTCGTCTTGTCCCTGGAGCCTAACTATAACAAAAACAGTTACGAGCTCTCGATAGTTCGGTGGTCATGGTGCGACCCTACTTATCGGAAGGTCCCTACTTCCAACCCAACCCCGACGCCTTCTCCTGATTCTCTCTGAGTCTTGAGGCTGTTACAACAAATGTTCGGTAGAGGACTGTTGTGGACCAGTCTTCTCAATGCCTTCTTATTACCGTGAACCCCGGTGTGGATAGCCGACTGACAGCCTGGTGCGCTTGGCCAAACCAGAAAAAGTCAATGAACGTGCGAATCGGTTGATCTATTGGTTACTGTCGCTTACAAGGGGGTCCAAAAAGTGATACTAAGAATACGACTCATCTGTCAAGGACGAATGAAGAACAACCAATGAAATCTGTCTCAACGAAAACGGTTATTCCATTGACTGCTACATAGTCCCGTTACGTTCGGAGCTGGTTCTCCCAAACAGGGACAAACCATGCCCGTGCACACACCTTGAAGATGGTGGTTTCTATTCACACAATTGTTACTAAATTCTTTCATCATACCTCCGTTTTTTCCACAGCTTACTTTCAAATGTTGCCAGAATGTCGTTAGTCACTGAGAACCACTCCAATTCGACGGCTCCTTTTGGCCCAGTCACCACTGTGGATTCTACCGCTTGTCTCTCACCGATCGCTACCCATTCCTCTTTCACATCGTTCACTGGAACACTAGACGCGCAACCTGGTGCTCTATTATCCGAACTGCTCTCAGACTGTGACCCACCTACGTGTTTGGACTCTATCACAGAGACTGCCGCTGTTGTTGCTGCGGCCGCCGCTGTGGTGACCACCACACCCACCACTACCTCAGAACTTGATCCCGCCACCGAACAAGTGGTTAAACCTGATCCGAGTACTACTGGCTCGATGCGAGACCCTATGCATTCCTTTGTAAAATCCGAAGCTGATACAAGTGGGTGTTGGGTTTTCAAATCGTGTTCTACCCGTTTGTTTCTCTCTTTTTAAACCAGTAGCGTCCAATCTGGTCAGGCTATCCTAGGAGTATGTTGCTTTCGCGTTCTGGTTTTAAAACAATTTATCTGTTCAATTTGGAACATGTTTCCTCTTTGATAGTTCATCCTGTTTCCGGGTACGTTAGTTTCTCCTTTTTCGATTAAAAATGTAGAAACCAAACTTCCGAACGGAAATTGTCGTCCCCTCGTACAACTCGGACGGATTTGATAGTTCACTACGTACGCCAACCGATTGGCTAGTTTCGCACTTTTCGGGGGGTTGATTTTCCCACCGCCAGCTTATTCCAACCGACCAAGCGGAAACCAAACCACTGGTCATCTTTGTTACCCTAAACGGGCGCGACCGGAGGGTCCGTCAGTCGAGCCTAATCCTGGCTTTTTCATTGCCCCGTCTTAGATTAGACAGCCTGATAGTATCTCCGCCTTCGTATTTCTTCCGCGTTGCACGGTAACCATGCACTAGTTGTCTGTTCTTGCGGAGGAGGTCGCTCCCGGCTTGTTTGCTCTACACTCTTGACGTCATACAGCTTGTAATATCCATCGAAAACGTTACCTTATCGATATACACTGCTCAACTTTCACAAGCTTTGTAAGAGTTAGTGGGACTTCTGCTTCATGGCTTTGTGATATCCAGTCGCTTACTTTGTATCCCGGTCGAATAGTGCCGTTTGTGACAGGCAACTAAAAAAGCAAATACCGACGTGATAAAGGTCCTTCGTGAGGAACACTCATGCCAGTGCCAACCTCGTTTTATCGGTTAGCGGGATGTCAATGGTCGGTTCGCCGCGGATAATGATTGCGAGCCTAGTCGGCTTGCGTTAGCCAATGTTTACCTGTAAACCGCATCGATCGATCGTGGCCTCAACTACCAGTCGGCTGTGTCCGCTAGTTTTAATGGTCCACCTGTGTTTGGGAGCACGGTCAACTCGAGCGGAACCAATCATAGTTCAATTCCCCTCAATACGAATTAACGAGCAAGTTGACCGTAAGAAGCCAGCCCTGATTGATCCATTATAACCCAAACAATAGTAAGTGAACTGTAATGCCCTTTCAGCGCCTAGCTGCCGTGCCACCCGATGGAAGCACGAGTGCGCTGAGGTGTTGCTACGTCGCTCAAGCCTAGACAGGAGCAGTTAGGAAGTCCGGACCATGGACTTTAAGTGAACTGTCCCTTTCAGCGCCTAGCTGCCGTGCCACCCGATGGAAGCACGAGTGCGCTGAGGTGCTGCTACGTCGCTCAAGCCTAGACAGGAGCAGTTAGGAAGTCCGGACCATGGACTTTCCGGAAAGCAGTGTTGCGCCTTAACTGCTGAGCTATACGGAGCTCTCACAGCATGGATGCACTTATGCCTTAAAGAGTAAGAAAGCTCGAGATATTCAAATGGTTAAAGCCTGAAATCACTGTTCGGAGGGCTTTTTGTTTGAACCTGTTATGGTCTTGGGTGTTTCTCACCTCTCGTAGCTCCTTCCGGTCCCACAGCACCGAAGGAGCGCCACAGCCGAACCGCTATCATTGTCAAGGCTTACCCTGATTAATCGTCAACAATTCCCTGTTTTTCTGCCTTATTAGTTGGGATAAGTTGGTGGGCTAAATTTACGGGAACGTTTTCCACTGCCAGGTGGATCGGTTCAAACTACTTTTGATTTCCAGTGTTGAGTGACAAACGGTCGTTAACAGGCATCAAATTATCTTTTGAAATTCATGGCGCTGGTTGCGATATATCAACGGTTTGGGCAAATCAATGTCCTAGTTGAAATGAGAAACTCCTATCAGTCACCCTTGTAGACCCTTAATCTTCCTACCAATTTGCATGGATGTGCGATACACTTCTTTTCTGTCGCTCTCGTCTGATGAACTCGTTTTCTCCCTCCGCTCCACACGCGCTTTTCTCCACGTCTCGTGTCTGTTTCAACCAAGTCCGTCTGCCACAGCATGGGCGATATCCCGGTTAGCCAGCTACGTGCGTTTATGTATTCACACACGCACACACACGTGCGCGTGGCTGGATGCCTTGATTCGCGTTACTGTGATGCAGACCACGTGATCGAATCTGGGGCCTGTCTGCCCCTCCAACCAGACACTTCCCCGTCTCTGCGCCACGCGTTGTTGCGGTCGCAATGTGATACAATACAGTACCCGATCAGAATGGTCATATCTGGGCTTTCCTCCACGCTTGACAGCTGACCATGCGACTAGCAAGTACATCGACGATTGGCTACCTACTATCGAACGTTCCATCATTGCGATGAACGGAGTACGCCTTGGATTCTTCCAGCAGTTCTCACATTGTGCAGACGCCTGTTTTCCCGTGTTCGCGCGACGTCGTCCTCTGTCTACCTGTCTGGGTGTCTATCAGACGAGACGCGCGCGCGCGCATGCGACTTGTCCTCATTCGCGGTCAGGTTTATGCGCATGCCCGATCGGCCAGGTCTCAGTGCGTGTCGTCATCACGACAACTGCAACCGCCCCCACTTGCCTGTCTGCCTTCGATCTGGCTGGCTATCCATGTCTGGATTTTACGTATAGCGGCGGAGACACGAACGGTCAAGGTCAGACTGGCGTGTGTATCAGAACGCACCCGTGTCGCGTGGATTCTATCGCCGGCTGAGGCGAAGCCGTAGAACCCGACAGTCAGCTGGGGATGCTGTCTGGTCAGCAGTCTGACTGGTGCCAGGCTGTCGACACTCATCATGTTTCCGTGTAACTCGTACGCAGACCACGAAAAGAGACGAACACGTGTATCTTCAATTTTTGATGTCTGATAAAGCTGCCTGCGCTTTGTGCCAACCTTACATGTTTCCGGTACCATCTTCCGTCGACCATAAATAAATAAGAATACATGTAGCTCCGGTGACATTCAACGTATACGGGTGAGAAGAGTTGGCGTGAAAGCCGTTTATGCATACCAACCGATCGCTATTAGAAGGGGACGAAAAAAGGGAATTTTTCATCTGGGTATGCAGTAACACGTATGAACAAACTCCGCATGACTTCTCTTTTATGGATTTTAAGCAGAGGAAACGCATCCAGGTATCTTGTCACTCGTTGAATTAGTCTGACTAAGTACGTGAGGTAGACGTGGCTTTGTTAAGTGACCAATGGAGAGGGCGAAGGAAAGAAATCAGCGTCGAAATAGTTGTTTACAGGAAGTCAGCCAAGACATTCTCCGAGGTTCCACTGCAGGTTGACAAGTACTTTAACAACTGAACAGTAAAGTAGCAATCATTGTCAAACAGGCTCGGGAAAAGGACAGGAGAATAACACGTTGAGTGTGGATGGTCAGGTGATACGAAAGCTATGAGATTGTGGGAAACCGAAGATGGATTCATGATCCTGCCACATACAGCTTGAATGTGGAGCTACCAACGAGGGTTGCTTGGTGGAGACGCACCTAGATATTCTACGATAAGTCGATCGGGGCAAGATCAATGAGAGGGATTAACGGCCACCAGCACATTTGGGATCAGGAAATTGAATGTTCGCACCTACTTAGCAATGTACCGTATTGTCCGATAGCACCGGCCTTCAAACAAAGTCGATCTCACCTTCTTAATTCGTCAAATCACAGTGCCACGCTAGCGTGTTACAAACATGAAAACATTCTACAAGTTGCCGGGGGGTGGGAGAATAACGCGGCGCGGGGAGTATGGGGTAAACAAGATTCGCCTTGTAGCACTGATTTTAGTTCAGTGAAATGTCCGTACTCCTCATAGTGATTTCAATGACAAACTAGTGTTGGTCCTTGTTGCAGAATTCGAGTATATTGTTATGATCGGCTAAGTGAATACGTCAATAAATCCCGAGTGAAACAGAGAAGCTTAGTTAGTACACTCTGTTGGTAAAGTTGAAAATCACTGATGTATGCGTGTTGGAAGTAAATAAATAATTGTTCAGCTGTAACACCCTTCCGGTGCCTAGCTGCCATGCCACCCGAAGGAAGCACGGAGGCTGAGATACTGCCAGTTTGCCCAAGCCTAGACCGCGGGAAGTCGAGAGGTGGAGGTTGGACCTTCCGGTCAGTGAAATTCACGCTCTAAATACCTCGCCCCGCGAAGTGTAGCAGGTTATGGTGATGTTCAAATTTCGACCGTTTCACTGGTTTCCGGTGCATCTTCAGACAGATCTGAAGTGATTTTGTAGCACCCGATGGATCACACAGAATGGATTGAAGGATTCATTAGATCAGTCATGTGAGACGTAATCGCAGTGGTCGCATGATAGGTGTGCGTGCTAGAGCATTATTTTTACTCTCTGCAATCTTCACCTGTAGTGTCAGTTCAGCTTTTGTGTTCACTTTACTATATCTACGTTGGAAAATAAATGAACAGGTCCGTTCAACCATGGTGCTGAAAAGCTTTCAAGTGAATTACTCCCTTCTTCACGGTTTGGTGGTCTAAAAACACCATCTAAGCACTACCTGTCTTTCATCACCGTTTTCATCTTGTCAACCTCAATCACTCCGTCACATGCTCGCAGACGCGAAAATAAACTATACGGAATTGCACTGTAAATCATTTAGTCTTGTTTGTGATGGCCCAAGTTTTTGGAGTGCGAATTTACTGACCGGAAGGTCCGTGGTTCAAACCCGACCCCTGCCTCCCGACTCTCCCTGTCTAGGCTTGGGCGACCTGGCAGTATCCCAGCCCTCGTGCCTCCTTCGTGTGGCATGGCATCTAGGCACCGAAAGGGTGCTACAGCTGAACGATTTTTCTTGTTTGTGATGATCACCTTGCTGGAACCGCACTGGGATTTCAATAGTACGATGTTGCATGTTCATAGGTAGTTACGCCGTGAAATACCTTTCATGCCGGCTCAGCTAACAGCATAACATTGGCAATAGTACATGACCACCACACAGCACGCGCGAAAGTTGGACTGTTTTCAAGCGAATACTCTTTTACGGCCCGTCTTAGTTCCCACACTTTTCCATACACTAGCTCTACACAGTTCAAAAGAGTGCTAAAACTGAACATATTTTGCCAAGATCGAGTAAGATGTCCATGACTGCGACCAAGCCCGTCACCAGTTCGATGTGTGTGTGTGTGTGTGTGTGCATGTGGTATGATCCACCTCCCATCTTAGTGGGAATGCAACTAACCTAACTTCCTCACTAGAAGGTTACCATAGTGTTCACTACGCAAGTACGATATATCAACGGAAATGCGAAAGCAGCATTAGAAACAGCACATTTCAGGGGCTAGCTGGTTAACACATTGAATTTATTTTTAGATGGTAGTTGGTTACATATAGGGAAACAAGTTCGTGAAAGTACGTAATACAGCCTACTAGCCCAGCGACTAAGGCGCGAACTTACTGACCGGTAGGTCCGGCATCTCGGTTAGGCTTGGACAACCTGGCGCAATATCCCAGCCATTGTAATTCCTTCGAGTTGTACGGCAACGGAACTCTGAATGGGTGTTAACACCTGTTATTGCGATCATTATTCAGCGTGTACGCTTTTGGGTTTTCATCAGACATAGTACGTGAGCTCCGCATTCTCTCACATGTGGTTCCTACGGTCAACTTGCTCACAAGAATTCGTACTTTGGTTGCCGCTCTTTGCATAGTGACGACGTTTGGGTTGATGTATGTCTTAGGACTAAAAAATACTGATGGTCACGTGATACTGAGGCTTGCATCTAATGGATTTATTAGTTCGAGGTTAGAAGGAAACTGACGATTGGCATGTCTGTGCACTCGCTTCAGACTATGTCCATGGGTGTCCGTTGTTGGGAGGTCTTTGAAGGAAGCAAAGTATGGATCATATCAATTACTTTCACGGGGGTAATTTTCCTTCTGCCCTAGGGTAATCATCATTGAATTATATTGAATCAACCTCTCACATGAAAATCTGAGGCCACTCATTTGCAGGCGGATAGGGTGCAATGTGCGCAGTGTATTGCCTGCCGTTTTTCACGGTAGCTCCACGCATTATACTAATTTCAGCCTCTGTCACAATGTTTCGTATCCCCCGCTTAGATTGCACCTTGTGGGGAAATTATTTTCGGGTTATAGCTGGTCTTCGTGTCCAACTCAAAACACGGGAGACATAGGATGTTTGAAGTCACATGCGATCAAAACCAGAACAGATTGCCACGTTGGTGATTAGACTGGAGTCACTCAATCATGCCACGTAAATGTTCCCATAAACCAATCGAAAGCTTGTGTTAGTAGATTTCATTCAAGAGGCCGACGTAAAGAGGCTACCATGCATAACACTGCTTGACCCCATGGTCTAGAACGTTTCACTACCACCTGGTTGACAATGCAGTTCCCAATCATACTGACATATCTATTCAATAACAACACAGCTGGTGTTCTCATATTACTTCTGAACGAGGCTGTTAAGGGAATTTGCGTGGTAGGAACACTGCCAATATCAGTAAGCAAGGCAAACAGCTATCGCGTTGGTTGCCAAGCGATTAAGGAATGTGCCTGAAGGAGAATCGAATAACGGAGCGAGATTTTAAGTTGGAGATCATTGTTCTACTATGGCCAGCGGCGGTCGAATATGTGGAGTAGTTTTCGAAGATCCACACCCTAACTGAACCGTTTTCTTCCGCTGCTCTCGGTTCCCCTGCAGGTTTTTATCAAACAATTCATCCTGCCTCCCTTCTCCACCATCACACTCCCAATTCACAAGATCCGCAACAGACACACCAGCATCGGTCCTCGGTTTCCATGGGTTCTAATGGAATAGAACCATGTAACACTGTCAAACTTGAGGCTTGTGGTAAGTTGTTTTGCCGTAATATCATTACAAAACCTCGTGCTGAGTCTGTAGCACTCGTCGACTTTTTTTTCCATTTATCAGTTGCTTTCAAAAGCGCCTCACCTCACCCCAAAGCCACGTTGTTTTGATGAGCAGCACTTTCTAATCAGTATAGATGTATTTTGTACCTATCATCGTCAGCTTTTGTAGCTCGCAAATTATCTGTCAGAGAA
Organism: Opisthorchis viverrini; assembly: GCF_000715545.1. Classification (NCBI taxonomy): domain Eukaryota; kingdom Metazoa; phylum Platyhelminthes; class Trematoda; order Opisthorchiida; family Opisthorchiidae; genus Opisthorchis; species Opisthorchis viverrini. Next base: position 706,323 of record NW_008751736.1, read on the forward strand.
ATTACCTACTTTATCGACCCTGGTGCATGGAACTGCGAAGACCTGTTCTGGATTTCACCTTACCAGCAGTACCACCACCGTCACCCTCAACTAACACTTAGTAAACAATGCTTCCGTCAAATATAGACGGTGGGCCGTGCGGCCATTTTTTCTCGTTCACTCGCCCTGTCTGTCGAAAGTGTTTAGACGCACGCACACACACGTGCGCGCTCCGTCGATATATCTTTGAACGTCGTTCTTCTTGGTCATTTCCAATTATGCACAATCTGGACCGGATTGTACATTCCATTCTCGCCGTCTCTTTGTTCAACTAAACACACACACACACACACACACACACACACACAATGTCCACCAACTCTTCAGAAAGCAAGATCGAGAACTTCGAACTCAGATCCACACACGCGACCTCTCTTGGTTCAGCTCACATACCTAGCCGAGGATTATCACAATGATCTGTTCTAGGAGATATTTGGATGACTTTTTTTAATATTCTCTTTTGATAGGCTTGATTGTGAGTTAACGAAGCTGAGAAACCGAAATACTAAGGTTTCTGAGGTCACGTATATTTAGCCAAATGATCCATGATCAGAGCGAGGCAGTCTAAATGCGCAATTGGAACTCCGCTGTCAAATGTTAAACTATTTGCAATGATGAGGTATCTGCGTCCTATTGGCTACATGAAGGTGTGCCCTAATCTCCCTGAACTGCTAAGCTTTTCAATGCGTAGTTGCTATGCAACCTGTCAGAAGCACAAAGCCAAGCTATCTTAGCTTGAGTAGGAGCAATCGGGAAAAAACGATTCGGGTTTAGGATCACGGACTTTTGGTCGGGAACTCTTCACTTAACGCGGTCCATTTTCCACCAATCTTGGTTCGAGACGATAACACAACTAGTAATTCAACCCTCAGTATACTATGTCGTGACTGGTGGAATTACGTAACTTGGTCTGCCGAATGCGCTCAATTAAAATTCTGACTGAGCGACAATAATTTCAGACAACAACAGCTACAAACAAACAGCCGATTAACAGTTTTCTTACCGACAGACGTATGGCTGGTGGCTACCCTCGGATCTTCGTCTGTACTGATCGCACGTATTTGAATCAACTTATCACCCGGTTGTCCAACAATTTGTTCACTCTGATGTTGTTGTTGTTGTCGTCTGTGTTTGTTGTGGCTCAAAACTGCGCTCTGTGGCTGTCTCTAAAATCCGACATGAGACATGCGAAACGTGCGCCTACTCGGACGACCGTTGTCACATGACGGCGCATGTAAGACCAATAATCTGTGTGCGCGTATATGAGGGTTGTTTGGAGGGTTTTAGTTAGACTATTACAATAAAAAAAGCAGGTTCCCCCCCCCCCCCGTTACCGCACACATGCCAGCGCAACTTTCTAAGGCTTGACATCTACTCCACCGACAGGCTCTTGTCGCTGAAGCGAATTCCCAATGCATCGGTTCGTTGTGCTAGAACATTGCAAACCTTCTTTTCAACTGTCGACAATGCGTTTTTTTCGAAACCATTCGTAGCAGAATCGATTGCTATTTTGTTTCAGGGTTTTTAGGTTCGAATCCCCTCCCAACAGCACGGAAAACAAAGATGCCACAGGTCGGTTTAGGTTGGAACTTGGGTAAATACAACTAATTACAGATAAGTAATTAATAACCGTTGAACTATGACGCCTTCTTTGGTGAAACCATTCAACCACCGGGTTTGAGGCATTGCCCAGTTGTTCAAGACAATGCAGGGACCATCGAAAAGCCAGGGTCAAATCACGGATGTCCTAGTCCGTAGGTTTACGCTTCAACACTGAGTTGTTTCACACTGCTCCACTCAGCGGTGACGCCTCTTCGACGAATTGCCGCTGAAGAGAGTGTGAGGGCTGAGATATTGCGAGGTTTGCATGGGTGTAGACAAGAGCCCTCGGAGTGCCAGGGCTACTTTCAGACGACGAACCTTTTTATCAGTACTTTTGCGAATCGACCACTGAGTTGAGGTCAGTAACCCATGTTGTGTCAAGTGGTATTTACAAGTGAAAACTTCGTTGATGAGTATACCACCAGGCGCGGTTTTTTATTGAGTTCTGATACCAAAGTTTGTTTTAGGGACGGGTTTCATCACTCTTTGAGGCTTCAGACTGTTGCATGTGAGCTTACTTTCTGTATTTTCATCGTTACGGCTCGCAAATTGTGTATAGGACAGATCAGGGAAACGGGGGTTCGATTTCGAACCGCTACACCGTGCATGTCGCCAGTCAATAAGCGGATTTCATCCGGATGTAAAAGATGCTTTATTCTTCTTGGTGGCTTAACTAAGGAACCTCAGTCTTGTTAATGAGAAGAGGAAATTGGATATCATGGGCGGTCAGTGTCCACAGAAAATTTCAGTATAATCCCTCACAGAAGGCAAGAGCTGACCAGAGCTGCACAAAGCATGTTGGCATGTGCAGCTCACTATTTACTTTTTGCAGGATATAGATTCTTTTCGGACTGGTTTCTTCTCAAAGTTTTGACCGTTTATTTAAACTTGGCCAATTTTATGCCCTCTTTCTCAGACGGTACGTCTTTCAGTTAACTGGTTACCAAAGGGTATTCAGTTAGACCTCGGTGCCACTGTGTTAGACTGCAGTTGATGTTTGTTGTAATGATGAGTTACACTTGGTTACCGGTTTGCCTTCACCACACACACACACACACAGGTCGCTCTGTTGAAGTCTACGCCAACGGCCACAGTAAACGCTTGGAGCCTTCGGGCGGCGAACATCGACTCCAACAACGGGAGTCCAAATCCACTAACCTTAACAGTGGCGGCAGCAGTAGTACCAGTAACGCTTATCCGGCCAGTTCGGCAACTCAGGCTGCTTTGGCCGCTGCAGCTCTGGCCAAGGCCTCTGCGGAACGCAGCATGAATGCTCCGTTCTCGCTTACCGAACGGTCTACTGCTCGTCGACGTTCCCGTGGTGGTGGTACACACGATGGATCGAGGACCAGTGACTCAGACCGACGAATATCCGATGTTTCAGGTCAGTCCACTCTCTAGGTAAACTTATTTCATGGTGATCTATGCCTTATGAATACCTATTCTTGTCGCCTTATGAATTACCGTACAAGCCGTTCCAGTTCACTGGAGCTTTCCTAAGACAGTTACAATTTAAGGGAAACTACTCACAAGGTAGCTGGAAACAGCCCACGACCGCTTCCGCCCTTGAGGCTCATCAAGTAGTATATGTGCAATTCGTGGTTGTACGTGGCCCCAGTTGCTTAAAAAATCATAAACAAGAGGTTGATTTGAGTTCAAGTGGAGTATTCGGTTGGCGAAAAGTTGGGAACTGCACCTACCTAATGAGCTCCAAGAAAGGGCGAAGCCAGTCGTGGCCTATCAAAGAGTTTTCAGCAACAATTGCGAGTAGTTTCCTTTATGCAAATATATTGCGATATCTCAAATATCTTACCAACTGAAACACCAGGCGACCTTTGTGCATCACATTCAGTTGAAGAATATCATAAACAAGAGATTCAGTCTCCCGTGAAAACCAAATTGATTTGCGAATGAGCTTGTTTGTCGAAAACAGTTACGTCCTGTTCTTTGGCTTTCGTTTTGGGGTCTTGGATGCGCATCTTGCACTCCAACCACTTTTCGTGTATATTGGAACACAAGGGTAGTACATTTTCTATCGATTTAGAAGCGAATTATTTGTTTTAGAAGGGTATGTTGTTTACAGTAATAACAGTGACAGTTGAAGCATTTTATCTCCAGCTTGTATTGTTACTGAAGTACGCTGTGAACCAGGTAGAGCTCTGCCCCTCCATGTTTACTCTGTAAGGTTGGTAATGGGTTATTCTCCATGCATCCCCTCCAAAGTAGGAAAAGTTTTATATATCGTTCAGCTGTAGCATCCTTTCGGTGCCCAACTACCATGCTACCCGACGGTTTCACGAGGGCTGACATACTGCCAGGTCGCCCAAGCCTAGACGGGGGAAGTCGAGAGGCAGAGGTCGGGTTCAAACCACGGAACATCCGGTCAGGAAACTCGCGCTCTAAGCACTTTGGCCATCTCATCCCAGACAAAGTTTAGTGGAGATTTCGTCCTGTAAGTGCAGGTAATCTATGCTGAAAAACCGAAAAACTCTATTTCACCCTTACTGGGAATCCTCAGCGGTGCACATCTAACGAAACTCCAGAGAATCTCCAACCCGGAACCTGCTGGTTACTAGTTTAATAGGTTACAAATCTCTCTCTCGTAGGCGAACGATCGCTTAGTTGATCCATGTTTCTCGATAACCTCGAAAAAGTTCGGATTTTTTGTGGATGTCATTGTGAACTGACAGATTTCACCTTTCCAACGAGTTAACCTAATCGGGCTTAGAGTTGTGTTGTGCCAGGTGAGCATGAAGCGGACTTCATGTTGAGTCGCTCAATCGTACGATCTCAGAGTGTGTGCTAGGCCAGCAGTGTAACATTGAAAGTGTAGTTGTCAGTACAACGGACTGCGTCGTACCACGTTCTGCTCGAACCACGGTAACCGGCGGTAACATCATGCCATATTGGCATTCGTGGCGGCAATGAGCTAATAACCTCTCCTGGTGACCGAGACAGACTGAATGGACGGTTAACTTCTGGGTTGGCGTCTAGGCCCGACTACAGGCCACAACATGTGTTTTAGGCAGGAATCCACACGGATCCCGCTTTGCCGCACATCTTCAGGCGCGGCTACGGCCGATAAGCCTAGCCCGCACGAGACTGGTCAAAGATTCGGGACGCTTGTCGGTCCGGCATCAAGACGAGATCTCATTGGTCGAGAACCTGAACCCAACAGCCAATCATGATCCAGTACTGGCCAAATGCCGGTTGCCAATGGCGGATCCAGAATGCGCCAGAAATTCCAGAAAGTTATAACCGCTTACGCTATATATACGAAGCGCTGTACGACTGTTCCTGACTTCCTTTTGGGCATTAATGGACCTTGTGCCCTTTTGGTGGTTGTTTTGACGTGAACGCTAGCTTGGGAGGCTCAGACCGAGAACTAAGCTGAGGAAAATACCGTTACTACAATGTGTAAAATGTTTTTCCTGTAATACGGTCGCACTAACGACCCCGCATGAGGCTGCTGGATAGAAATAACTTGAACCCGTTTCAGCATAGAATTGGTGTTATTCAACTGAACATTGATGGAGAAGCTCTGTTTTCGCATCGTCGGATCAAAAGTTTGGATCATGTTGTGACGACTCTAGATGCATGTGTCGGACTGGTTTGAGTGAATTGCCTTTCGTGTCCGTTTCTCTTTTTTCAGGTCTTCCCTGTTACTTCCTACTAATTGTCCCACGGTATCCACCATAACCTTCATTCCACAGATCCCAGCTCATCGGACAAAAGCTCCGATAAGCAAACCCGATCCTCTACCGACCTAGAAGTGAGTGCACTGAGCAATCCTCTCCTAAACATGGTCACTTTCTCCGACCTAAAATACTGGTGTACGGTGTTCTACTATGAACTGAACACGCGCGTGGGTGACGCATTCCACGCGGGCCGTCTCACCCTCACTATAGATGGGTTCACGGAACCATGCTATCGGGCCGACCGATTCAGCTTAGGAAGCCTTAGTCACGTGAACCGCCCGCCACAAGTGGAAAGCACTCGGAGGCATATTGGTGAGTACCTTCATTCGTGTTTTGGGGCATTGTCGGGGTCAATTTATTTTCCATCAGAATATGTGATGGAATCCTCTAGGATTTCATGACTTTCCTTTTAAATCTCTCGGTGTTTTTTGTGGATTGGTTATATGAGAGGTGAATAATCGTGAATGAACCCTGGTGACAACCAGTGAGCAACTTGAACCTTTGACTCGTTTCTCTAAAGCGTGTTTGATCTCTGATTTTCGATCGCTAACGACTGTGACGTGGTCAGATTGGCAGAGTGCGAACTCTGGAATGAGCCTTACTGTACACTTACATCGTTTCAGGTTGAATGTTCGACCTTGCATGATGGAATTTCACCGCTGCGTGCGCTTCGTAGTTTCTTATTTTTGCGTTACCAACCACTATTGCTAACAAGTAGATCTTGGAATACGAAGTCTAAATACACTTAGAGTGAATGAAAGGACACCCCTGGGGATCTCGGCGATTCGTTCATACTCGAATGCCTCATTTCAAGACAGTTGAAAGTAGCCGGAGGTCTTCAGCCGCGCATGCACCTCTTGTCTCTTGGTCTTTTAGCCAACCAAGAACGCAAATAGAATCGTTCTTCGGAGGTCAGATGTTGTACAGCGTTCGTACTGCCCCTGTACCCTTGGGTATGAAGATTCAGTGGCGCGGAAACGTATGTGAAGTTTTATGACAATCAGTGGGGTTTGAATAAACAGGAGTTGAAAACTTGTTTTTCTCATTCGTAGTTCCCTAAAATACTCTCACGTCTGTAGACAGACATTCTGTATTTACCCATTCTGAGGCGTGTGGTCACGTGGAAGCGCATTATTCCCAAATTTGACGGCCGAAGAGACGTAGAGTAGCTCGCCCTGTCTTGCTCGTAAATCTCGCAACAGTTCGATTAGTCAAATATCCATCCACAGCAACATCCCCGTTTTCTATAGAAGTGACTTGAGGCGGTTATCAGCCATAGTTGCGCCGTCAGTTAAACAGTACCGACACACCTATTGTGTTCTGTTCTGTTTGCCTTTGCTTTTGTATGCATCTGTGCAAAGTCGACTGAGCTCACTGCTGTCGATTCACTATCTGCAAATGTTGTTTGTCTCGAACAGACACAGTGGAATTTTGATGAGCGAACTATGCGACGCGTCCGGCTGGTCAGCTGATTGTCTCGTATCGATCTGCCACCTCACTTTTGTCTGTCATCGTCGTCCAGTGTAGACGTTGTGTCTGCTGCCTGTGTGTCAACGATTGGTTGAACGTCGGGAGGTTTGCTATTCGAATCTGCCGTCTTCTGAGTCTGGTTATCTTGACTCTGGGATGGAATAAAAGCCATACACTTGAGTTCATATCACTCATGTTGGGACAGTCCCCCTGTTGTCATGACATAAAGAGCGGAAGACCTGGACTCGAGTTTCGAGTACATACCCTTGGCCGTACCGGGGTTCGAACTCCGGTCATCTCACGAGGAAAGTCTACTGGAATACTGGACACATCTGAAGGTGTAAACAGGCAAGCATGTTGAGCGGTTCGATTGTTTTGTCTGACCCCTGGCCGTACCTTCGAACTCCGGTCATCTCACGAGGAAAGTCTACTGGAATACTGGACACATCTGAAGGTGTAAACAGGCAAGCATGTTGAGCGGTTCGATTGTTTTGTCTGACCCCTTGAAGGACGATCCAATAAATCTGGTTGTATCGATCAGTTGACTAGCCTGGTACGGACTCACCAGATTAATTGCGCCAGGACAGAAGGGGACTGAGTGGTATGAACGCGAATTCACATCCCGCGACTACCTACAACGTGTATACACTTTGTAAGAATTGACACCCAACTTCTCACGAAATATCTAGCAAGCCTCTTTGTTGTCGATCTAAAGCAAGCAATGTACGGGGTTCCAAAGCATTGTTTTTTAGCCTGGGGATCAGTCGGCACCTCAATGTAAATGAATCACTGCACTGAGGTGAAGTGACTACATGCTGCTAGGATACAACAGCAATTTCCCTCACTACTTCTGCAGACGTACGCGGTCCACAAGGCCTTAGAGCGCATCCAGGACGGCACGGGTGTGAGTCCGTATTGTAATGTCTTTTTTCGATGCGCTATCACCACTTCACACTGAAATAACGTGAACTTTGCGTGGTCACAGAATTTTAGTAAACGGCAGAAAGACCTGCTATGGTGTTGCGACCTTTTCGACTGTGTCTTCCGATGAGGGAATATTCAGATTAAAACCACTCATTTTCGTTCGAATCGCTGCAAAATGGACAACCATGTTCGAGGGGCATGTGCGCCGCCGTTGTGACAAGCCATAATAAGCCTAAAGCCACGTTGACCTGGGCCCGCAAGTTTGCCGAACTCGCTCACTACGTTTCTAATACTGCCGTGTAGAACTTGGCAGGCAACCCGACACCATCTAACTCTTCATTGTTCCGTCATTGTTCCACCCGAAGTCTCAGACGCACTTTTCTTCAGTGAACCAACCAACAGTTCTCAAGTTGGCTCCCTAATTTGAGTTGTCTTTACTACTTACCCTTGAAGTATATGGCTTTTGCAAAACCCCATCCCCGTCTTCTATTGTCTGGATTCGCATTCTTCGACACGTGATTGCATAACATACCCGATTCTGTCAAAATGTGCACGTGACGATCTTACCAGATGGCTTTTCATGGGAATTTCGCTCTCGAATTCGCCGCCCCCTGAGAAGTACTGTGCCCTTGAATCTAACAGTAACCCGTTGAACTGCACAATAAGAGATTCCCATGGAGATACGGCCTCTACTAATACCACCATGAGGTTCTAGTTTTTTAGGGACGTAGGGGAGCTTCTGCCTTATGTCTTCACCGTCATAGTCATACACTAGTTTCGTCCGTTTTTGTACCTATTTGCTAATGCTTGTCCCCGGCCTTTTGTAAGATACAAGCGATTACCAAGGCTCTAGTCTTCTGGATAGGCTTCTCACTACTCTTCCAATCTATTCTCATCGGTAATAATAATACTCTCGGTAGTAGTAAAAATAATCACTCAGCCACAACCCGCGCCATGTCACCCGAAGGGGGCACGATGGCTGAAATAATGTCAGGAATGTATATTCGTAATGCACTACTGAAAACATCACAAAAGATTGATTCAGTTGGGTTCCAGGTGAGTCTCTCGCAAAGCCAAGTTAGTTTGAAAATGAGTGTATTTCGCTAATGTCAGGAATGAATGGGAGGTCGGGGTTAGATTTGAACCATGGAGCTTCCGGTCAGTAAGTTCGCGCCTTAACTGCTGAGCTCTCTCCAAGTCAACTGGTGCCGAACGGAAGTCCTGCTTGAGTCTGTTGAGGCTCATCAGTGTCTGACTGTTCTTGACATCTTTCTTTTTTTGTAGAACGCCATAGGAGACCCGTTTCCAGGGAAAAACTCAACTATAGGTCTAGAATGATAGATGTGTTTCCAGCAGACAGAACAATGGGGCCAGTAGAACAACCGCTTATCGGCGCTAGTCAGAGCGATCCAGATTATGGATGCAAACTGAGAGAAACTCAGTTTACAATTAAGAAGCACATCCAGCGCGATGTGTGTCAGTTTCTGTCTTGCTTCTGCGGATTCTTTCCGGCTATGAATGTTTACGTTTCACTTAGGCTGTCGCGTTACATCTGTGATTCTCCATTGCTGTTGTAATTCATCTTAAAAAAAACTCGTAACTTCCTGTAAAGCACAGTCCACCCTAGGAGAACATTTCAAATCATTCTAGTGGGAGCTTGAATTCTATAGGAGCTAATGGTATTTTGGAAGCTTTATCCAATTACACTCCACCGGGCAGTCTGCTTTCGTTCAGTCAACTTCAAACCTGTACTTTGTCAGTACGACCGACTGTCCCGACCGAATGATGGGAACTTAATGCTATTGCCATGATACGGAACAGTTCCAGTTCGTCTGGCTATCAACGACTCTTCGTTCTCTTTCACTTACCTAACGAACCGGTGAGGTGTTGCATCTTGCATCATTAGTTTACTTGACCTGTCAATGGGTTGACGGGTGCGTACGAATAGCACTTTCAAAGAGGTCGGTGTTCCTGTAGAAAATTCTCGTCAGCATTTGGCTGTGTTAGCCTGCCTGTCTATCGCCTAGGAGCGGCACACAACCAAATCGGTCGGAAGTTAACGATCCAGATCGTTTACGTTCCCTAAGAGATGCCGGCTGTCGAATGTGCAACCCTAACAGACTAAATGACTAATCAGGCGACATGTGTAACTGGGTTTTTCGTTGCTGTCTACCGAACGGCAACAGACCTATGACCAGTGTCCAAGTTCTGAACGTCGATGACTGATTACAAACCAAAAATGACGATCAATGGCTTTTTTACAACACATTTCGGGTTTTGAATACAGTTGTGTGTGTTTCGGGCCGATAGCTTTCCAGTTTTTGTTGGTCTGGGTGGCTGTTGTCTGGTACCTGCATGTCCGGTGTATTCGGCACACCGATTTGCGCGTTCGCTATCCGAACTGGTCGGTGTTATAATCAGTACTAACTAGATCGCTAATCCTTGTTCACCATAATATCATTCTCACGGGGCTAGTTTTGGCTGGAGATCAGCTCATCACTTCAACTGTGTCCGTTTCCCCATCACAACTGTTGCCTAGACCACACTGTCATTGTTTCTCAGTACAGAGACCATATGGTGTTGCAGCTGTGTCACAGTGAGTACAATCAGAACCACTTCTTTTGTGAGTGACTTCTGATGGCATGGCGATGACGAAAGGAAAAGACTCATCTGCAATGCTTTTTTAAGTCAACATCTCCAAGTGTCCTTCTGAGTTCTCTCAAACATTTTCTGAATGCCTAACACTGATGAAAAAACACTTCAGGGACGGCTCAATAATCTGCTCCAACCAGTTACTACTCACATGTTCTACCAGTAGTATGCGCGTCCATGCAGTCATAGACAAATAACTCATACAAATCAAGTACACATATCGCCCAAGTCCCAGATTCTCACAGACCATGGGGTGGTACATTTGACGGACTTGAGTGTACACTACATCATTCCATTCCGCTTGAACCAGTCACCGTTCAGACCACTACGGGCAGACTTTGGTAATCCTCTGCTGGAGAGTCCCGGTATGCCTCTCCTTCCTTCTAGAGGAAAGCCATCACAAGGGCGCAAATGTACTCTCTTCACTGCTCGGGGTCTCTCTTAGGAAGTATTATCGTGACTCGTTGCCAAACAGCTCAGCTTTTTCATGCATCCCATCTCATGCTGCCGCTTTCAGGCCGTGGTCTTCGTCTGCATCACGTTGGTAACGAAGTATATTTGGAATGTCTGAGCGACGCCGCAATTTTCGTCCAGTCCCCCAGCTGCAATCACTACCACAACTGGCATCCGGCCACTGTAGTGAAGGTCCCTCCAAGTGAGTCTATTCCTCTTTTCGTTTGCTATTGTTTGCTAATCATCGGCTTGTTTCCACTGAGCTAGGTAGGTGGTCTAGAATAGTGTAGTATAGCGTGCTGAAGCGCGCCGTTATCTAGTATAGTCTAGTTTAGAACGCCATAGAGTAGCATGCTTATTTCAAGGAACCACGCTACCAGCAGACAGGGAGTGCTAGTTTTCCAACGAAGCGGCACGCATCTCTTGGGGGTCTACAGAAGCGATTTGGTGTTTGATAAAGAGCTCTGAACTTGTACCTCTCTGCACAGTGAAAGTAATGTATATGGATGTTCAGCGGACTGCCGCCTCAAAACCGCTTCGCCAGTCACAGTTAGACGCTGCTGCGGTCAAAAAGCCCAACCCGCTCGCGATTGGACAGAAGACCGGAGTGCTTGCCGGTCCAGTATCAAGGCGAGCTCTGATTGGCCGAAAGCGTGGACCAAACAACCAATCGTGATTCAGCAGCTGCCGAATGCCGGTTGCCAATATCGCATCTAGAATGCGTCGGAATTTCCAAGATATTGTCCCCTGATATACTTTAAATACGACGCACATGTATTTTTCACCTGATTTAATGGCGTTCAATAGCTTGGTGGTTCTTTTGACGAAACGTTAGCTTGGAAGGTTCAGACCGATAAATGAGCTTAGGTATTCCCCTTACTACAAGTGGATACTCATTGGTAATGATCGAATTTTCCATGAAAGGGAACTAGTCATTCTGGATGGGTTGGCTTAGTCATCACTCTGAATACCTGAAGAATCTTCTATTTGCTCGCACGGTTCTTGGTGGATTGACAGCACTTGTGACACTGTATTGCGATCGTTGATTGAACCAACGCCGTGATCATTGCACCACACGTACCACAGCATGTGATTGTGCAAACTTTCGTGTTATCGGATAAGTTGGAAGATATCCAGCCGACAGTTTATTGTTCATACTTATCCGTAGTTCTTGTCCCGCACACAGCGGTTGAGCGCGTGCTCTTCTGAAAACGGATGCCCCTACGTATAGAGACGTTATTTGTTGAGCGTTGCATTTCTCCCTAGTAAATTTACGGGACTGTCTCTTACTTTTGAAAAATTTTGAACAGTAGTACTTTGTTGCCGCAATATCCATATCACGATTGAAGAAGGCGGATTGCAGGTTTGGGGCGAGATGGTCCAAGTGGTTAGAGCGCGAATTTACTGACCGGAAGGTCCGTGGTTCGAACCCGACCCCTGTCTCTCGACTTCCTCCTGTCTAGGCTTGGGCAACCTGGCAATATTCCAGCCCTCATGCAACCTTCGGGTGGCATGGCACCGAAAGGGTGCTACTGCTGAACGATATACTACAGGTTTTAGGAGATTCATTTCTGCTGGTTGGTTGGAAGGAAACATAGGTGTTTTGTATTCACAAGTGATGGACTCAGTATTACTCGATTCACTTGCGAATGACGTGCTTGTGTGGTCACCGAACCTGTCACAACACGAAAGCCAATTCCTTGGATGAAGTTTAATGGTGCCTATCCCATACACCTTCGCCTAACAGAGTCTACTGATCGACGAGACACCCGTCTGTGGCCTCGGTTTTTGAGACCAAATGTAGTGCATGACTGAGTAAGAAGTGCACGTAACCCAACATGAAGTGCTGCTGAATACCTTTCAAAGTACTACACTGTTGGACACGGGACTCACCCAGACCTCAGAATTGGGCTTTTAAACACAGTTTAGAGTGCATTCACATGCACCAAAGCACATACTAGTGTCATAAGGAGTAGATGGGTGTTAGAACAGGAGCAGATCCTTTTGAGTATAATTCATTGGTTACCTTAACAAATTCGTGTGCAACAAGACAGTTGCATAGATGGAAAGCAAAGAGCAGTCTGTCATGAAGACAAAAACCACTAGACTACTTGATACCCCACGCCGAAAGCGTTCCGTTTTCCAAAAAACACATCTTGATCCATTGATGTGCCACCTTGTTCAACAAGCATCGAGCGCATGCATCACGAGACAGTTTCAGCCCTGATCTATGCTTTGAGCACCAAGTTATTTTCCTCGTTGTCTGTCTGTTTTCCAGGTACCATTATAATCTCAGGAGATTACCACAATAACACCCTGCTGTTTTCACTCAACCTGGTTGTTTACTCACTTGAGCTGACGAAGCTTTTGTGTCAAAATTGAAGCGTTTCCCAGCAATAAATCGACCAGTTTTTCACCCAGCGTCTCTGAAACCTTACTGTTATCTTATTGGTACAGTTGGTTGCTTACCGAATTTGTGCGCAAAATCTCAAACTTATGTGGCTGGGAGCTCTTGCTCCCAACCGCAGAAGATAGTACGCTTCCAGGAGGAACGCGATTCTGGTCAGTCTTGATAGTGTAGGAGAGCACTGCGTATTTTAGGTGGGACACATTAACCATAAGGTTGCTGAAAGCTCCTCGATAGCTCAAGGCCTCGGTTGCGCTCCTTTTTTGGCTCATCAAGTATGCGTACTCCCCGAGTTTCCATCAACCTGATCTCCTGCTTGAGCCCAAACTGTTCCCCTCCAGACAATGTACCTCCAAGTTTAGTGCAATTTTGGCTACTCCTGAGCATCATCGGGAATACTACTTGGTTTTAATTAGTTGAAATTAGTATGCGTATGCAGCGGAATAATTTTGAGCAGGTATCCCGACTGGTGAGTACTCGTGTTCGGTTCGCTTCATACATCGTTTCACTAACGTTTACGTGTCATATAAAGGAGCCGCTAGATGAGCCTCCTTCACTAATATTCATTCCTGGTTTGGTTTTCAGAGTGTAATTTGAAGTTATTCGACAGCCGGACGTTTGCAAATCAGTTGGTTGAGTGCATTTCCAGAGGGTACGAAGCGGTTTTCGCGCTAACCCACATGTGCGCAATCCGTATCAGCTTTGTTAAAGGTTGGGGAGCTGAATATCGGTAAGCAACGCTGCAGTCCTTATATATTTAGTGTAATTTCTAACTACTCGTATATTCGCAGTAGTCAAAACGAATGTCGCAAATCTGAACAATGTCCATCCCTTTTCCAGTCGCCAGACTATCACCAGCACGCCCTGTTGGGTTGAGATCCATCTAAATGGACCACTCAAATGGTTGGACTGTGTCCTTCGTCAGTTGGGTTCTCCGTCTATCCCATGCACTTCTGTTAGCTGAGTGTGCCCACCGTATGAACTCTTTCAACTGGAATTCAATCGATCGCCTTCCCGAATTGCGCCATCTCTTTTGTTTCTCCGAATTTTCACTCTATGATGCACGCGTTTGGAGCTGCCATTTCTAATTTGAATGTGCATGTACAGGGTGATCTCCTCACTGTCATTTTTTGTTTTTCTTCCCCAGGCAATTTACCTTGCTGCATTTAATCACGATTTGTGGTAATGTACTACAATTATTCCGTTCCAGGCGGAACTTGTTTGTTACGTACGTTCCATCGACAAAATGCAAGCCTCGTGTGAATGAGCATCAGATTATTTTTTTCCTTTTTTATGTTTTTAACCACTGTCTGAGCGCCACTTAGCCAGATGACGATGATGGCCACTTGTGACGAACAGACCAAGTGCGCTTTGATGATACTTATATGGCCGACTTGTACAGAAAGACTATGTCCAACTCCTTCTCTCCAATTTGTCCGTCCCCTCTCTCTGGGTTTTCTTGCTGTCTCTCGTTGCGATCTACTTCACCTCATCTTGCCATTTCGATTTTATTTGTTATTATTTATCTCTCCCGTGGTCGTTTACTTATGTAAATTTGCACACAGCGCACACACACACAACCACACCATTTGCAGGTGACGTCCATCCAGTAATGATTGATCATTGGTGATTTCTTTACTTTATATTCTACGCAATCTCCGATTCGTTTATGGGGAGCGCTGTTATTGAAAACTTCAATGCTACTGTAACTACCGCTACTGTTCTCCCGTTCGTGCTGTTTTGCGAACGTCAGTCAAAACAGTTCGTCACTTTCAAGACTTGGATGAAATGTACACCTTTTTTGCCACTCTTCAGTACTATTTGGATGGGTTACCCCATGTGAAATACTGTGTGTTTATAGGGGGAGTCTAGCTGACATGACATTGAGAAGATCCAACCACGGCTGACTCTGTTGACCTCGAAATCGAGGTCATCCCTTTTACACTGCTGCCGTGAATGTGTACCGATCCATGTGAAAACGCCCATTGGTGATAAGGTTGCCTCATCTCTGCATCACGCTGGAAACCTCAATCTTCCTCTGACAACCTCAGATTCGAAACGCTCCCGAAGCGTTCTCTTACACACACACACATCCAGTCTGGATGGCGATGGAGACATTCTAGCTAACCATCTCGGCTCACGGTTTGGCGTGTACCTCAGTCACAATGTGTACGGTGCCACCACGTGGCTGGTGGGATCCAACTACCAACTATTCGATGTGATGAGCCGATCTCCTTTAGGTGTAGCACCCTTTTGGCGCCGAACTGCCATGCTACCAGAAGAAAGCATGAGGGCTGGGATACTGCTAGGTTGCCCAAAGGGAAGTCGGGTTCGAACCACGGACCTTCCGGTCGGTAAATTCGCGCTCTAACTAGAGCCATCCCAGTCACAGCCAATCTGTTCACCTGAGTCATAGCACAAGAGCCGTTAAAGTGGAAAGTGAATGTACTCATGAACCAGGGCGACTTTAACTGGCTTCGGTACACATAGTACTGACTTACTTCTGTGATAGGTGGCATCTACGAGTAGCCGAACTGAGATATCTTCAGGTCTTCAACCAGTTCGTCAGTTCGTGTAAGCGGTGCCGGCGAATTTACAACGAGACAATTAGAAGGCGAGTGTTCGGTTGTGCCGTAGGGACTTGAGTCGAAAAATTTGCCGAGTGTGGAAAGCTGCGGTGGTTTGGTCATGTTTTGTGCATGCCGAAAACAATTTTGTTCTTCGTGCCTAATACAAGGTGGTACATGCAAGTCAACGTTTGACCTAGTGGTGAAGGGTGTCCCCTCTGAATTCTTGTCTCCTTATGTGCCTCCTCTAATGGACGAAACACTTTAGGGGCTTTTGCTCATGGACGTCTATTACACCGATGTCAAGTAATCCAAATAATTCTGTTGCATGGTTCGGTACGCATTTTGAACTTGTAAAGTGTTATTGCATTCTTGGGTGGAATCAAACCCAAAGCTTATGTTTGCAGGTGGACTGATGGGTTTGGTAGGTAAATTACTTAGCCTGGAAAGTTGCATAAGTCCCGGTGGATTGGTTTATGAAGAAATCACTTTCCAAACTGGGACAGACTGCCAAGGGTAGAGCGTGCAATGCCACAGTCCGATCTAGCCTGATATATGGATCAGAGAGGACCGCTGAGTGTGCAAGGTCATTGGATCAATGCTTCCGAAGCCTTGTGAAAGTTTGATGGGAACCTTAGATCAGGCGGTTTTCGGAAAAGCTCCCTCGATTGATCAGCTGGTCACGCGTGCTGGTTAGGCTATATGCTTTGTGTGCCAAGGCACCGTTTGCCTCGTGGTGCCCTCTTCGCCCAGCCTTGCATCAGACGGAGGTGGTCAATAGCCGGTCAGTTCACGACTTGACAGCAAAGCCCTCACCAGTCAACTCAGTCGCGTTGGTAAACGCCGGATGGAGACCACGACCCTGACGGATAGAAATATGCCAGGCGGCCAATGGAGATCTTGCATGAAAGCTTTTGCCTCCACTGCGTAGCTCACACTTCCTGTCGTACTGGACAACGGACGAATTACGTCATCGTCTCCAACGCGTGGCTCTCATTTTTGAAGGAAACTGTGGTAGCTAGAACCAGTGCACTTCGAAGCACTGTTTTTGGGCTGTGAAAAAAAAACTGTCAAGCCTTGGTGCGACTCGGATTCCACGATAGGATCCGCATGATTATCCTGTTCACAGATGAGAACGTTACAAGATATTGCTGCTAATCGATGTCAGTGACATTTTCACTGTCAATTTCTATCGAGATTGATTGAGTGTCTGGAGGCGTATGTACCTCAGAATGATTGTAGTCAGCTAATACCAATTCCCTTTCCGCGATAAGGCTTCCAAATGAATTGTGATTTTACGGCCACGAAGTATCAGTCAGATATCGATGTTTTATTGTCCATACTGATGACGGTGATCGTGCTGGCGTTACTTTCGTTCGTTTGTCAGTGTTACAATGTACACGGCAGTATTGCTCGCTCTGAGGTATTGAGACGAGGTTCCTATGACCAGTATGTACGCATATAGTCATCGCTAGACGGTCTGGAATATTGGATCTGGATTGCCTAATTTGGTTTTTGGAAGATGATACTCATTGTGTAAAGGGGTGAGCTACACTGGTTTGATCACATGGCTTCTTGCATGCTCAAAAGTTGTAATGAGCTTATATGCATGTGTTCGTCTCATACAGCAAAACCTGACTTGGCAGCAGAGTATGAAATACTTGAATGATGAACGCCGCATCGACTCCTGCGATCTTTCAGGCTGGGTGGGAATTCTGGGGAAATTAGATGAAGGTTGGTCAACTGGGTAGCATATAACACCCCTGTGTCGATTTATCGTCTTCCATGCGTAAATAACAGCCATCTTTTGAGCCAAAAAATGATTCGGCCCCAACGATCTGGCTAGTTCGTCACTATTTATGCATAGTGATCCTATTCTAGTTCGAGGAATACCGAAAATGTATTAATTTCCACCAAGGTATCTTTGTAATGTACTACTCATAAGGTTGCTGAAGATCCGTCGACAGCCCACGACCCGTTTCGCCCTTCTGGAGGCTCATCAGGTAGGCGTAGTCCCCGGGTTTCCGTCAACTTTATATTCTACTTGAAACCAAATTGCACAAAATTAGCGAATATATACTCATTTGCAAACTAATTTGGTTTCTCGAGAGACTCACCTGGAACCCAGCTGAATCTCTTGTTTGTGATGTTTTCAGGTAACTGCACCTACCTGATGAGCCCCAAAAAGGGCGAAACCGGTCCTGGGCTGTCGATGGATTTCAGAAAACTTGTGAGTACTACATTACAAAGAGATAAATGTGTCGCGATATCTCGAATATCGTAGCGACTGAAATATGAGGCGGCCTGGTGCAGCACATTCAGTTGCCTGAGAACATCCCAAACGAGAGATTCAGCTGGGTTCCAGGTGAGTCTCTCGAGGAAGCAAATTAGTTTGCAAATGAGTGTATATTCCCACCAAGGTACTTCTAATGCGCAGCCCATAGCTGAAGCGCCATACGATTATCGCTTGACCGCGATTGGTCTTGGGTGAATGTGGAACCTTGTGGTGCTCAAGAGTTTCTGAGATGTATTTTGTCAATCCGTGACTTAATGAACCGCTGGGTTTATGAAATCGCAGAAGAACTATATTTTCTCCTCGAACATCACTGTGTTTCCGTCCCCAATCCGTTTTACGACTGGAAGAACCCAGTCTTAGATGTCACTTTCAGCCCTCGAGACGATAGATTTTTACAAGCTGTCTTCTGGCACCTCTGTGGAAAGTCCAGTAGTTAAGGCGTGAATTTACTGTCTGAAGGACCGTGTTTCGCACCCAACCCGTGCATCTCGGCTGTTGCCACCTGTGCTTGACCCCTCGTTCCTCCTTCGTGTGACATGGCAGTTGAACTATTTATTTTAATCAGCAATTATTTCTGTGTAAAGTTTCGAGTACCCGAAGTAAAACGGATAGACTTGGATGTGAGGTGGCTTCACTTGATGTTGCATTCACACCGGATCGGTTACTTCTACAAAGAAATTAGACCAAGTCCTTCGAGTGTGAATAAGGGGACTCATCCATCTTGGCGGCAGCCTGTGAACAAAAGCGACCATGGTACGTTCATTAACACAGGTGAGGTATGTGGTATCTGCGTAGTCCGTTGACAATACATACTTTGTTCTGTCTGTGCGTAAGTGACCCTCTAATTTCTCTTAGGAGGTTAAGGAATCAAAAGATGACTATGTGGGTGTGCAAGAGCTAAAATTTCATGTTGTGTGAGTTATCTGTTACCTTGCGCCAAGGAAAGGGCGAAGCTACCACCCCATTTTGTTGTATGGACAGAACCGACTGGCCGGGCTGATCACGAAATGACCTTGGCTGTGACCCAGATCCAACATGAGACCTGTGAGTCGAGACAGGGTTGCTACGTCGAATTCTTTCCCTGAAGCATTTCTAGGTGCTGCAAACACCTTGAATTCCTTTCATCCAACAGGTACAACTTTACTGCAGTCATCTGTATGTGGTAGAAAACTTGACAGTGGGCGTTGTGAAAGCTTCAGGTTAAAAGTAACGGTTTACCGGTGATCAGCACTCAGGATCCTCTTTCGCGGATTTCAAATCGTGAACCATTGACCCGACCGTGCCCTAGTATGCGCAGGCAACCTAACGTTATCATATCTGTTCGGTGCTGAATAGAACAGTAGCCAACGGGTTTTATTCGTTCACTGGGTTTAAAACTGAAAGCGGATTGCAAAAGGTAAGATGATTGTCAGGGCGCGCCCAGACAGAAGAAAAAATACATGTGCAGAGAGTGACGCATCCCCAAGGTCATCATCGGTTCGACACGTCCGGAAAGTAGGTGAGTTGGCGGCCCCCATGCAACAAGGCTTAGCAACACACGACCAGCGTAGTGGGCCTGAGAATGTTCATGACCGGAACACAACCATTGGCTGTACGGAGCGAACAACTGAACGACCATATTTGGCCAATTAGTCATCCTATATATTTACGCAGACGCTCTGTATGTTTTGTCCTGGCAATACAGCCGTGTCCCCAGTTCTCGGTCTTCTCCCTATCGCGTTAGTTTGGCAGCTCAGTGCAGGCGTAACCAATAGCTCGGCCACCGCACAATACAACAATGATTGATCACCTATTCGTTCCAAAACATGGTTACCTCAGTGACGTAGTACCATGTGCACAAAACTGTTTAGGACACTGGTTCATTGGAATGTGTGCAATTCAGAATCTCGGGGAACGACAGTTGACGTACGAATCCCAGTGTTCTGGTTACTCCCAATGCCAAATCAGACCAACAAGCGGTTTTTTCGTATATAGCGAGAGGCAATGTTTTTTCCAATATACAGTGGCGAATAAACGGAGAACGAGAGAGAAAAGTTTGTATGACATAAGTTGATAAAGTGATCAATCTAGGGCTCACAACAGGTTACCTATTAGATCGAATTCGGTGGTGAGTCATCACAGTTGTGTAAAGAGTAGCCAACGATTTGAGGAGGGACTTGGGGCATGAAAGAATAATAGACGATCTAACACAGAGTAGTGAGATTTGTTGTCGGGGCTTGACAAGTTATGGAAGAAAGACAGGTTTCATCGATTTCCGGACAGACTTGAAGTTAGAATGCGACGAAACTCAAAGACGCTTGATGCTCTGATCCCCGTCGTCAGACAAGGAAAGTAATCACAGAAACAGACTACGATAAAAGGAGTTTTGTTATAGAAGAAAAGGGCGGGAAATCGATAATCATTGTGGTTGGCGTTTGCCAGTGACAGTTCGGAAAGACAGTTCGGGGCAGAATATCGAGTCAGGGAACGTTGGAGTTCTCAAGATGATGTTTGACAATTGGGGGTTGTGCTTCTTTCGGGGCTATCATTGTCGTTTGTTTGTGGTGTCTGTTGACCCGACTGCCGTTTCATATCTGCCAGGTAGCGATAAAGTGCTTCCGCGTCTTCGTAAACTTCCCTTAAGCAAGGTTGTGGAAGACGGCAATGTTTTGTAAGGAAGGGGAAAGTTTTTGGGTCAAGTTTGTTTCATCCAACTAGTCGTGAAAAAAAAACGAATAACTCCGTCATCTGTAGGTAGTAGTATTGTCAAATCGCATAGGTTGCTAAACTCCTACAGGCGCCAATTCTCATCGCGTGATTTGGCCTCTTGACTCTCAGTGGAAGGCAAATGTGGCCTGAATGGTGTCTTTTTCTGCCAGACTGCCTGTATTTCCAATGGAATTCGAGGGCGGGGCGGTCACTTCCTTATTTCGCCTAGTCTAGCTATCTATCTATCTAACCGTTTCGGTGATTACGGGCCAGTAACATAATCATATCACGCGTCCGAAAGGTTGCTTTTGGATGAATTCGCTTAGAGAATTCTCTGTCAGACTCTAGTCTTACCGTTATTGAGTTATGTGATGCAGTGAGGAAATCCCATGGACTCACAAGATGAGTGTGTCATGTGGATAAGCCACGTGAGTTCAACGTGACTAATTTTCCACATAATACCCACTTATGGGTTTACTGAGCTCAGTGTGACCAGAAGTTCCGTGGTTCGAACCCAACCCCAGTATCTCGCCTGCTCCCGTCTAGGCTTGGGCGGCCTGAAAGTACCTCTGTTCTCCTGTTCCCCTAGGGTGGCATCGCAGCTAGGCACCGAATGCGTGTTACAGCTGAACCATCAGTTTTGTCATTACTCTACAGATCGAGCATGTTAGCACAATTCGAACACCGGGAATGGACAGAAATTCTAGTCAACCGGTGAACTGTTTGTTCTAGTTTCCCAATCTCACTGATGAAGATGGTTGTCCGTCCAGGTTTGTTTGCTAATCGACGACCGACTAACTATCTTCGGGCAACAACGTAAAACCGCGGGGTAGTTGCACGCCAAGTGTTTTGTCTATTTCATCTTCGACGGTTGTTACAATTCGGGAGTCAAAGTGGATCGCCACAACCTTGAAAGTGATAAGAACTGATGCAACAGAAGAATGAGATAGACGATGCCCTCAGAACATCAAGGACGGTCTGAAAATGATCTCAGCCAAACGTGACCATCAAATATCATGCTATCCAGTCGCTGCCAGCCACTGCCCGTGACAGTTAGCCTAGGGTCTTTACTGTGAAGTCACGTGAGTTGATGGTTCGCTGCATGGAGTTCATACCGGCGGTATTTCTGCGTAAAGACCACTTGAACAATACCGTTCATTTAGGACCTTTCTTTGCTCCTCTGCTTGGCTCTGAGCGTAGACATATTGATCTGATTGCACACAGGAGACCTGCCGATACGTGACTTACCTACTGGTTTTCTGCTTCGGTGACGAAGTGCCAGTTTCTGTCGGTTCAAGGAACTGAAAGTTCAAAGTCACAGGAATACGAGTCAGTTGATTTACAGAATGACCCGTTGTCATAGTAGTAAGTCATTACAAGTACTGCAAAAAAGTATTTCAACCTCACCTCCAGAACAGATTCATAGGCTGTCGAGCAAGAGCTGGCATCGGTGTCAAATAGACGATTGATTGAGCTTTGGGCAAGGTTCACCGTTGGGAATACAAAAGTAGTTTGGACGCCTTTGGCACAACTTCCGGGACGGTTGGTGACCACCTCAGCAGGTTGGTGAAAAGACAGGTCGGCGTAAGGGTGATTCGGTCGACCGGTTCGATCGTCTTTTCCCCTGGGCAGTGAGGGAACTGTTCTTGACAGCCCTGACATAGACGCCCCATGGACTTCGTTTGGTTCCGAATTGGCAGTACTGTAGACGTGATCCTGTGCCTTCGATCTGTGGAGAGACCGCAGTTACAAACTTCAATTCACAAAGAGTTTTGACAACACAAGTCAAAGTAAATTCGATTGCGCTACTCTTACGCACACTGACGTAAACAATCATGGTTGTCTGGAATATTATCGTTTGGTAGATTTTCCTGTTTCAATCTTTTCCCTATTTCGGTTGAACGCCTGCGGATTCTTCAAGGTCAATTCCGATTATCACAGCGATCTTCGTAGCTTTTGGTCGACAGACTGACTTTGCAAGTATACTACTCCGGGCCGTGGTGGGAGCTTCACCACTTTGTGCTACTGAGTATTATTAAGTAGAACAAATTTACAGAGAAGTTGGAATACCCTATGGCGCGACCTCATTGACAGTTATCGTCACGATACTGTTCGTTTGAGGCTTTTTAGTGATTGAATTATGGGTTATCGGAAAATTCAGAGTTCTGGTAGGATTATGCTTCGCTTAAACAATAAAAAGACCCCTCATTCAGCCAGTCTTCAATGTGGCTGAGTTTGTCTCGTCAAATAACCTCAAATAACAGTGTGTTGCGCTGTTAAGTCCTGAATCTGTGACAGATCACAAGGTTATTCAGATGAGAACAGGACGGGTATCCTTTCGAGGGGAATTTTCGCCTTTAGGGGGAATTTTTTTCTGAATGGACAGTGGAGCAAAAGAATTACGCGCCATCATCAGCTTGCCTTACTCTGTGTGATCAGGGTCGAAGGCGTCTGGATTTTGTGACACGGACGGGTTTCTGCTCATGGTATTGAATGTTGCGCAAGAGACGTTGGAGCCAGATGAGATAGGAGCTTGAGTAAAAAGGTCAGTGCGGGTTTTTGGTACGCTGGTGAGTTGATGGGCCTGCTCGTCTCCAAGACCACACTGAGCAGTTTGAGAATCCACGCATAGCTTATTCACCAAGCCAGGCTTCGTGGCTGCAGGATCTGGAGGGCTTGGCTGTTGGACTATGGGTGGGTCGGTCTGAGTGCTTACGCTAAGCTCGGTGTGACTGAATCGACGATGCCTTCCGCTTTTCACAAGTCTACAAAAGAATAAAGAAGGAACGAAGATGAGTGAGCTCATTTGGTTGATGAGTATGAGGTGCAAAACCTTTTCATTAGTACATTAAGTATGGTGTGGAAGCTCTTGCCTTGGTGGGTTCCCAGTGCACGCAGAAGAGACAGCAAACGAATAACTCACTTCAAAATCCTACCGATGAGTCTTCTATGCGTTTGCTTGACCGACAAATCTGTCCCGCTGCTTTGACTTGCTATCAGTGGAATCAAACAGAAAAGTGGAAGAGCAATTTAGCACTGCACATAATGTGTGGTCCTTTTTGACCTTGGAATATTTGAACATTGGTATAATTTCACTGGGGTAAGAGAAATGCTCTTTCATATCACATATCCTAAACATCATAGGGAACCTCGCTCAGCTCTCGAAATATTATGTCTATGCATGATTCCCGGTTTTGATGAAGGATTACTGAGTTGTTGGTCTGTTGGCCGAGCTGGGTTTACAAACGTTTCATCACCGATAGAGATGACCTAGTAAGTGTGGTGTGTAAAACCCTCCTCTTCTGGTCGGGCTTATAGGGTTTCTGAACGGTATCTAGTATTTCCAACGTGATTTGATTGATCGATCTGGAATGAACTGAAATTACCAATCAAATTACGCGAAAGTTACCTTGCGACCGATCAGCCACATTAGAGATATTAGATGCTGTTTAGATACCAGACAAGCAGAAGCAAAAGGGGAGGAATTTATCCACCCAACAACGATGCCGCCTTGATTGGTGGCGGAACGCTCGCAGTTTAACTGGCAAGCTCGACAAACAGACCGAAAACAGAGCAGCCCACCCGATCTAACTTTATTCCGTAACATCGCCAGAAGCACTAATATAGTTGTTTGTTACACAACCCACTTGAATTGACTGACCGGACGTGGTCTCTTTTTAGAGTGATTTGATTGTTTGAGGAAACTTCAAGCAACGAACTAGTTAGAAATGAACCGGTTGTAATTGGAGCAGTGTGGTGTTGATGAGATGACACCACCAAGTGCATCGAGGAAAGTTGATGTTCCATAGGACTTAGCTTGCCATGTTTAATCGGAAGTGTTTCAAAGACAGCAAGCAAGTCAACCGAGAATGACACACCAAATTCGCACTTACTCTTTCTACTAGTTCCACCGTCAGAATCATATGACAATGCGGACATCTTTGAAATGGCAGAATGCGTTGCGACTGTTGCCCTCGAAGCCGGTGTGGACTGCCTTGAATCAGATCTAACGTCCGTTAAAGCAATGTGAGCAGGGAATCGATACTCTGAGCTTTGATGATCCAGTGATATCTGAGTCAGTTCTTCGGGTTTAAGGGAACTACGCGGTTTAAGGACAGGACCATTCCATGCGTCGGGATCAAAAGGAACAAGGACCATTTGACTTAAATCGATTCGTGGCTGCTGTATGATTACTCGACAAGGTGGATGGTTCTCTCGACAGCGATAGCGCGGACCCACAATCGTACAGACTTGACGACGGTGACTGGGATGCCGGAATGCCGATGAATGTCTTTCTGATTCCGGATCAGAGAAAGCAGTACTACTCCCATTCAGATCGGTGTTGGAGCTGTGATACTTTGGAAGGGCAAATCTGAACGGTTTCCCGGTATTATGTTCTTCATTCAAATCGGTAGAGGAGACGGTTTCCTCTGAATCATGCTGGCTGGAGGAAGCACTGTGATTCTTTCGAAATCCTGTTGACCAGGGGGGAATTCACACCAGTTGAATGAGACACATCAGAAGGCAAAAAGTTCAATAAGAAGAAAGGTATTTGTGAATGGTTTGCTCGAGTGAACCTGTGAGTTTAGAAATGTGAGGAACAGCTCATACCAAAGCCTAGAGTTGAGCGTCAAAACTCTTCTCACCCGCAGCTAATTTCGACCCTGATAATGCTCATAATGTTGTATTAATTCCATTGGTTTAAACTATCAAGGGGAAAACGAAATCAGGGTATTTACTCACCTATTACTTGTACGTCGTTCCCCGTTTTACCACTGTTTCAGATTTACGTACTTCAGTAGAATACGGAGTAGATTATCAAAAATGTGGGTGAACACGCCTAAGATATTCTGAAAGGTCGAGGTTCAACAAATCAATAAAAGACACCAAATAATTTCAACATGCATGCGATTGCAACCCACTTACTCTCACAGTAATTCACCGGTTATGAAACAAAACGTCTGACCCTCGCGGGTTTGATTACGTGACTTTAGTTAACTGCTGGAAGTCTGTCTGTTCCAAGTGTTTAGCTAACGCATCATTCCAAATCGACAACATGAGCAGACAAAGCCGACAACACTCATGGTTCTGAAACAGACCAAATGAGCCTGGATGTGTTATTTAGTAACGTGCCTGTCTACATTGCCCGCCCGACTATATTGATCGATTTCGGCCCCAGCCAGTCATATTGGCCTTACGAAAATGGAAAAATTAGTTCGCTTGTTCTTAGGATCATATTTCAATTCATCCATAAGGAAATAAAGAACGCTTTGGTTAGATTGTACTTCCGGAGAAAGTGCTGATTTCCAACATTTGCCTCAGCGTCTCTGTCACTGTTGCTTTTCTACACTTTTCAGGTCAAAGTTTTACATGATATTTCTTGGTATAACAGGCTAAATACCAGGGTTTGTAATCGCTCCTGGAATGAAGCCCAATCATTGGGGTAATTCATTGTGAATTTGAGTCATTTAGCCCAAGTTACCCATGAAAATCGGACTGATGAAACCAGCCGTGAGAACACATGGCGTATAGGGGTGAGGTGGCTTCCAAAAAAACGTAGAAATACAGACTGGAGTGAAAGCTGTTGCAATCTACCGACCCGTTGATCAGCAAGAACCTTAAGAAAGCATCGACCATGATTAGATCCGGTCGACATCGGTGTTAGTTTGACACAAATGCGGTGGACAACCCCCAGATAACCTAGGAAGCATCCCAGTAGTGAGCTTTTTCAAACCTTGGAGCATATTGCCTTTTGAGCGACCGTGCGACCAACTTCTCCATGTATTCGGCCTAATCAAACTCCAATCCGATGACGGCAATGCACAACCTGGCCTGTCATCTAGGTGTTTTGGAACAGTGCTGTGCGGTCATCCAAAGGAAGGCCACAGTTTCCTTAGTATAATTATTTCCACGACCTATTGAGCTCAGCAGACCCTGCTTCTTCTCTCCTCTGGTAGAATAAGCTCTGGATATCGGGGTAGTTGGTTAAGCAAATCTTCGTTCGGTTGGCCGAAACACAGTAAGCCTGCTGGCGACGGCGTTAACAGTCAGATTCCCATGTGCATGTACTAGTGAAAGGAAGATGGCCCTCACTGCGGAGTTATTTATTAGAAAATGCCAACTGACCAGTTACCGACTATTGGATAGGGAAGCAAAACTCTCTTATGCATCTTATTTACAAAAACTGGACATCCATCTTCTCTTGAACGCGTCTTCCTGAATTTTCCTGTTACTCAATTGCAAGTAAATGCTACAAAGCGACACCACGAATTCCGCAATAGATTTCCCCTTTCAAGAAGACGCGGAGCGAATTTACAAGAAAACATACTACTCATATGTATCCCCCATCAGTAGTGTCACCGTTCCACTAGCGGAATTCGGTTCAGAAGCGCCAACAGGATCTCGTTGTTAACAGTCAAAAGCAACGAGTGTGTTAAGGCCCAACAGGGCTGTCGAACCTATTTGGAATCTTGTTCATAATCACACCACTCTCGTTTGAACGGCCGTGTTCCTGTTCTGGCCTAATTATTCCGGTGAGTCCCCACCAAAGGGAGGCACTGGACTCGAGTTTCGCTCTTGTTAGAGCTCATAAGCAGTGCATATCCAATGGCCGTGCCGAGACTTGAACCCCGGACATCGGACATGCGAGGCCCATGAAAATCGGACTGATGAAACCAGCCGTGAGAACACATGGCGTATAGGGGTGAGGTGGCTTCCAAAAAAACGTAGAAATACAGACTGGAGTGAAAGCTGTTGCAATCTACCGACCCGTTGATCAGCAAGAACCTTAAGAAAGCATCGACCATGATTAGATCCGGTCGACATCGGTGTTAGTGTGACACAAATATGGTGGACAACCCCCAGATAACCTAGGAAGCATCCCAGTAGTGAGCTTTTTCAAACCTTGGAGCATATTGCCTTTTGAGCTACCGTGCGTCCAACTTCTCCATGTATTCGGCCCAATCAAACTCCAATCCGATGACGGCAATGCACAACCTGGCCTGTCATCTAGGTGTTTTGGAACAGTGCTGTGCGGTCATCCAAAGGAAGGCCACAGTTTCCTTAGTATAATTATTTCCACGACCTATTGAGCTCAGCAGACCCTGCTTCTTCTCTCCTCTGGTAGAATAAGCTCTGGATATCGGGGTAGTTGGTTAAGCAAATCTTCGTTCGGTTGGCCGAAACACAGTAAGCCTGCTGGCGACGGCGTTAACAGTCAGATTCCCATGTGCATGTACTAGTGAAAGGAAGATGGCCCTCACTGAGGAGTTATTTAGTAGAAAATGCCAACTGACCAGTTACCGACTATTGGACAGGGAGGCAAAACTCTCTTATGCATCTTATTTACAAAAACTAGACATCCATCTTCTCTTGAACGCGTCTTCCTGAATTTTCCTGTTACTCAATTGCAAGTAAATGCTACAAAGCGACACCACGAATTCCGCAATAGATTTCCCCTTTCAAGAAGACGCGGAGCGAATTTACAAGAAAACATACTACTCATATGTATCCCCCATCAGTAGTGTCACCGTTCCACTAGCGGAATTCGGTTCAGAAGCGCCAACAGGATCTCGTTGTTAACAGTCAAAAGCAACGAGTGTGTTAAGGCCCAACAGGGCTGTCGAACCTATTTGGAATCTTGTTCATAATCACACCACTCTCGTTTGAACGGCCGTGTTCCTGTTCTGGCCTAATTATTCCGGTGAGTCCCCACCAAAGGGAGGCACTGGACTCGAGTTTCGCTCTTGTTAGAGCTCATAAGCAGTGCATATCCAATGGCCGTGCCGAGACTTGAACCCCGGACATCGGACATGCGAGGCGAGCGTGTAACCACTACTCCACCAACGCACGTTGGACGCATCTGAATTATCACGTTTGAACAGGCGAACGTGTTCACACTTGAGCGTTGTGATTGGCGTGCCCGACTCATCGAACGACGACCCAGTAACTGTCCTGGTTGTGACGATCGATTGACCGATCACCGATTTCGACTGAATCTTCAAAGAGTGGTTGAAATAGCAAAATAATCACAAAAAGATTGCTTTTGGTTTGAGGAACCTTATACCAAATGACGAGTGGTACAGTGGCTAGTCCAAATTCCAAGTCACGTTGAATATAGACGCGTAAAACTATTGTCCGTAACGACATAAGTATGGTGACTGAACACGAAGAAACCTGACTTTCAGGGTTACGGAAGAGTGATTTCAGTGTGTATTTATGGGAAATTCCTTGATGTTGAGTGTGATTGTTCGCGCTGATGGGGAAACACTAGGTCTGAAAGCTCTAACGTCAGACAGGCAGATTAGGTTGTAAAAATGCTGTTGAATATTGACGGATTATCGATTGGGTTTGTCGGCCTTCCCAGTTTTGATGAGACATTGTAGTCAGGTGGATCGCTTCTTCCTATTTTGTATCACTGCGTAACTACACGTCCCTGAACCTCCACAAATTTATTATTGGTTTCGTGGAGGCCATTCAATTTTTGTACCGGGAGCTGCGGCTATTTAAAGTCCTTCCCAAACATTATTCTAAATAAAAAAATAACGGTTCCTTTTGGTTTCCGGAGCAGTGTCATATCACCGGACTAATCTCCGTTGTGGAGCGGTCTATTATTCACCCCAAAAGGCACCTCGTTGCCAGCCTGCTTATATGCAACTTCCTAATTTCGTTACCTTATCCACATATACACAGATTTACCGTACGACATTTGTCTGGAAATTCTGCTTCTAACTATTTTACAAACGAAGTGGGCGAGCATGAGCGCTAAGTCTCACCTCCAGACGTTCCCATGTGAATATCACAATCGCAGCCTACCTTGTTCATATGCACTACTCGATACATGTGAACATGACAAGACATCCCATTAGCTAAGTTGCGTCAGGATTACCATGCCACAGAGGGTATTGATTCACTCACTGTCCAGTCGCTCCGTTTTTTGCGCCACTTGTCGAAGTGCGGCGCGTCAGTTGGTGCGCTAAGTGATGCCCGCAAACACGCAGACATTTACCTGTGTATTCGGAATTGTCGAACCTACGCGTCACTCAGAGTTTCGTATTGGGAACCTTACACTGAGTGAATCGTTCAGCCGTTTAAAAGCTGTCACGCAGGATTGTCGAACCACGCGTCACTCAGAGTTTCGTATTGGGAACCTTACACTGAGTGAATCGTTCAGCCGTTTAAAAGCTGTCACGCAGGATGCACTAATGCCAGCATAGGCGACCGTGTCAACCCACATTGTACCATCAGAAACGTCAGTTTGATAACCAGTGTTTTTAATTATTTCTGGCTGGGCGGCCTAACAGCCTAATCTGCTTTTTCTTAAAAGAATTTTAAACCTGTATCGCATCTATCTACCAATCAGGGCTTTATCGAAAGCAACTGTTTGCAGAACCAGGTGCAATTCACGAATGTGGGTCCGACCTCGAGAAAAACGAAACAACGCCAGCGATCTTGTGCGTGTCCTCGTTTGTGGAAACGAGCCATTTTTTTTTAAAAAAAGCCATCAGGCACAAACAAGCTGCCTAGAACACACGTTTCGCACGAGCAATACGTATGTCACTAAATACTCTCCACACTGTCCAGCCACGTCATATTGCAAATATTATCGAGGGAAATCAATAGTAATTGTATCGTGACGGAAAGGTAGAACGATTGCGGATCATACGAAAGCCAAAATAAGCTAAATTGTGATTTACCCGTGGGAGTAAACAGAGGGAAGTAACTAGTGAAAGACAGCAGGCCTTTTTGCGAAGTTACTCATCAGAAACTGCCAACTAAAACAGTTACAGACTATTGAACAGGGGAGCAAAACTCTTATATGCATCTTGTATACAAAACTGAATACCCATCTTCTCCTTGAACGCGTATTCCTGAATTTTTCCTGAATTTCATTGACTGCTACTCGACTGCAAGCAAATGCTACTCCACTCTCACTTTTCAAGAGACGCGAAGCGGAGTAACGAGAAAACACACTACTCGCATGCTCCCCATAAGTAGTATCACCGGTACACTAGTAGGTAGCCCCCAACCGATGCAGCCAAACTGGATTTGTGTTTGGCGGGGGAGGAACTCCAAGTAAAACACGAAAGTGTTACATTTAAGTTCACATCCACGACCTACCTTCAGTTTTTGTTTGAAGAAACTGACATCGAAAACTATGCGGCTAGCAATTTCACCAAACGAGTAACCACCAGTAGCACACAGGGATTTCCGCGATCAAATACCTGTTGTCTCTAGCGTTACTTATGACCCTCATAAGGCACGAAACACTACTGCTGTGGCTTTCTTTGCTCGTAACAGGCATCTTTCATCAGAAGTTTATCGAGTGTGGAAGTTGCGGTGACATGTGGGCACCGGCCTGGCCGCTACTTTGTAGTTGATGTCGGTGCCCACTCTTATGCCATCATGTTTAAATCCCTTGGTGGCTTGTAACAGGTCTCTACTGGTTTGTCCACATCAGTGCCAAACTCGACTCGATGCAGACCATCAATAGACCTTCGAATACCAACGATTGATTACTACTGATGGTCGCTGACTCACCGCAAAGCTGCCTGGCTGGTTCCGGTCACTTAACCAAATGTCTGGCGTTCTCTACCCGTGAGTGTGATTCTCGCCCGTTTCTTCAGCCAAGGACAATTCAGTAGTGCACTGAGTTGTCAGCTCAGTGATAAATGAAACGGGTGTCAATTACAAGAATTGACTCCTTGTTGTCAAGCTGTAACGATTTAGCACGTAGATGAAACTCTAAGACGGTCTCGATAGACTAAACTTCGTCACTAGCAGTACAAACGACTGATTTACGCGGTCCGTTTGGGAAATAAGGTCCACTTTGGCGGTTGAGAACGGTCATCAAGGAGGGCTGCAATACTGAGGAGTGGATTTTGCCGCGACGATCTGCAGGTGTCGGCTCAACGAAACTAGCCCATCTAAAGTGTTCAGGTGGTGAGTAGAGTCGGAGCCAGTGGATAACAACCACCATTTCTGATTGGTTTACTGTGAATGCCGACCTAGAATTCTGCTTATACCTAATGCTGTTGTAGCGCATTTTCCCAGCTGGTGGCGATACGAACGAACATTGTCCGTACGTGGGAAACTGACTCCGACTGAACCAGTACTGGCAACGCCGTCATGCTCATATAGACACAAACGGGCGCAAGTGACAGCTTTAACTGAGAATTCGTCCTGTAGGTGAGGACAATCTATGTTGAAATGCCGAGAAGCACTGCACACACACGTGTTTCATCTTTACTGGGGATCGAGCTAAAAAACCTCGGGGGATTTCGGGATCTGAAATTTCCCTGCTCTTGGTATGAACATTCAAATGCGCGCTGACGACGCTTTGCTCGATTGCATACGAGACGTTAGCAAGTTGCTTGACAACATCGTCGAACAGATCAACCGCCAGTGGACGCACCCGAGCTACCAGTGAAAGGAAGAAGGCCTTCGCTGCGCAGTTATTTATTAGGAAATGACCGGTTACAGACCATTGAACAGGGAAGCAAAACTCTCATTTGCATCTTAGTCACAAAAACTGGACACCCATCTCCTCCCGAACGCGTCTTCTTGAACTTTCCTGGAGATTCATTGAGTCCACTCATTCTCGGTCAAATCCAAGCAAATGTGGCTCAACGAATTCCGCAACAGATCTCCCCTTTTCAAAAGACGCAAAGCGAAATTCTACGAACAACACATACTACTCGCGTGCCTCCCCACCAATAGTATCGTTCGACACATTGATGGCCAAAGACGGCTTCAAACAACGAACCTCCCTCGTGCTATCTCAGCCTGAAAGGGAATAATCTGTTTGGTGATGGCCAAGGACGGGTTCAAACAACGAACCTTCCTCGTGCTGTCTCAGCCTGAAAGGGAATAATCTGTTTGGAGAAGTGTGAAGCCACGCAAAATCGGCTTTTTTTCGTCCATGTAAAGATCAAAGTTCTGTGTTCATCACACACATCATCATGTTGACAGATGTGATAAGATAAAGTGCAAACTGTCACCACAGCAGTGCATCATGTGGTTCGGATTGACGGCGCTCTGTATGGTCGGACGCGGAAAGTTAATACTAGTTAACGGTGCTGTGCACTGGTGTGATCGATCGATAAGAAATCCAATCACTTTTTTCAACAAAAAACGGACGCACGAAAGACGGTGTTCCGAATATGGAGTCGAAGAGTTTATTCGTGGTGCACTGCTGACAAGGGTAAAGCCCGGTAGTTTCTGACCGACTGTCAAAACCGACGCAGGAAGGACAAGTACCAAGAAGACCAGGTTGGTGTTTCGACATTGGTTTGAGTCAGCTCTGGCTACTGACAAAGCTTTTCAGCAGTCACTTTACAATACGTAATAATTTGCAGTTTTAGAACAGGAAAGGGATATGGGTATTTTGGGTGCTTATGGGATTCTCCAGCTGTTTCCATCGGCAGACAGCCGTTCGCGCCGTCCGCTGACCGCACACATACTCTCTCCAGTGAACGATCACATGCCACGATGGTTAGGGCGGTTAGACTGCACCTCTCAGATCCGCTAAGATATTCACGATACGTGAGTGTTGCTCTGATGAGCGACAATCACGTGAACAGCGGGTGCGTGATAAAACCGGAAGATTATGGCTCTTGCAGAAAAAACAACCTTGGTGATGGTTAGATGTCGTACCCGCAGTGACTGGTAGAAAGTCGGAGAGGGCCACAGCTTTCCAAATGAGAGCAACCGATTTAACCCATAGATTGAAACAGTGCTCGGTAGACTGAAGAAATGTTTCGAATGGAGGCCAAGAGAAAACCAAGAGATTCAGCGGGCATCTAGTTGAGTCTGTCATTTCCACTAAGATGGTTTTCAAACGAGTATAATTCGCTGGAGATTTAGAACTCTCTTCGTTTTTCTCTGATAAGAAATAGAAAGGCATTGTTCGTTGGAAGTCCAAGTGTTTTGGCAGGCGATGTCAGATCACCTGGTCACCATCAGAGTCAACACGGTTCGGCATGCGCTTCACAACTACAAAGTGTGAAGTACCACGGCAAGATTGGGTGGGCTCGAACCCTAGCCTCATACTTGCGGATGAACCGATTGAGGTAGTAGACAAATTTGTTTACCTGGGCAGCTGTATCAGTCCCGGTGGTCTCGCGAAAGATGA
>NW_008751736.1:740595-758415 GCF_000715545.1 Opisthorchis viverrini
GCAACGAAGCATGAAAGCCATTACCATCAAACTTAGCTGCGCTGGTCATTGCCTGGATGGGGACCCCGAGACGGTCCACACCAATGGCTGGAGACATTGTCAGACATGGCCCAGTCGCACCCTCAATGGCGCTCATGCATCCAAGCTATTGACTTCAATGCACAGCTTCCTTCCCAATCCTCACACATAACAGTCCACCTACAGTGCTGTATTCACGC
Organism: Opisthorchis viverrini; assembly: GCF_000715545.1. Classification (NCBI taxonomy): domain Eukaryota; kingdom Metazoa; phylum Platyhelminthes; class Trematoda; order Opisthorchiida; family Opisthorchiidae; genus Opisthorchis; species Opisthorchis viverrini. Next base: position 740,814 of record NW_008751736.1, read on the forward strand.
ACTAATTTATCATCTCCCGCCTCCAATGCGCAGCTACCTACTCCATTTCCCCGAATCGTCGGTGAACGAAACTGTGGCAGCTACAACCACAGTACGACGGGTACGCGGTTATTACAGCTGACAATGATGATGATGATGAAAAGACGAGACTTTTGATTGGATAGTTGGTCTCATATGCCAGTCACCTTGCTGTTTTCGAAAAAGTACTTGATTTTGATCTTGCCTTCTAAAGGTTCAGTTTGACAGTCGTGAACAGTGTGGTGGATCGTGTCGTCGCTTCCACTTGTACGAAGTATTCAGAGAACAAATGAAAAAAACAAAACAAAGTTTGTGGTCAAAACCGCCAGAACGGATAGGATGACATGACTGGATGCCTGACATGGTGAGCCTTTCGAACCCCAACCTCACAGACTACACGGAGTGTCATAGATAAGGCTCGTTGTTCATCCTTCTTCTCGAAGCCAAGCGATGTCCATAATCTCTTCGACAAACGGGGAACAGGGAATCAACCAATCACCTGATACATGATTAAGAAAGCCTTGCTGGTGCAGCCGTATAGAATCATCGATTCGCTGAGCAGCTCATTCCCTAGTATCTCTCGTTCGAAAATTTGTGTTCAAAAGCACCGGTCAAAATCAAGCTACTTCTCTTGCAAACCAGTATGGTTTCGCAGGAAATTCACCTGGGACCCAGCTGAATCTATCGTTTGTGTTGCCTTTAAGCAACTGAATGTGCTGCACTAGAACGCCTCGTGTTTTAGTTGGTACAATATTCGAGACTGTATACTGGTAACACACTACTCACAAGGTTGCTGAAAAATCTTCGACAGCCTACGACCGGTTTCGCCCTTATTGAGGCTTATCAGGTACGCGCAGTCCACCATTTACCTTCAACCTATTTGAACACAAATTGCAAACAAATTTATTTTTTCTAGAGACTCACCTGGAACCCAGCCGAATCTCTCGTTTACGATGGGCTGTCGAAGAGTTTTCAGCAAACTTATGAGTAGTGTATTAGGCCCATTTCTTTAAACTTCAGTGCACAGTGGCCAAGATACTAGAACGTAAAGAAACCTAAGACGCAATGTCGCTTTTTGATAAGGGTGCGAGCTCGAGTTGGATGAAAGCAGAGTTGGCTTCCGGTGATGTGTTCGCTTTTGGTCGATATTATCAATCCCTTGTCGTAACTGTCGAACAACCTTTGGGACTCAGCAGCTCCCATGTCTCCGAAGTGACTTTCCTGACTGCTCTGGTCAAAAGCCAGTGAACAGGAGCTGAATATTTCAACCGCAGTAAAACCTGCGTTTCAGTCTTTTATGAAGTATGAACTAACGGAACATTGACATTCAGATTCACTGACCGTTTGACCTGGAATTCTGTGAGTCGAATGGTCAGCTTTGAAGGAACGGTCGGAAGCGATGGCTACAGAGCGGTGTACACCTCAGAACGTAGTAACCGTTACTTATTCGAAAAAATCAGATACCATTAGCGTTGACAGCAGCGTGCAGTGTGAATTGGCGTGGCCATTTGGGTATCATTCACAAAGACGTTCGTCTAGCATCGGTTCTACTTGGATTCGTCATCGTTAGTTAAGACTACGCGAAGTGTTATGCAGAAAGGAACTCTTTATGTTGCTCAGTATGAAGTCAATTAATTGTTCACTTCTTTGGTACCCTAAAAGTACTCGAGTTGGCTGATTCTCCGGGGTTTCTGAACCAAGTCTAAAAATATCCCTTTTACCTAATCCGTTCCACCGAACTTAACGGCTCACAGTTGATTCTGCTGAGGGGAGAATGTTGGCACCTTATCAGCAGGTTGTGTTGTATGCACATGTGTCACCAGTGCTAATCGGTGACCCAGTAGCTGTCCTGGTTGTGTTACCTGATCGACCTCCTAGTCAGTACTCAAAGTCAGGTAGTTCCGTGGGCCTGCTTGGAAACTGTCTTCACTGTTTTTAGATGACTTTCAGAATTTGTAGTCGGCCTGATAGGAGCAGATTTCGAGTCCAGTTCTTCCACTCTTGTTGAAACTAACCGCAATAGCCAAGCCATGACAGAACAAGGACCGTCTGAACTTCATAGATGTAGATACGGTAGTGTTTCCGACCACGTTCTAACGTCTCCCTTAAATTTTCCAGCAACGAAACTATACTGTCATATAAAATGCATAGAAGAAATTTTTACGGTTGTCGATCCAACTATCTGATAAGGACACGTCATACGCGGTACACACCAAGTTTGACATTCACGGTTGAGAAACAGGAAAGTGTCATCCTTATTTTCGTGGCGTGGCATCAAGATGAAAAAACGACGTTATCCATACTGGGCGGGTTGGCGGGAAACAGAACCACACAGTGCAAATCTTGGCATTTTTACGGACCGTACTTGCACGGACCATCTCACCCACTGCTTGAAATATCGAGAGAGAGAGAGAGAGAGAGAGAAAACTGCGTTCCGCTGAGACTTTAGAATGGAGAATCAAGCATAGTACGCAGTAGCTTAGGCAAAGCAAAACTGCCGCATAATGACGAAAGGCGTGGTGGCTTGCTTCGCAGGACAAACCACATTATTTCTTCACAACCAAAGGAAGAGATGACGAACACAGGAATGACATAGACATCTCACTCAGCTCTGAAGGACTTGGAAAACTGCCTTCAATGGTTTATTCGTATAGGTATGTTCACGTTTTCGGCGCATAACGAACAAACCGGCTAGGTCTTAAGACCAGACGGCTGTCACAACGTGTTCATGGAGCTTTGTAACGGAAACTACTCACAAGGTTGCTGAAAACTCTTCGGTAGCCCACGACCGGTTTCGCCTTTCTTGGGGCTTATCAGTCCCCAAGTTTCCGTCAACCTGAAGCTTTCGATTTTCTGATCATCATGACGGAAGACCGTTGATTTCGCGTGTTTATGCCACGGATAACACCTTAGTAGTGACAGAACAAAACAGACTATCATCAAGCACCTATATCTGACCGTCCCAAACTTCTGACCCGCAAAATTTACACCAACGTTTTGTGGTATCACATCACTCCGATCAACAGGTCATTCGTCCCAGTCACTTGATCATATTCGCAAATTAAAATACATGTACAGTGGCCTGATCGATCGGGTCGATTCATAGTCACCAAGTATACACCAGGTATAATCTCGCAATTTTGTCTACTCAGTACATGCAGTACATGCAGCATTGTTCAGGCGAATGTATGAAAAAGAATTTCAAAATATCGTCAAATTTTGGCGTAAAATCCAGGCTGTCCAGAACATGGACTGTCTGCGCAGAAGGAGACGAGTAACGACAGTGCAACATCAAACCATTTAACCAAGAGAGATTGCCTGAGTAAGACAGACGAATTCAAACACTCATACATCGTTTGAGAACGGTTGGATGTATGTGCGACGGTAAAAAAATCACGTCTCGACTAGTCAGTCCAACGCTCTGCACATGAAATGATTAAGGTTGTCGGTCAGCCGTAACAACCGCGCACAACACGTGGTAGAAACGGCTGGTTCCGATAAGATAACCAATTATTCCTGTTCCCCAAAGGCTTTTCCATTTGTTCTCGCTGTTTTTTGTGTGTGCCAAAACCTTCCAGCCGTTAGAGATTGCCCGAAACACCGTGTTGTCCCTTTTGTGTTATTCACCCCTTTTCGTGTAATTTCAGTGCATCAAATTGCATCCAATTGAGCTACACAGCATGTGAACTGACTACTTCTGTCAGTTGATGCTAGGAACGTTTAACAAAATCACTCTGGAGAGATGACTTACCTCGAACTTTTGCAGTTGGGATGAGTGGACTACTGGCAGGAAAAGGGGGCACAACCTGATTATCGGTGCATGGGTGGTGGCGTAGAGTTGGAGGTGAGGAGTCCGATGCTGCAGCGCGGAAGCCAGTCGAGTCCTCAGTGGGGACACTGTGAGCGAGCGCAGAATATACAAAGGTCAATTCGACCAAGGGCTAACCGTTAACAATTCAGATTTGAAGATAAACGGTAATGGATAGTCGTGGTGATTAGCAATAACAATAATACAAGTGGTAATCACCTACGATGGTGAAACAAAATAAAGTGTGGTCTAACTATATCCCCTACTTGATCACCAAATTATTAACGTGCTTCCCTCATGCCTAAGGCCATTGCCCAGTCTTAGCTGTAAGACCACTGTCCGGAGGCCAGCCGTCCCTGATGACCCAACATCACATCATTTAGACGGATGTGTCACGTGCAGGACACGGACTAAACGATGGCATGCCCTGATTGGTCAGAATGCCAGCCAATCCCAATCGAGCATCTTTGACTCGGCGCTTCTTGTCCCCTCACGGAGATCCTAGCACGACCTTGTGGAACACTCTGTGATTACCCTATGAATACAGTTGCAATAATTTTTCTTTGTCATCATATATGGCTGTGTAGAGCTACCGTGCCTTTTGATATACCATACTGGGCGGAGCAGGAAGCCAAGGGACCATACAGAGTGCCCTAACCGTTCAGAAGACACAACAACCATCGTGAAGGTGTATGAATGTAGAACAGTATGTAAGAATCTTCATCTCTAGACTTATTTTTTACAGTAAGAAGCCGATCAGATGCTGCATTTGTCTGCACTATAGATTCCCACTGTACTGTAAAGGTCACCCTGCGGGCGCAAGATCGAAAAATCATCGTTTGAATAAAGGTGCATGGTTCAGTAAAATAGTCGTGATCCCAAAAACTACGAAGGAAGACTGTTTGCACTCTCGAATTTCCGATAGATGTAGTCGTGTTGTATGCTTCTTCTTTCGAATGTGTCCTGGCAACAAGAAATTGTATAAGCTACTTTCAAAATGGGTACAGTCATCTCCAACGATCGAAAGAGGAGAAGTGTACTGGCGATTCATCAAAACAGAGTTCAGAAGAAATCCAGGACAGACAGTTAGCTCCCGTGTTGCATCGCCCGAATTTAAAGAAAGATGTACTTACTCTGAATTGTACAGTACTGCAGCACAGCTAGTCACTCATCAACAAATAGCCCTTTCCGTACACCTATTTCTGCCAAAAGCATAATTTCACACCAGAGACTGGATCACTGTATCAAACTCCAATGAGCACAATTATATTATACTACTAATAGCAGTAAAACAAAGAATACACTCACTCGCTGACTTTATACTTTGGTAGGGTTGCGGCGTATGCGTTTCCAGGACTCGGATAGACTGGCTTACGCTCTTTGCGTCTGCTGGAACGAGCAGAGTGGGAAGGTTTCCTACACTGTCGGTGAGTGTGCTACGAGCAAAGCGAAAAATAGACAAGGGAAATGGAGAATAACAGTGTCCCTAATCCTTGTTCAAAGGATCGAGATGAACAGATGTGGATGAAAACACGGAGAGATGCAAACTAAGTGCTTGATGAGAATGTATAAAGCGGACCGATGCAGACCGACGGGAAGGTGTTAAAACCAAGCACAGAGGTTTAGTTCGGTGAATGAAACCAGTCAGGGAGCTAAAAGTAGGCTAGTTGGATCCATAGCTTATGCAGCACCTGCACGTCCAACATACACTTCAATTGATGAGGTTGTAAGATGACATTGCCGGAATGCTTTCGGACGCACTTTTACTTGTGGGGTTATCAGGAAGGTAAGCCTCCTGAAAGCAACCACTGAATGCCCGAAAACTACCGAGATTCCCAGCTTCGCTGGACAGAAAACACCCCCTCAACACGCAGCGCGTCACAGCCTTGTATCAAACCCAGACAGCGCGAGTCAGCGTTGATCAAGGTTGGACAACGCCCCCGCAATATGCAGCACGTCGCAGCCTCGTACCAAAGCCAGACCGTGTGCGTCAGCATTGGACCAAGTTCAGACGGTGTCCCTCGAATAAATAGCTTGAGAACGTTGTACATTCGCACTCGCACGCACTCACGCTCTCGCACTCGCTTGTTCGAAATGTAGCTGTTGTGCTCCTTTCTATGAGTGTTTTTTCTCCGGCACCAGGCACTGGAGCGGGTCAGCAGCAGATACCTCAGATTGGCGAATCAGCAGATATAACAGGGGTACAAGCTCTTATTAAACCCGTTGTTTGATTTAACCATCTGTCAAGGTCGCTATTTAAATCATTTGGGAGTACAATGAATGCGGGCAACATGCTCGGCTAGACTTGATCCGAGGGCATCCAAATTTCCGATACAGTGATGCTCCATTTTGTATTTTTAGTGCAACTGTTCCATCCCACCATAATGATTTCCGAAATATGAATCTGGTGGCTACACAAGAGAATTTCGTTGACCCGAACTTTTCACTGAGCTTGGTACTGTTACTGCAATCGTTTGATTACCATTACTTTTCACCAGATACGAGGTGACCTTCGATTATGATTGGACTCTTTGCTCGTGTCCTGATTTGAGCCTAAACTCTCTCATTTTACCTGCTTGATCCTGCGATCGATTTTATCGTCGATCCGTCTTTCTGATATTCGGTTTCGCCTGCATTCTCTACTTGAAACCGTGACCTCTTACTCGTAGCTGTGGGTAATTTGGATGCCATTCAGCATAAACAAAGACTGCCTTCGTCGTCTCGACTTGTTAGGTCGTTAGGACCATCGGCCTGCCGGAAGATGGTCCCCAGACCACTGAGATTTCGCGCAGTGCAACAGAAACAGACAAGTTTCTAACGCTTGTCTTTGTAAGATTCAACTCAGCTGACTTTGTTGAAAGCAAGAAAAACGAGTCCTTAATTGGTTGGGGTAAAGTGAACAAAATTTCTTCCTCATGCCAGAACGAGTCCACCTGCTTTCGTTTTATCGTAAACACTCCCGTGAACGGTACAATGGCCGATGTGTGGCGGGGTTCGAATGACGCGTGTTGAATCGTAGGGATAAGGTGATATAAATAAGCCTTGGGGAGGGGGTGATATGTGAAGATACTCTAATGACCAGGTTTGAAGGTGGATCATTAGGGAACACCAAGGTTTTTGCATACCAGGTGGCTCGCTGAGGTTTGTTTAGATGGGTTCTACCTATGTGCATACACCATCCGTAAGAGTGATTTTTATAGACACACACGGGAGTTTTGAACTGAGACGTACAAGACTGGACAATGAGTCTGTTCCTTTAAAAAGCCGGTTGTTTCTAAACGATATAGTCCACGTAATTTTATCTAACAAGTTGCCGACGGCGGTCTGGTTACAGGAATGATTACATCAAAAGCCGATACAGAGGAAATTTTTATTCGTCAAACCGCTTGTGTGAGACCGCATATCAGAAACCTCGCAGTACTTGAGTTTCTTCCTAATGGGACATGCAAAAACAGCGAAAGTCGATCGCACACTAGTGGTAATGCTCTTTCGACAAGATGATTGACCTGGTTGTAAAGAAAAAAGTGTGGATTTTTTTCGAAAGCGATTCGTGTATTGATAAGAAACGGACGACAGATTCAAGGAGTACCTGGAATAAAATGCCTAGACAGCCAAAATACGCGGGCATTTTCATACGTTCTGTAGATGGCCTGAGCATAAATTTGGTTTCAGAAAAATACGAAATTATTTACTATTCGACTGGGAAAAAACGGAGTGAGAATGTCGAAACGTCAGACTTGGTCGAAACAGTCGAAGAGTCATGGGGGCAGCAACTAGGATCAAACCAAGTAAAAAATTTTGTGTGAGTCTCTTAGAAATACAAGTAGCTTATTAAACACAAGAACCCGGAAGGAGTTTGCAGGAACGCTGACGGATACTGACACAGTATCGTCGCTTTGATATTTGGTTGTAACAGGTTACCGCAGGTTTTAATTGGCATGACAGTTGTACACGCGAACGTAAAACGGTCATCGACCCATTTCAGGTCCAACAACAATGCTCACGTTCCAGATCAACAACAGCTGTTCTACGCATAAATTTGCTGAAAACTCCCGACAGCGCACGACCGGTTTCGCCCATCTTGGGCTTATCATCGAGGAGTTTTCAGTGCGTTGTAAATATACACATGTATCGCGATATCTCGAATATCGTAGCGACTGAAACATGAGGCGGCCTGGTGCAGTACATTCAGTTGCCTGGAAACATCAAAACCGAGGGACTCAGCTGGGTTCCAGGTGAGTCTCCCGCAAAACCAAATTAGTTTGAAAGTGAGTGTATCTAGCTGATTTATTGTAATCTGGTTCCAAGTAGAACTAAGGTTGACGAATATTAATAGACTGCGCCTACCTGATGAGCCCCAAGATGGGCAAAACCGGTCGTGGACTGTCGAAGAATTTTCATCAACCTTGTGAGTAATGTAACGCGAATATACATGTATCTTGTTATCTTGAATATCATAGCAACTGAAACGTGACGCGGCCTGGTGCAGCACATTCAGTTGCCTGGATACATCACAAACGAAAGATTCATCTGGGTTCCAGGTAAGTCTCTTGCAAATTCAAATTTGTTTGCGAATGAGTGTATTTCGCTAACAGCTGCTCCAGTTCATCGTGCGCTTAGAGCAACTTATATGTTGGGTCTGATAGTGAACGAGGCTCGCATGGTATCGCCTCACCGGATGAGCCACGTACATCTGATGGGTATAATCAACTGCCTAAATAAAGTGTCCTTGTAGACAGGTTGCCCTATGCAGTGTTTAAACTTGCAATTTTATCTAGCATTAAGCCCGTTTTTTGTTTATTTATGGGGGATTTCTGCCAATTTCCAAATTAATCAAATGGATACCTGTATCAAGACACTATCGATATTGCTCTGTGAAGTACGTATTCACACCCTGTAAAGGCTGTGTAGGCCCAGGACGTGTGAGTTATCATTCCAAAAGAAGATAATGAGATTTCCGAAAGGGTTGATTTTCGGGAAAAATGTGCATTCTCCGGAAGCTCAGCTTCCATTCAGAAGGTCACTGTCATAAGATAATATTGTAGGAAAATTCGCACATCAATGTGACACTCATTTGCATACCAATCTGGTTTTGCGGGAGAACTACCTGGAACCCAGTTCAATCTCTCGTTTACGATGTTTTTAAGCTCCTAGTAATTCTGATTATTTCCGGTAGACCTCCTGGAACCCAGTTCAATCTCTCGTATACGATGTTTTTAAGCTCCTAGTAATTCTGATTATACTGTTAATATAACTGAAGTAAAATGAGACGTCAATGCGGCCTTACGGGGCCGGACATTTTGAATACTACATAAAAACCTGCGATTTATCCGTGAAAGAAAATGGGTGTTAAACCCAGTGAATTGTTGAACATTCATTAGATTCGAAGGTGAAGTTTCACTCTTTGTCTACTGTCCTGTCAATGGGACGTTCTATGCTGAAAAGCCGAGCAGCCGAGCGCATCGCACCAGACTCAAAGAGTTTCAAACCCGTTCAACGGAAGAACAGTTTCACAGGATGAAGCTTCCATCTTCAGTCGTTGGGCCAGTCTGTCCACAGGTGAGAACGTGATGCGGTCTCTGTGTCCCGTCTAAGTAAGAGCACCACACAGCAACGACTCGTGGCCAAACGGTTTGGTGTTTATAAAGGAAACTACTCACAAGGTTGCTGAAAACTCTTCGACAGCCCACGACCGGTTCTGTCCTTCTTGGGGTTAACCAGGTAGGCGCAGTCCCCGAGTTTCCCTCAACCTTATGTTCTACTTGAACCCAAATTGGACTGCTTTCGAGAAACAAACTCATTTGCAACTCAGTTTGGTTTTCACGAGAGACCCAATTGAATCTTTCTCTCAGTCACTAGCCGAAAGATCGAGGGTTTCCAAACTCGGTTGTGCCAATCCGCGCTGTTCCTTCCATTGGGAGCAGTTAAGGGCTTTAACCTTGGAATTCTGCATTTGGCAAGCCATACGGTCTGTAACGCACATCTGTGCAGAGATGCGCTGGACTTCACGCGTGGGCTAATGAGTCACAAATTTGCTCAGCGAGTTGTGCCTGGAATGTGGAGACACTGCGCAGGATGCATGAGGTGTGCGTCTTTGATGCTTCCAACAAGCAGAGGCGTGAAGGTCACTGTACACAAAACTACTTGGGTATTCTTCGTAACAGCAACTGTAGGTTGTTTACCAACAAGAAATAGGTGATTTCAACTGAAAAGTAGATCACCAACCTTAACACAACATGGTGAATCTCCGTGGTATGTTCTGTTGTTTTGGGAACTCAAAATTGAAGAGCACCACAGGCAAAAGCAGTTGTATCGCATTTGGTTACGCCAAATGATTGTGCATGCATTAGCGGTCGTTCGAAATTACGTCCGGGGGGGGGGGGCATGAATGAATGTGGCATTCGGATGACATACGCGCACGGGTAAATCTATCATGAAACTGAACCCCTCTCGAATAGTAATGAATGGTTATGGAAAATGTCAAATTCCAACTGCAACAGTCGGAGAGAAAGAACAAAAACAGGTCACAAACCCATGACGCTTGGAATGTGTGCAAAAAAAGTGCAGGTTGTGTCTCTTTGGTGATTTGGATCACGCACGTGTGAAGCGGAATTGGTGGAGGTCGGAATGTCGGGGGGGCATGCAGCGTGGAGAGTTGCGGTATCGGCAGCAGACACAACGTTACTGGAAGTGACGTGATGGTCACAATCAGGCCCGAGGCGAGGGACCGAGGGGAACCGAGACACGAGACACACAAAGATACAGGTAGATAGAAGCGTGAGGGACACAAAAACAAGAAGGCAGAGGGGAGACAAAAGAACGACAGTTTGAGTGGACAGATGGAGGGACCAGTGAGTGTGTGTGTGTGTGTGTGCATGATAGAGAGACAACAGATAATTTGTTTACGTCATTGAAACGTGCTTCAACACACAATATTTGTTGTCCAGTGATTTGGGTAAGAAACTGAGGGTTCCTAATCGGCATTCGTGGGTGTATGAGATTAGTAAAAAGGCAGTTATAATAATGCTTTAGTGATGTTCCGCATTGTAACCATCTCAATGGGGCTGACATTGCCTCGCAAGAACACAGAGTATAGTAGTCCGAGCAAAGCAGTATGAAGTTGTTGACCTTTGTTTTACTGTTCTGTGGTTTCAGGTTAAATCATTCTAAATTACAAATCCTGTGTAGTTCTGGGTACTTTTTGATACTTTAACCCATCCACGGAACTAGGCCGTATTCAGTGACCAGCGTGAACAATCCTTCATTCTGGGGAAGGCTAGGAAAGAGGGAAACATTATGTATACTCATTTACGAGGCTGAATATCACTACCAGCTCAATCGTTCCGGCAGTCTTCCTGGTCTATCGGAGCGCAAAAACATCCCGTAAAAAATATCAATAAAGTTCCGTAACTTTGATGTACCCATGGCAAGACGTATTCCACAGAGTTCAGACCGGTAGACCATCAATACGAACAGCGAGTTTCTTGTGAACACCGTGGACTTTCGATCTGATTTGCGATTTTGGAAGTATGGTGAATGACGTGAGTAGCAGTAAAAATGTTTATATCCTACTATATATTTGGAAAGTGTACCCAAATAGCATTCGGTTCACTCGGGCCGAAAATCAATATGAAAGTCACGTGGCGATAAAAAAAACTGTCTGGCCGGATGGGTGACAGGGTCTGCATATACTGCTCTCGATAGCAGGTATGGCCCGACAACGCGAGCTCTGATAAGCAGAGTGCTAGAACAGTTTCTAAAAAGAAGGCAGTCCCAACGATCTATGTATCGACCGCAAACCTCGCTTCGCACAACAGAAAATAACAAGAAAAGGACAGAAATGTATGGAAATAATGGTTCAAGAAAGTACAACATGTAACTGGTATATTGTCACACTCGGTCTCCTGCGACTTTTGAAGAGAGTTTACAGCTAGGGTCTGCAGTTTAGGGCCCGGTTAAGGACTCTCGACCGGTCGGGGACATCTCATTTGCAAAGTGCTACTGAACCTCTCTTTTTACAGATATATTTAAACAGATTTCTGAAAAGTCATTCAGAGGTAATTGCACACAGACGGATACTCACGTGATGCTTTGATTTGTGGCGATTTGGGAGCTCATCACTTGCGATTGATGGAGTTGACTTCGGATGCTACAGAGCAGATAACATTGAGTTCACTGAGTCATCCTGATTCAAAATCCTTTAATTAAGTGTGTGAGAACTTATGTAGCCAGATATGATAGCGGTCTGGATGTTGTCCGAAGTAAGTCAATGTGGCAATCCTCATGCGGGACAAGTCAAATTAGGGACGCTATCAGTAATACACTACAGCGAAATACACGCATTTGTAAACAAATTTGAATTTGCGAGAGACTCACCTGGAACCCAGCTGGATCTCTGGATTGTGATGTTTGCAGCCAACTGAATGTGCTGCACCGGGCCGCCTCATGTTTCAGTCGCTACGATATTCGAGATATCACGATACATTGTATATCTTTGTGATGTACTACTCATAAGGTTACTGAAAATTCTTTGACAGCCCACGACCGTTTTCGCCCCCCTTGGACGCAGTCCCCTAGGTTCCGTCAGCCTTATGTTCTACTTGAAACCAAATTGCACGAAATTAGTGAAATACACTCATTTGGAAACATCACAAACGAGATATTCCTCTGGGTTCCAGGTGAGTCTTCAGAATAACCCAATTTGTTTGTAAATAGGTGTATTTCGCTAATTTCGTGCAGTTTGGGTTCAAGGGGAACATAAGGTTGGCGGGGAATACGTCTGTGTGATGAGTTCAAAGAAGGGCAAAACAGGTCGTGGGCTGTCGAATAATTTTCAGGTATTCTTCAATTCAATCAATAGCACACTCCCATCAGGACACAAGGACGACCTGCACTGGTGTTTCCTCAGTGGAAAGGGTTGGCATATAGAGTGAGATTCAAATGGCATTCGGATAATTTGGCAAACGGTTGGTTTGTCTTGACCTTGCAGGAAGACATATCGTCCGCAGTGCGATCGATCAGTTTGAGAATGTTGCTTTAGACCCCTCAGTGGTAAGTAACAACAAGTTTGCAGAAGTTCTCTTATCCGGAGTCATTTGCGCTTCACATTACCTAAATAGGGGTCTTATATATGGTCTAGTACCCGTTGACAAACTGTATACGTGAGGTGGCCACGCATAAAACCATTTATCAATCGTCCGTGTGGGAAAGTCGACAGAACACGTGTTAACAGTTTACGCCCAAACGTGACGGAATTTGCGTTTGTAAATCCCTTGGCCATATCCACATAGGTAAAACTAGAAAGTCCTTTTAGCCACTTATTTATCACTTTCCATCTTTCTGGCGCAGTGAGCGACGCTCAACAATTCGCCTGAGTGAACAGTAATTGTCGAGTGCAGTGGTGCCTGAATCACAGGATCACTTGTGACCCTTCAGGTAAATTCAGGCGGAGCAGGCGAGAATAGGAGTCATTTGAAGCCACTCAGAGTATTTAAAGGGCGAAATTGTGAGTTTTGAGTGTGAGCATGCAAAAGGTGTGACATTCAAGAGGTGTACTCAACACCAACCATAAAAGCAAGCCTTCAAATTAAAACCGTCGAATTCTGTCCAATTTGAGTTCAATTGGAACCATGATTGAGAGAAACGCCTACCTGATGAGCCCATGTATGCCGAGACGGACTGTCCAAGAGTTTTCAGCAACCTTATGAGCGGTGTATTACGTTTATACAATGTACTGCGATATCTCGAGTATGGGGGAGGCGAGCTCCTGATAGTAGTGGAACAAACCAAGGGACTATTTTGTTCATAGACTGCGTTCACACGGTGGAGTCTATTAGCTAAACGTTGTGAGCATTTAAGGTTACCTTCAAGATAGCCTGGGGCCTGTTAACTCCCGGGAACAGAAAGATGTGTTTAGAATTTAAAAACCGAGGTTGATGTTGACAAGCTGAGCAAGTGGATACACAGCAGCGCTATCCAGTACGCTTGATTTGTAAGCCTCCACCATTGAAAGCCATGGGAGTCGTTTCTCCACCCTTGCATCGTACGGTATGCTCAGTTTGACGATATACATCTGTATTTCCCTAAAACCAGTACGATAACACTTCCGTGACAGTAGTTTATGCGATGGTTTTCCGAATAAGATTTTGTCGGTTGTGTGCAGATTTGTGAAAACCGAATGATTTTTCGGTTTGTAGCCTTCACAAACGGCCAGAGGGCGGTCTGGGTCCAGCTTGGAACTGTGCTGGTGAGGATCTGAACAGATGCCAAGCAAAGGTACTGTCATCAAGTCACTGTTGAAGTTCGTGCGTCCAGCTGGCTGCTTCACCCGGAGAACATTTTATCCCACAAGGTTACCCTACAATGCGGGACTTTGATGTAAGTTGATAAAAAACCGAGTGAAAGTGATTTGGTTGTTTGTGGTGAATGTACGCAAACAAAATCCGAAAGCTTTACTTCCGAATTGCCATTCTCACCCGTGCGTGGTAACAGAAGGAACTGGTGAATTCCCAAAATCAAGCTAGGATATTAGGTTCTCCGTTTTGGGCGAAAAAAAATCCTCTTCAAAGGAGTACTCGTGGAATGTTTTTACTTAAACGTCAGGAGCTGATCGGTCCTGATGAATGGGGCAGGTTGGTCATGATGACTCGTAAGACGTTTGAGATACCGATGGGGCAGGTTGGTCAGTGGCCATGATGACTCGTAAGACGTTTGAGATACCTAGTTCTTTGTTTTTTTTTCTCTCGGAAACTGTGCCACCATCAGTCAGTTGACCTCTTCTGGCGCAAAACGCATGTTAGCAAAATCTAAACCAACGAAACAACGTGGCATTAAAATCAAGAGTTGAGTCAGACGCAGGTGCTACACCATATTCATCTCCTCTGGCTGCCGAAACGTAGCAGCGGTGTCCTAATCAGCGTTAGGGCACGCCGCTATCAAAGGTCGCTCACTGTTCCAACAGCTACGTCGCGCATAAGCAGTAAAAACTGCTGTTGCTGAGTCCATCTGTTGGCAAAACCGGAACCAGTAATATGATGCCGTTCCGCATTCAGCCTTTTGCTCTGCCTTGGTCAACACGCTGAAAAAGCAACTATGTTTGAAAGAATATCAAAACTGCTATTACGCAATCGAGAGTCTGTTTAGGTTACTTCACTGTCAAGTTGTTAAGTTCATACCTATAGGTGACTACAGCCACTGCTGATGTCAAGTAAATCACCACCACTGTCTACCGGAAATCAGTCAGGTACGTTGGATTATTCCTCCGAGAGAGTGCCAATTGGATTTCTGCATCTTGGGGGTCGCTGTTTGAAGAGACCAATTTAAATGAGTTTCCTGAAAAATTCACTGTTCATAAAAGTCAACGAAAAACTCTCCATTCAACCTCGACTGACAATCTAACTTCTCAGTTGCATTGGATGAGATGTTAACAATGCTAATTTTGTACCAGTTGCAACATACTACTTATAATGTTGGTGAAAACTCCTTAACTCTTATGAACTAGAGATTCATCTGGATTTACCTGAGTCTCCCTTCAAAACCGATTTCGTGCACAAATGAGATTAATTGCCGTAACTTGGACCACTTCTTGTGGCCCCCCAAATACCAAAACATTAGGTCTCATCTTTATTTAGGCACAAATACTTTGAATCTCAGCTACGCTAAAATATGCCGTAACGGCTTCCCCACCTAAAGGCTTTCGGAGGCCTTCGCAAGATATTCCCCCTCATTTCCTTGCTTTACAGCTTCTCATACCCTAACCACCGCCATCAGGAGCCAAATACTAGCTGTTTACGCCTTAAAAGTCAGAGTTGCAGCATACATACTGCAAGCTAAACTTGCGGCTCGGACATTGACTCTCGGTAGATGAAGTGATCACACTGCATCGGTTGCGCTGCCTTGGCCACGGGTTGCGTATGCCAGTTGACCGAATTCCTTGAAGGGCTCCTTTGCACAACCACGTGAAGGGTGGAAGAGGGCCAAAGGCAGTCAAACAACGACTTGGCAGCGAGGGATAAAAGCCATTATCAGCAAACTCAGCTGCACTGGTCACTGCAGGCTTCCTGGATGGAGACCCGAGAAGGACCATATCAATGGTTAGAGAGGTTGTCAGACATGACCCAGTCGCGCACCCCATGGCGCTCATGCATCCAAGCTATTGACTTCAATGCACAGCTTCCTTCCCAATCCCCCCACTTGACAGCCCACTGACAATACTGGATTTATGCACCGATTTATCAGCAAATCATCGGTGAACGAAACTGCAGCAGTTACAACCACTGTACGACGAGTACACGGTTATCACAGCTGATGATGATGATTCACTGAAATGAAAAACATGCTAACGAAATACACTCATTTTCAGACCTATTTTGTTTTGCAGGAAACTCACTTGGTGCTCGGCTGAATCTCTCGGGGACTGTGCCTACCAAGGTGAGCAAAACCGGTCGTGGGCTGTCGAAGAGACTTCAGCAACCTAATGAGTAGTCTAGTACGTCTATAGACAAGCATGTCAGTTTTCATGAATCGATGCGCTCCTTGAACAATCAGTGCAAACCTGATCCCAACAAACATTCTGAGACGTATCGTACTTTACGCGTCTTCTGTTTATACGAGACCGTCTGTCAAAACCCCAGGAAAGCTCATTGTGTCCGCAAAATTAGGCAAGTGACTATCGAAAAAACGACACCCGGTGGTCAAATATTGTTACTTGTCTTGCGCTTAAGAGGGGCAGACAACACTCCTACAAACATTTGTAAGTCTGGTCAGGAAACAGGTATCCGTTCTTAGGATTTCTACGTCCTGTTTGACATGCCATTCCAGCCAGAATGTGGCTTTCAAATGTCCGTAAAAAAACACCGTTTATCTGAAACGCTGCGACATATCCACAAAAGCTGAATCATTCACGGTTCTAGCTTCCTGAAAAGCAACCCAATCCTTGCTAACTATAACTGCCCAAATTCGTCGCCAGATAACCGAGTTTGTTTGTTTTCGCTTCGATGGTCGGCTGGGAGCGAATAAATCGATCTAAATATTTAACGGCTTACATAAACCGGCTTCGTACACTAAGACTGCTGGTGGAGAACTCTTGTTCAACGGCAATTACAGTCGATGTTCGCGGTGGGTTAGTTCCAAACTGTAGTGGACCGATGATACAAAGGTGACAAAAATGATGAACACGTGAATGAGTGATATGTCTTATTAAGAGCAGAACTACAGCGATTTACAGCGTTCCAAGCAACGGTATGTTTAAAAAATAAGTAGTATGGAGCAGCTCAATACCGCCTTCACTCTGTTTGAGCCCAATCAGATAAGTGTGGATCTCGGAAAAGAAAATCAATTGTTGATTTCAAGAGCAGTTAATTTGCTCGAATGTTGGACGCGTGGCGCAATTACTTGGGTTGTAGACTCGAAGGAACGTCCCGCGGTAGTTAAAGGCACATTGGTACTCTTGTGCAATCATCCCACAATACTCACTTCAAAAAATATATTGTCAAAGCATCCTAGAAATAGCAAGTGCACTACACATCATATGCTATCGAACCTCAGGGACTTCGTTGTGTCCCCACATCCAGTGGCCTCTTGCGATTCATATCACCTTGAAAAAGTTGGTTTGGTTTGAGATTGCAATTCTACTCGCTTGTAACTACGGTGGTGTGAAGCTGGTGACCAACTGTTCGGGTCCCATGCCGTCTGACTATTCGGAACAACTGAGAACATCCAGTGCATTGACGCCCCCCCCCCCCCCCGTTGGGGACCCAGGGGGCGAAACAAAGAAGA
>NW_008751736.1:759402-786421 GCF_000715545.1 Opisthorchis viverrini
CCAAGGTGGCAAACGAAGCAGAAACCACTGCCTTCAGACTGCACCATAAAATTGTTTCATAAGCCATCTATGATTTAAGAATCATACTGACAGCGATCGATCATTCCGTGCATTCTTCGTTTGGAGGAACTTATCTGTGAGATGAAAAACGTAGAGGCTATCTTGAAAATGTGTCGGAAACATCTAGAAATGCCAAAAAACCATTACACCATATTTCCGAGCAAATTTGGGTCCCTGAAAGGTTGGTCCGAATCACTTTCATAGTCTTGTGGGATCATCCGACAGGGTTTGATGTGACAAAAATGGATGACTTGGTGTCTGGCGTAAGTGCTCATTCGCACGTGATCAAAAGCTCATGCAGTGTCAGTAAAACCTGAGAATACACTGGTTTGGCACTGACCAGAAGTATTTCTTTTCATGTAGACTATAGCTTCACTCCACCGGCCGTTTTACACAGCACTGCAGGGTTACTTTCTTCTGTAAGTTTCTGTCAGTAAGGTAGAACCTACTACTTGATCAAACTTGAGTGACTCACATGACGGGGACTGGATTTTTGTACAAATGGAGTAGGTGTGGTCCCTGTTGATTGTGTCAGTTCTTGTTGCGGGTTCCGACGTCCCGGAATCAGAGGGGATTCGTTTCGTGAATAACTCAGTGTTGGTGGTTGGTTGGTTTGGTCTGAAGAATGCACCTCTGCCGCGACGACCATGGAGGTTTTCACGGGTACGGGAGGGACATTGGAGAGGTGGGTCTGTGGGAGGAACAGAAGCAAACGTCGTAATCAAATGTTTTTCTATCGCTATTTTATAATTTATACATAACATCGTGCATCTGAGGGGCGACGCTTTTCAGCTTTTCAAACCTACCGAAGCCTGACGCTAAATTTCATCCCACAAAAAATGTCTATCGATGCTGAGAAACCCAGAAAGGTTTCACAGTTGTTTCATCTTCGGTAGGATTGATGAAACTCTAAGACGATTCGTAGTCCACAATTACAGTTAGGTTTCAGAACACCCAGTTGTGAGCTGCTCGCCATTCGCGTAGGTTTCACTGATACTCCATCAAGGTATAAACTCGTTGTACTAACGGTATTGACTCAGCTCAGTTCTTGGTGTGAACCCTCCGAGATGGCGTTTTGTCAAACAGACCGGTAAGGGCGTAGTAAACGCCCAAAAATAGGCCAAAAACACGTATAACACATCCTATTTAAGATGTATGAAGCGACAATATTTTGGGAATTCCGACGCCTTCTGGACGCGACATTATCTACCGGTATTCGGTGGATGCTGAATCACCATTGGTTGTTGGGCCCAAACGTTCGGCCAATCAGAGCTTGCTTTCATGCGTGGCCTACAAGCGGCCGATCATCTGGCCAATCGTGTGCGGATAAGGTTTCTTGGCTATAGCACCACCTAACTCTGGCAGTAAAGCGGTTTTGATGCGGGATTCCGCCTAAGATCAATGGTGACCATCTTGTGGATTAGAAACTTCTCCAAGGAAAGTCCACGTGACCTGTGAATTTTTTTTAAATTATATGTTATGCAGTTAATTGGCAGATATGTGATGCTAGGTGAAGTGGATGAATGGTCTACAAAGTGTGGTAGGATTTGACAGTAATATTCAGAGCACGTTTCCCAGCAGAAACTCAATGAAGTCTTCTTGAGTTAAAAAGCGTAAAGGTTACATATATTTCTGTACGCTCAACTGTGTTTGCTCAACTTTGTCAGGTGTGGCTTCAAAAAGATGTCTGGCTTTGGATTGGTCAGTCCTTTTCCCAGGTTCCGAAACTTGGCCTCTCGTGGGAGGTAGAACTAATTTAACGACATTGTTTTGCTTTGTTCAGCTGCTTTGCGTAGAGCCAAATCAGTGTGCCAAAAATGGGATTTTACAAAAACGTCTGTTTGGTAATGGGTAGATTGCATGCTTGATAAAAAGGTCAGCTGAAAATCCACAGTCATTATCTTCAAATGTTGCTTTCGACACCGGAAAACAGTGATCTTCACTTGATGTCATGAACATGACAACAACGGTTGAAAAGATGAGCAAAGGCATTCTGCCTAGAAGGAAGTCGAAACGCAACCATCGTCGATGTTCGGAGACACTTGCTGATGCGCCAAATACACTTCACCGTTAGGAAAAGACTAGATGGACTATCCTTGGGGACCTACCTTCTAGAAACGTCCGTTAGAGGTAGGCCTCTTAATGCTGTCCAGTTAGAGTTATCTTGGTCACAAGACAGCGCAAGAAAACTGCTCCATTGAGGACGATGATGATAATGATGACATTGATACTGTGATGTTCGGTTTGACAGAAATGATAAGAGAGTTCAAACTTTCGCTTTGGGATGGAAAGCATCAAACATCTATCAACCTTACAATCACTTAATGCTGTCCATCTGGAGTTATCTTGGTCTCAAAACCGCGCAAGAAAACTGTCTTATTGAAGACGATGATGATAATGATGACATTGATACTGTGATGTTCGGTTTGACAGAAATGATAAGAGAGTTCAAACTTTCGCTTTGGGATGGAAAGCATCAAACATCTATCAACCTTACAAGAGTCCTCTATGGCCAACTTTGCAACCTATCCAAATCATCCGTCGTGTTTTTCGAGGTCTTTTGGGGGCGGTTTCCGGTAACCAATAGGATACGGAGAAACCACCAACCTATCCGAGGCGTTGAATTATTCCGTGACAATCACTTCTACCTTGATTGGTCGGACAAACACAAGCGTGTACCAAATTTATCATTCTGGCCCTGTTTATTGACCACAGTTTCCCAGGACATAACAGCTTCCAATTTCGATGGAGGTGAGAGAGAGAGAGAGAGATTAAAAGAGAGAATGTAAGAGGTTGTGATCGGGAGATAGAACAATTCGACGTCCTCAGCTTTTCAGTTAGACTTAAATTAATTTTCATATTAGATACCTAGAGGAGTGACTGAACTATTGTGTGGGTTTTTGAGGTAATATTTGGTTTAACGGTAACCTGAGGAGTCTTGGTAACTTTCATTTCATGTTTCTTTCCGTAAATGATGCCAGTCTATGCTTTAAAAAACCGAAAAGTGAAGCCATGTACAGCTGTTTCATCCTTGTTGGGAATGATCTGCGGGGCGCACTGTACGAAATCTGCGAACTGCCGATCATAGGTCGAGCATTTGACTGTTTGGCTACGAGTAAGAACATAAAATAGAACACGAATTTATGGACACGTGGTACTCCACCGAAGAAGCAATCAACCTATAATCGATATTGATCCCATTTACCAGCCACTAGGAGCGATAGAATGCCAGAACCACAGAGCTTAGAACTGCACAAGTAACCAGACGAGGAACTCATAAGAGAAACAGGAAAGCATCATTCAAACGGACACATCAATTGGATTGGAGGAGGCGCCCAACCAAAGCACCAAATCGGTCGGCGTACACCGGGACACTAACCGCCAGGGTGGGGGAAATAGGGCAGTACAAGCAACCAGTCAAACTCGAGAACGTCAGACCACGAAGAAAGGCCAGAGAACAAGCTACTAAAAATAAAAGGCGTTGGAATAACCAATCAACATAAAGGAACACAGACCACAACGCAGCAAAGATCACAAATCAACCGATAGATTCACTAAATTCGTTACATTTCAAGTAACAGATAGGCTCCGAACGCTATATAAATGCACGCAGGCAAGGGAAAAGTACCCATCCAACTGCGCACTGATGATGTTTCCTCGTAGGGTGACGAAACGTTTGCAAGCCAATTGCCAAGCTTGGCGGACAGATCAACGGTCACCTGATCAACAACCAATGAGTTAGGAAACAGCAGCGCGAGTGTCACTCACTTAGACAGGGCATAGCCCCTTCATCTTTTAATCGCGGAATACATGTCACATGATCATGTGTTGACCGGCTCCTCGAGTGACGAGTTTTCATATGCAAGAATCAATCACCGGATGCGTTATATTGATTCCTACTTAAAGGTGGGCGTGATTTTTCAAGTATTTTCAAGTGTGCCTTGTCTTTTCAGTGATGTGGTGGCGGTATTTGGTCTGCCCCATAAAGTTACTTTTTCAGCCCACATACTGTTAGTCTCTTCTAGATTGATGTCCCCAAGTGCTAGGTCTTACCCTGTGGAGCATAGTCACACCACCCTCTTTTGAACGGTCGTCCTCCTGTTCTGACGTAATTATTCCGGTGACTCCACACCAAAAGGAAGCACTGGACTCTCTCTTATTAGAGCTCATCAGCAGTGCGTACCCAATTGTCGTGCCAGGATTTGAACCCCGGACATCGGACATGCGAAGCGAGCGTTTAGCCACTACTCCGCCCACGCACGTTGGTCGCATCTGAATTTCCACCTCTGAACAGGCGAACGTGTTCACGCTTGAGCGATGTGATTGGTGTGCCCGAACCATCGAACGACGACCCAGTTACTGTCCTGGTTGTGACCCGCCAGTTAGGTAGCGTGACGCACGCTTGAAACCCACAGGGCAACTTTTTGGTTGCAGTTTTTGGGGGTTTTGTTCATAGTCACACCACTCTCGTTTGAAAAAAAACCCTGATTTGTTGTCTCCTCTTCACCTTATTTTTTCACAGAGGAATAGTAAGAATATATGGAGCTGTTTGATTCATTCGGTCATCTTTTACAAACCTCACCGAGCTAGTGATAGTTATTGCTTCATTTGGTTTGTTCCGGAAATTGGTTGTGAGAAACGGCACCTGTAGAGAGCACTAGAACTCTCGAACTGCAAAAAGAACCCACTCCTGTTCGGTCTTTAGACCGAACGGATCCAGTATTCGAAAGATCCTCCTCTTCTTGCGGTTTTCAAATGCTAAGCGAGATCGACTGTATACGCAGATTTTCATCAATACCAATGAATTTTCGGTTTGCGGTTCCTAGGTGCGAGATGTGCACTGGACTTGAACGTGGTAGCTGGTCGCTTGACCTTGAAACATCACTAAAATGCTACCAGTTTCACCCATTTTATCATTCTCACGGGCCAATGCTGTTCATACATAAGTAAGTGGATATTAGCGAAGAAATTTTCCAGAGGCGGTGAAGTGCAGGTGTCTTTGTTTAACACCGAACTAAACTCCCCGTCCGCGACCCACTATTCAACAGATGCCGTTTTCTAATAAAAACGTCAGCTGTTCAACACGCGCCAGTGCATTTAGATCATCCATTGTAGTTGTGTAGTCGGTGGCCGCTCGAATCTTTGTTAAATTAATGTTGTGATCAGCCAAGCAAATGTTCACATGACCAGTCCGTGCTGACCCACCTGATCGATCAGCCGCATCCAGCCTAAGATCGAGATGTACGGAAAGCGATCACGTTGAATTTCCGACTAGCAATTCTCCATCAGGATCGATAGGCAGTTAGAACTGACAAAATTGACAGGTAATGAAGCTACCAAAAGAGGTTGGTTCATACAACTAACACACAAACAGGCAAATCAGTGGATTAGTATCACTTTGTTGATTTTTTTTGTAAAATTATATGGGAAGAATGGAAAAAATCACATCAACGTGTGTTGGTTCAATTTAATTACGCTACTGCTGCAAGAATTCTTCACGTACTGTTCCCACTGATGCTCAAGTGGGACACGTATAATCAGGTCAACCAAATTTCACAACGATTCGTCAGGATCAAACTAAGAGCACTGTGCGATGGGGTTTTCCGATTTACCGTTAGAGCGACTGCGCAGTGCGACACCCCGGATAGTCAGCTGATTCGTGACTAACACCTCCCCCCTCCGAGGTGACATCCACAAAGTGTTCTGCCATGCTGTAGTGGTCATTCATCAACCTGGGTGATAGCGTGGTGTCGACGTCTTCAGATTCATCAACTTTTGTTTCGCGACTCGAGGTGTGATGGGTGCGTCTGTGTATGTTCGTATAACTCACAAATGGTAGACCAACCAAACACCATGTGACGTTCACATGTTTCTGTGGCGAACTTTCAAAAAATACAGGTACATACACACACAATCGGTAGAAGAACTGCGACTGCACAGGTGGTGCCACATTTGCCACGGTGAACCAAATGGGATAACACGATGGTGATCATTTGTCAATACAAAGTGGAGAGTGAGGTCTGACCCTGAAAATTCACATGGGACTTGTATTTTGTATATGTTATTGGCGTTCATTTGTTTGATTTGGAAGGTGTTACTTGAGTATTACTATATTACCGTACTACAATATATTACATGCATACTACATGTACACTGCATGCAATACGATACAATACAATACAACAATATACTACACTATACTATACTATACTATACTATACTATGCTATACTATACTATACTATACCATGCTATACCGTGCTATACTACTATGATATACCGTACTATACTACGTGCCACACTGTACTATATCATTCTATACTGTTCTGTAGTGCTACGTATGAGTTGAATGAACCCACATAACGAAATGTCTTTTGACTCTGTTAACCCGATGGAACAACAGAGCGCTATCCAGTGTAATCAAACATTTTGCTCTAGGAACCAGTCACTTGTGGGCGGTCCTCTATGAATCAGTTTTGGACGCTGAAAGTTCAGCTGGTCGGAAATTGCGATGCATACTCATCTGGAAGAGCCAGGCATTGAAGTCAAATACGATACGCAAGGAAATCATGGTAACATCTCAAAAGAGTGGTCAAATGTAAGTCGTAAAACCTACTTGAGCCTGGATTTTTTTCTAGGATGTTGAGAGAGATGGGTCAGTGAACTGAATTTGATATATACGTGCTGTTTTACAGGATAGGTTTTTCAGTGGGCGATTATTTGTCGATCAAGGCAAGAAATACGAAAAAATCAGATTCACTTTAAGGAAAATATTTAGAAGAGATTGCTGACTGTTCATTTCGAGAGCTGCACCGAGTGGCTTGAGTCTCCGGTGTGAGGATGGGCATGCATACTTCTGGTTGTTTTCACTCTACGCAAGAGGCAGAGTGCGGCAACCAACAAGTAACAGGCGAGACATTCCCAAGCATCTCGTATGGTTAGACCTCTCAACAAGAGTCTACTCAGTGGAAGACACACCTGAAATCCCCAGTGGGGTAAAAATCCCGTGGGACATAGGGAAGTCCTGTTTGTCAGACAAGAGGTGTTGGCTACTGTTTCATGGGGCCGAAAAAATCCCGAAGTGGACTGGTAGTTGGCAGTATTTTACTCTGTATTACTATTGTTTATTCGAGTAGTGAACAGTCTTTGATTGCTGACGGGCTGGTGCACATCAAATCGTGGGGCCGGACCACCGGTAGAATATTAATCACGTTCTGAACAAGTCCATCTTCTCTCTGTCTGGTTTAGTCTGCTGGTCACTCCGAAACATGGTTATGTGACCGATCAAAAGCATCGCTTGCATTTTTGTGAGGACGCGCTTGGAGACCGGAACCAACATGCTAGTTTTCATCCCATAGTCACTCAATCGAATATTGTTCTAACTGAAAAGGATCGTATCAGGAAGGTCATATTCCTGAAAGTAACCACTGAATGCCCGAAATCTGCTGGGATCCTCAACTCCACTAGATGCTGACCAGACCGACAACGCCCCCCTCCCCCAGTATGCAGCGCGTGACAGCCTTGTATCCAAACCAGACAGAGTGAGTCAGCGTTGGACCAATGTCAGACAGTGTCCCTCCAATAAAACTGCTGCTGTCTTCTCTTCGGTGAGTATTTTTCCGGCACTGAAGGGGGATCAGGATTAAGACTGGCGAATCCACCAGATAAAATAGATCGCTTAGCTTGGTTGGGTTAGCCATAATAGGACACAGTATGTGTACAAGTTGAAAGAATTTTCAAAACTTACCTTACTCTGAGTGTGCTTGGGCATGTTTTGGACGTGACCAGTCGAGTGAGTTTCGACGCTGGTCCCGGATGCCATTGACCCGTCCCCAATCCGCTCTCTTTGCTCATGCGCGCTGGACGTCTCCGGCTCGACTCGCAATCGAGCGATGAGCAAGCGTACAGAAGGTCGCTTTTCCGCCAAGTTGCGCGCGATAACTGTTTTCATTCGCGTGAGTGCATCCGCACCGGAAATTCCCGACAGCGGTATCCCATCGATCGACAGTAGTCGATCACCGACCTGAAGTCGGCCGTCCTGTAAATAGGCGCAGTAAATAGAAATCTGTTGATACAGCATAAAATGAAGAACAAAAAACCAGCCCAACAAAACAACAGAACCAATGTCGGTCAATCGACGTCGTTGATGAGCTTACAGATTTCACTGTCGGCGAGACACATAGCGAGGATTCACTTGATCACTTGACTTTTGTGAACTGAACTCCCCGAGTATGATCCCACAATTTCCCACAAGTTTCTTCAACGGTTGCCTATATATTGCCTTCAGCTTCGTATTTATACAAGTAAGTTAGCGACAGCATTTAGCCCACGCGAATGAGTGTAATTCACCTGTGAAGGTGTTTCAGTGGACAGCCAGAACTAACATCAGTTAGTAGAATTTGACGTGTCAATAGCACTCAGCTGGACAGATGGTTTGTACAGAGTCAGGCTTGTGAAATGTTCAATCCGATATGAACCTAAAAGTTTGAGATGGATGGAAAATCTTAAAAAAGCCTGCCAACGGAGAGTGGTCGGTTCAAGTGTGGACAAAATCACCGTGTATCGTCAATCGTGTATAATACTGCATTCGAGTAACTAACTGGGTTCGCACAGCTCCATGGATTCACGGACTCTCTCTGACAATTTAGATTGTGCTCGGGTCCCCAAACTAACGATTGGCCGAATAAAGCTAAAAAACCGAGATTTGCTTGAACATGGGGATGCGTGTGGTGATGGTAAATTCAGTACAGCTATCGCTCTGCAAGGTTCATTTCTGGCCGGTCGCGTGACTCTGAACACAAAGTTATAAGCCTTTTTTCGACACTTCTGGATAGTTGTTAGTGTAGTCCACTCGAGTTGGTGATACTGATTTCACAGGCGCGCGGGTTAATTTGATGGCATTCCTCCACCAGCGCGAACATATGCTATTTTCAGAACCGGATGCCATGATATTCGATCCGGTTAAAGATCTGCGGAGCTGTGGGTTCGCCTACACCCAGCTAAAGCTCAGTGGAGTTACAGTTCACTAATCAAAACAGAAATCTCCCACGGATTAAGGCGGTGGTTGGCTTGAGAGTCAGGTGAATAGTTCACACGATTGTTGAAAACTAAGACCGATAAAACCATTTTTGGCCTCCTGTTCTCACTGTACAACCAGTGCAACCAGGCGAATTTGGATTGCAATTTGTGTTGCAAAACACTTGTACGGCTGGAATTTCGTCCACTGTATTCGAGTTGGATATAAGAAAAAGGAGGTAGTATGGGTTTTTTTTTCGCATGATTTTACTACAACATTGGGAACAATTCGGTGCAGCTTGAAGTGTTCTGGAACGGGTCGATTTCCTGGTCAAGTGGAGAAACCAGGCTAAGTTAGACAGGTAGACAAGAGTGGTTGTTCGAGACTGGGCGAAAGAAAAACTTGTGTACGCCCCATAAAAATACATAAATTAGTGGGTGTGGCAACTGTT
Organism: Opisthorchis viverrini; assembly: GCF_000715545.1. NCBI lineage: Eukaryota > Metazoa > Platyhelminthes > Trematoda > Opisthorchiida > Opisthorchiidae > Opisthorchis > Opisthorchis viverrini. The sequence continues at coordinate 768,929 of NW_008751736.1, forward strand.
CGAAAATTCCACGCAAAACATTTGATTCGATTTGAGTAAGAACACTTTGTGGCTCAAAGTGATTTATGGTCGCAATTTTTTCGGGATTATTACTAACATTGGAATTGTTGCACAACGCATAAGGAACTTCTGAAATGAGAATGTGTCGAAATCTCATCCACTCGGGTATGTTCATTGGTTGTTGATCTGTTTGCCGAGTTTGACCACCAACTAGGTAGAAGCAGGACAAACTGCGAAGTTTAAAAAAATTTCTGTACGAAGATACAGATACGAAGTACACTTCCGTCTGTAAAATATTGTTGTCCTAATGATACTAGGCCTTCAGGAGTAACTAATCGACGTATCAGTTACGTCGAGAAAAAGAGGGGGTTTCAGTCTGTCCACTAACAACACTGAATCCTGTTGTCCCAGCTGCAGTGACTTAGTACCGAAAAAGACTCTCCAACAAGGACGAAAACAATTTTATTGAGAACAAGTGAGTGCAATGTTACAAGGGACGTCGCACTATTTAAATGTCTTTTTTCATCGATCCATGCTGTTGCTGAATTGATTGATTGATCGATTGACTGGCCTGGATGCTTGGCGGCTTCCTTATAGAGATCTTTTCTTAAGCTGGTCGGTCGCAGTAGGTTTCGGGGTAATTTTCAGGAACCTGATCTTTCTGACAGCTACTCACACGGGGAAGAGTAGTATTTATCACCCACATTTACATGTAGGTGAAGACTGGTCTCAACCTGCATGCAGTTTCCATGATGAGACTGATGATGTGGTCCCGTCCGCTCTCTTTTATTTTTCAAATTGGAACGAGAAGATCTGTCGCCCCAAGAGGTTGAAACGTTTGCGTCCGGTAGGGTTACGACGGGGGTGAGAGAAAAAAGCGTTCTGCATCATGGACATTGTACTTATGTCATCAAATTAAAAACAAAAAGAGACGAAACAAAACACTGCCTGTCCGCTGCAAAGTTAAAGAAAATCGGATTGCTGCTTTTGTTTAGACTGTAAGTAACTGGATTATTTAAATTTTACTACAACATTGGGAACAATTCGGTACAGCTTGAAGTGTTCTGGAACGGGGCTGTTTTGAATTTTTGTGATCACGGTAGCCAACAGCCGGTCTATGCGTACACATCCAAATGGATAGACAAGTGAAAAACGCTGTTTGTCAGACCAATGGATGACAACGAGGATGACTTACACTATATGCTGCCCCACCTTCGATCACTGTTCTAACAAAAACAGCATTCTCTGAATTGTCTGGTTCCCGGTGAGACGCTTGAAGAGGAACGTGCGGTGGAAGGGAGGGTCGGACGGACACCGAAACACCGAGAGTAACGGGTGAGGAGGTGGAAGGGTTCTCCATGGGTAGGTTAGTAGGCGTTTGTGGTAGCGGAATGTACAGATCAAATATTTTAAAATGGGCTGGATTGATCGAATGGATCCGATAGTCTGCAAGATCTTCGACTTTCTGAAAACAAAGACATCGTCGAGAAAGAGAATAAAGCTAGGATGTACATGGAAAACCGGAGTAATCTCACGCTGTAAATGACCTAGGTTTTGCCGTGAATACTTGTCAACAAGAGAAAGAGCAATGATTGGGTCGTCGAGATCGATTTCGATAATAATTTTGTAGTGCACGCACACGTACTTTTAGAATAAACGTGTGAAGAAACTGCGATAGGTGATAGTTTGGATTGAAGCCGTCCACATTGTGAAGAAATAGATCATAGTGATAGAGACTCTGAACGCTCAATCTATGTGTTCATTGGGTGGTACTACTGATGGGGGAGGCATGCGAGTAGTATTTTTTCTCCATGTAAATTCACTTTGCGTCTCTTGAAAAGGGAGTTCTGTTGCGGAATTTGTCCACTCGCTTTGTAGCATTTGCTTGGATTTGAGCAATGAATGATTTGATTCAATGAATATCCAGGAAATTTCAAGAAGACGCGTTCAGGAGTAGATACATGCTCAGTTTTTGTAAATAAGATGCAAATGAGAGTTTTGCTTTCCTATTCGATAGTCCGTAACTGGTCAGTTGGCATTTTCTAATAAATAAATTCGCGGCGAATGACTTCTTTCTTCCACCGGGAACGATCCTTATGGTTATTCGATGTCCAGCTTCAAACTCACTTAAGTCTAATGAATGTTCTATATATAAGAAACAACCGCGCTACCAGAGCAACCAGTCTGTGAAGTTATTGCAAGTTAGCGACCATTCTGGCCTACAAAGAACGTGGATGGCGGTCACGTAGTTCCATAGGCATAAATTCGAATTATATTTACCAATCAATGAAAGTAGCTGGTGGTGTGAGCGATTTATTGATCGATGAATTGATTCAACGGACTTCTATCTATCCCGATGGGCCCACTGTGCAGAATGAACGCCTGAAGAGATCGAACCACTTCCAAATGTAGGATGAATTAGCACACACCTCTCGGGCTGGTACCTTTTAGAAGACCTGAAGGGATCTCCAAATTTGGACTACGCTCTTCATAAGTCTTTTACTAACAGAAAATTAATGAATGAGAGGTTTCCGTACCGGGTATCCGCCGGACTCCTTGTTCGTTTCCGTGTACCCATTACTCAATACTATTTGGGCATCGCTGTGTCGGTGTGGAGTAAAAGATGGAAACTGATTCTTTCAACGGCAGACTCTCTCATCCTGATATTGGGTTTTAAGCTCAATGACAAACGAAGCTAACGAAACATATCCGTAATGTCGATGGAGAATGATAATGAGTTATCTTTCTCTGGATCGTGAATTGTAAATGAATGAGTGTAAAACCTTGAGTGAGACTACTCACAAGGTTATCTAAAACTCAGTGACAGTCAAAAAACCGGTTTCACCCTGCTTTGGTCTCATCACGTGGATGTCTACTTAATGTGTTGCTTGAATTCAAATTCGACGGAATTCGAGAAGTACACCCAGTTGCACACCAAAGTGGTTTTAATGGGGGAGTCAACTGATATGAGTAGTATTTACCCTAGAAATCACACTGTGATAGCTCGAATATTGTGCCAACTGAAACAAGGAGTTGCCTTTGTGTAGCACATTCAGTCGAAGAACATCATAAACGAGAGAGTCTCCCGTGAAAACCTAGTTGATGTGCAAACGAGTGTATATGCCGAAATCAGTACAATTTGGGTTCAAGCAGAACATAAGGTTGACGGGAACTCGGAAACTGCACCTATTCGATCAGCCTAAAGAAGGGCAAAATAGGTTGTTGGCTGTAGAAGAGCTTTCAGTAACCATGTGAGTAGTTTCCTTTGATGAGAATATACTACGGTATCTCGAACATTGTTCCAAAGGAAAACTTGGGTGTCCTTTGTGTGGCAAACCCAGGTGATGAACATCATAAACGAGAGATTCAGCTGGGATCCACGCGAGTTTCCTATTCTAACGAAATTGGTGTGCAAATAAGTGCCTTTCACGAACTGTATGGCTACTTAAAATAACCCGCCAGCTGGAACGCAGCAACTTATAGAATCCGCGTGACGTCTTCAACCGATATTTACCTATTGTCGGGTGTAGAAATGAATGAAACTTCTGAAAGTGGTCAGTTCAATTGGTATTTCACAGTGACTCGACTATTTGCATACCTTTGTAGAAGTTGGGGTCACCGGTATGGTTGCGTCCTTAGCCAAAGGCTTATTCGAGGCGGTAGGACTAGCCACCATACCTGATCCGCGACTGACGTTTGCTGCCGGCTCACGCCAAACAAGAAGCTTTACAATACTGTTTACAGGTTTCTCCCTGAGCAAATGCACGGCTCGAGCTTGCCCCAATATGGCCACATCGTGTCCATCCACCTGAAGTGCAAACGAACACCGGAAGTGATCAATCCCTAGCAGAAAAGAGATGCTCAGGATGGTCAAGCTAGGATCAGACTACACGTACCTGCACCAATCGATCTCCTGGATGTAAACGACCGTCCATAAGGGCTGCACCTCCAGGTAGGACACTTTTAACACAAACCATACGTTCCTTCAGAACCGGGTGGTCCCGGCTGGTCAAGCTGAAACCAAGTCCATTGGAACCTGTGAACGAAAAGGATGACAGGTGAACTCAAGGACACGCTCAATTTTACTCTGTGGGTCAGTAATAGTCTTGGTAACAAGGACACCAACGTACCAAACGTAGAATAGACTAGACTGACGAGCTGAAGTAAGCTACAAGTCTGCACGCTCCGTTCATTCTCACTTGCGATGACTAGAAGTAACTTAGTGGCTTTCGGGGCCTTTTCATTTTCACGCCAGTTGACAAAAGAGGCTGAACAATGTGCAACCATAGTTCTGACAACCAAGTGGTTTAAGAAAACGCTACACATTGGTTGAATCGATATGAGTAGCTCGAGTAATCTCACATTGAAAATCACGTTTCCAGGAAATCCCAAAGTAGCGTCCATGGTCCATGACCCATAAACAGCGCAGAAGTAGAGTACACTCGGGACACATGATTATAGTTTGCTTGGTACACGTTAGATTGAGAGTAAACGCGAGGATGGCGGTAGAAATCGCATACGAAGGCGTGTTAATCTACTGAAATGCTGTCAACCTTGGAGTTAAATATGTCCCCCCGTAGGCACATCGCAATCCTGGTTGACACTTGCAATAGTGCGAACTCCTGTCTAGGCTCTAACCCTTTCAACCAATACAAATACTCAAGTTCCCATGAGAACAGTGTTCGTTGGTAATTGAATAGGTGGCTGTTGATCTGTTCGCCGAGCTTGGCAAATGTTTCGTCACCATTCGAGGAGACATCTTTAGTGCGCTGTTGGTTAGGTAGTCCCTCTCTTCGGACCTGCGTTTATATAGTTTACAAAGAGCAGCGTTTGCGCTGCAACCTGGATTCTGATTGGTCCGATCTCAATCTGTGTTGAGTTGTGGTTTGTATTTTTTGCTTGCTACGGCCATACTACAGTTGAAATTGCCGTCCATTGTTGTCTCTCTCGGTTGGCCCGTTCTTGATCCGTATTGCGTCGTGGTCGGCGTCTCTGTTGGTTTGTAATGTACCTTCTATTTTTAGTAGTTTGTTACTTGTAATGTACCTCCTATTTTTAGTAGTTTGATATTCTTTTGATTCCTTCTTTGAGTCCTTGTTCGTCCTCGGGTTGTGTGCTTCTGGATTTCCTTTGTCCTCAGAGGTTGATAGACAGGATCACTCTCAATGCTCTCGAAATGGCCAATACAAACAACGGTCCATAGAGATCGGACCCCACTCAAATCGAACAAACAAACTGAGCCGCATGTGAGTGAACGGGTGAACTCAACGACTGCGAGTTTCCCTCGGTTGGCAAAAATTTACTGTAATGGATACGACTGGACTGCTGAAACGCGTTTACCCGACAAACTGCTGTTTGTTCATTCCACCAATAATTCAGCTGTTCCTCCCCTTGGTCACCAAAATACTCTTCTGACAGCCCCCCCCCCAAAAAAAAAACACCGAACGATAAACAAATGAGAAATAGCTAGACAAACATTTTGCCTTGTTACAAAGATATAATGAATGACAAACAGGGGAACGACAAACGACCACTTACCAAAACCATGCCTGTTACGGTCCAGATGCGATACGATAAACAAAGTTAGACGTTTACATGGATGTCAGACGGATCAGGACAGCTGTTGTGTTGACTAGGCTCCTCACAAACCGTTGAAACACAGACCTGGTTTCTGTTGGATAACTTATGGTTCTGGATGTAAAAACTGACGGGCTGGGTAGGGTCTCGCTAGGAAGAATCGTCGGCTTAGACTATTGTTTGATCATTTGATGCGGTTTCCGACGATGTTCTCCCAAGCGCGCATGGCTTAGCGGAATGTCACGGGTGCGACTGAATTGGGAAATTACTATAATACTAGTCAGTATCAGAGCTTCCAAATACGAACTGAAGGTCACCATTATAATTGGAATCATATCAAAGGTTTTCTTCTGCACACTAAAAACCACATTAAACCGACCGCGCGGGGATGAAAGTTGGAGTTTGAATGCCTGTGGGAATCTGAGATTCCCTTTTCTTGTCTTCAAATGTTAGCTTTCGTAAGAAACCTGCAACATTGTTTTGTGCAGTCGAGGTCACGGGACAGACGTCGAATGAATGAATGAATACATTAGCTGATTTGATTGATGCATCATTCAAACGTGACCAACAGTCCCAGGCCAAGACCTCGGAAGTTCAACTTTCCTTCCTTCCGATTAGTTTGCGAACAATCGCAAGAAAAGTGAATCACGTCCCCACTCAAGCGGAAAATTCCAAAACCCACCGATTACTTTTCAGGTTTCCTACTGTCGTGTCCTCTCTAAGAATCACACGCAAATATAGGTGTCGCAGCAATATTCCCTGGTTCCCAAACGGAATGGAATTTCGCAAATGAAATCAGTCTATGCCGGACGCATTATACAACTGATCGATGAGGATGACCAGCAGTAGGGACCGTAAGCTTCTACTTGGTGGCTCAGTTCTATACCATTCCGTCAAAAGTAGCTAACCATCACTGTCAACACTTGGACGGCATATAGCGCGACGTTGCTTCAATCATACAACTCGTGATTCGGTGTTCATTGGCTCCCGTGAAACGATCCCCAGAAGGGAAGTTTGTTCAGCTGACTGATGCGATTTTATATAAATGGTGTAATGCAGCCTTTGGGCTGAAATTTCGGGAAACACTGTGCTGTTTTTTCTCATCTTTTTTGGGAAGAAAGGTGCATCTAACAAAAATCCAGGGAGACTCGAACCGGTGACCTTCAGGTTAGCAGTTTGAACGACTACTAGCGTACGTTGACTTCACCTTAAAAAAGAAATTCACATTAGAACCGTTTAACACCAGCAATATTTTATAGAAATCTTTTAGATCTACTTGGTCCCTAAGTTTGCGTTTGGCAGGGTCAAAAGACTTGAAAGTACCACAGAATCCACGCAGCTGGTAGCAAGCCTTTTGTTGCAATTTTGGATACAAGTTAAACTGTAGTCCTCGACAAGACCTGACTGATAGATTGCACAATTATGAATGATGCTACCGTTCACGACCATCACGTAAGGAGTTGGTTGGTGCATTTCACAAGATCTGACTGCTAATGCTGTTGACAATTCCAAGTCTTGATGTGGGATGTTCAAGTCTACCAAGCTTGAACAAGAACATAAAGTTAAGACTGAACGGGAAAGCCCAAACTCTAGCTTGCCGGGCAGCTCCCCTATCCCAATTAAGCGTCTTTTCGGCACCTTGTCTAACCGCCATAAATTCATCAATTCTCCTACTTTCTATCAAGTCACATCAGTCGCTTCAAACATCTAGAAGGCAGCAACATCTGGCGCATTGTGGAGGTCACTAGATATCAAGGACAAGTGTCCCCAATGAGCAGCTGAACGATTTCATCCCGGGACATTCCGTTTCCATTCAGATTTTGTGTAAAACTGGGCTACCCACTTCGACTGTTACTTTGTCCATTTCGAAAAGGGTCTTGTTTGTGCAAAATGATGTGGTTGAATCTGAATGAGTGCATCGGGAACATCTGTGAACTACTATTGAACAGTTTCACGACGAGACCTTCTCAAGAACATGGGCAAATCACCAAAAATGATGAGGTCGCGCTATCAGACAGTATACCAAAAGCGCTACGCATTCGTTCGCCTGTAGCACCTTTTTGGTGCCTAGTTGCCATGCCACCAGAAGGAAGCACGAGGGCTGGAATACTGCCAGGTTGCTCCAGGCTAGACAGCGGAGATCGAGAGACAGAGGTCGGTTTCGAACCACGGACCTTCCGGTCAGTAACTTCGCTCTCTAACCAGTTGAGCCATGTCACCCCACTCCTCATGCATTACATTACATTTGCAGGCGGTACAGAGCCATTTACCTCGCCAGTATCAAAACAAAACACTTATGTAGATCTAATTCGTGCTTCCCTTTCACCCAAGCACCTACAACCGAACGAACCAATCAAAGCACCCACAAATAACGACCATCACAAACAATGAACTGATTTCGGACAAAGAGGAAACCTGACCTTTTTGCAAATAGATTTCTATACATTCTTCCATTGGCAACGCGGTAGGTTTGTAACAGACGGAAGATTTAGGTGGCAGCGTTGGTGTGTGGTCTGCTGTTGTCTTCGGTTCTGTGACAATCGCGTGGCGGTCTGTTTCACACTGCGTTTTCTCCTGGAAGTATTCGTCCATAGAAGGCGGAATGACACCTGTGGGGAAACGTGTCAGCATGGTGTTGGTCGTGGGGGAGGAGGTGGGGCCGGTTTGTCTGCACGGGGTTTACCTTGCGCCTCGGCCTCTTTAGCCTTGGCACTCTGGTCATCTATGACAATCAGACGGCAACACAGTTTCTCTGGTTTCTCACATGGCGGTTCTACTTGTCCAACTGTGGTCCCGGACGCGGCACGGGGCAGCACCTCGAGCACTAGTTCGGGTTGACTGAGAGCGGCTTGAAACATATCGCGGCCCCTAAGAGACAAGGAAAGTGGTGTGCGATATATGGTGAAAATATCATGTTATTTTAAATGGTAAAATTATCAACAAACGCACACAAGAATCATTACATTTCGGGCATTTCTGTTAGCCTCCTCATTGGATACGTTCCAGTGGTGAACAAACGAAACAAATCAGTTGTTCAGTGGTAACACCCTTTTCGTGGCGCGGCTGGCTTGTCACCTGAGGGAAACCTGAGAGCTGAGATACCACTAGGTTGAGCGTTGGGTTCGAACCACAGACATTTCGATCAGGAATTTCGCAACTTTGAAAAGCCACACAAAATCGTGCCTGCTCCAACCGAAGCTGTTTTTCAATAACTGCTCTCTTCAGAAGCAGAGTTTTCTGAAGAGTCATTTCTGATTACTCAAAGAGAAGTCAGAGTAAGGTAGATTTGAATTGGTGTCTAATCCCCAAAGTTTTTTTGACCTATGAAACTAAACGGTACGAGTTGGAGCCACTGTGAACGTGCGAATTCAAGCGGCACTCTGTCCACGGTGACTCTTTGCAGAGCTGGTTGAAAACGGCCAATATGGAGGGGATTTTTGCCCCAGATTTCTTCTTGAAGTGATATGTACCATAATATACCATCCATCTTTCTATTCAGTTTTAGACAAGGAACAAGAGAGTTGGAAAATGGTCAGTCCAAAAACATCTCAAAAATGGCAGCAATATGAGAAACAATCAAGAAAACTGTTGGGGAATGTTCATTTTTGTGGACAGACATAGCTTGGGGGAGGGAGGAGGGGAGAACTGTAGGCTTCAGCTAATTTTGTTTCACGCCAGGTGGAGCCGGAGAGTGTCTAGACTGTTTTCGTTTTTTTTATCCACACCTCGACGAGGTCTATTAAAACTGCAATCCTCCGGAACTTCGCGAATCTAGTTGATGTGAACTTGGGTTTAAATTAGACTGGGCTGAAGTGCCCGTTTTCTACGCTACTCTTAAGGTTTGTGAAAATTCTTCGACAGCCCATGACCCCCTTTGCTCTTCTTGGGGGATTCGTCAGGTTTACGTCAATCTTATGTTCCAAATTACACTCATTTGTATACCGATTTGGTTTTTGTGGGAGACTCAGCTGAAATTCTCAGTTGTTGCTTTTTATTCGACTGTGTTACCTCTATTCAACGAATTGCGATATCCCGAATACCAAAGAAAACGGAACATGATGCGGCTCTGTTTGGCACATTCAATCGGTAAGCAAATGAGTGTTGCTGTCGAATCCTGTTGAGTACGCTGTCGAATCCTGTTCAGTACGGTCTTCCATTAAATATGTTACACAGAAAGACAGCTTCGAGTTTCAGTAGTCAAGATATTTAATAAACCAACAATAATGGCAATCGTTCAGCTGTAATTCCTTCTTGGTACTTAGGCCACACGAAGGTATCTTTAGGTTTGCCTAAGCTCAGACACAAGCAGTCTAGCCGCAGATTTTTTATTCGAACCACAGATCTTTCGATCGGTGAGTTGGCGCCTTATTCACGGAACTAACTCCAGTTCAAGATATTTAGACTCTCAGAGTGTCATCGAAGCACTGTTATAAACTGCTGGGTGATGTACTTTCATCTACGGTTCCTTTTCTGAAAACAGTGATGTTATACTCCTCACAAAAACTGGTGTTAGTGATGTTGAAGCCAAGAATCCTAAGCACTTTTATAAAAAAACAGCACTGTGATCTTTATAGAGGAAACTATCTGCGAGATTGCCCATGACCGGTTTCTTCAAAATCAGTCCGATTTGGGTTCAAGTAGGTCGACGGGAACTTGGAGACTGTGCCTATCTGATGAGCCCCAAGAAGAGCAAAACCGCTCGTGGGCTGTTGAAGAGTCTTCAGCAACCTTGTGAGAAGCTTTCCCTTATGAAAATAACTATACTGCGTTATGTCGAATATCGAAACAGGAGATGGCCTTTGTGCAGCAGTTAGAGAATATCGTAAGCGAGAGATTCAGTTGAGTCTTCCGTGAAAACCAAATTGATTTGCAAATGACTGTGTATTTGTCGAGGTACTGTGATGTGTTTTGTCATCATGCTCGAGCCAGGCATATCAGCATATCTGTCCTGGTAACAACCCTTTGTTTCACTATCGACAAGTGAAAAGACTTCCCGACAAGCTATCCAATCTCCAGTCTGAAACGGTGGTCTGAACCGAGTTTTTTCAAAAGAGATCTGAAATAACAGACCATGTGCCCCACAACTAGGCTGTTCTGATTAGCCCAGAAGGGATAATCATGCACTGTAAAGTGTCTTTACTCCGATAAATGGTTTGGACCACAACTTAAGGCATTATTTGAATATGAGAACCCGCCGGTTCACTGGAACGCTACGCCTACAACCTGACCCGAAGCCCTTTTTCTGGATACACAGATGGTATCAGCGCAGCTTAGCCCGGTAAACTCCTGCACTAACAACAGACAGAGAGGACGGGAACTAAAACTGTAATAGGGAGGCATTTAAATCAGGTTGAATCGAAAATATCCAGGCACACTACGCAAAGTTCCATGGTCTAATGGTTCTATAAGACAGGGTTAAACTCATGAAATTGAGCTAACTGCCAACGGTAAAGTCACAGCAACACAGAGGAAAAGTGATCGATCGACAACGCTATCTGCTAAAGAGGTCTATACTGAACTGGAGGATATATATTCAACAATCCAACAGACAAGACAATGTACCCCTTTGGTGTTAGAAGGTATTTGTGTCTTACTAGATGAGCACTACTCATAAGGGTGCTGAAATGGTTCAAAAGCCCACCATCGATTTCGCTCATCCACCTCGGGCTCATCAATTAGACACAATCCCTGAGATCCCATTCGGTCAGCCTCATGTTCCGCTCAAACGAAATTCGCTGAGAACACTCATCTGCGCACCAATTTTAGTTGAAAAATATCTTGAAACTGTAGATCCAACAGGATTATTCATGTGTATGCCTTGTGTGAATCTTGAGTGGATATCGCAGTCGTTAGGTGGAATGTGTTTCCATTGGAATCAACCTACAACGGGAAACGTATTTTTGCTTCCAAGAATGAATACTTTCCATGTTGTTGTGATTTTCCATTTGGTGGTACCCTATGTGAAAGTGTGGCCCGGTACACTGACCCAATGAAAAGTACCCGTCATTGTTTCCCCACATTCTCCTATTCAGAGTTACCGGCTCAGAGTTATTTGTTCGTACGACGTTGATGACTATCCGAAAGGGAAATCGAATGAAGTTTGTATGCACAGAAAACTGGGTGTACAAAGTGAAAAGACAATTTTGTATTGAAGCCGAACGTTTCAGCAAAAATTCGATTAGAACAGAGCAATTTAAGATGATGAAATGCCAAAAACACACAGAAACACTCCAAAAGCAATTAGACGGCATTTGAATCAGATAGGCAGTCGATCAGGAAGGTTGTGTTGTCATATCTCAAATCGGGTAAGTTTTCTTGGCAAAAACTTAGTTGACCTTATTCACTGCTCTCCACATAAAAACAAGAGAAATGGCTGGAAAAATGGCTTACTTTTCAAACGGCATACCCGCCAGTGATATTCCATTAATGCTCAGAATTCTGTCCCCGACGGAAAGACAGCCTTCCTTGGCGACGCGACCGTGTGGCATGATGTGGTGTACTTCAAGGCCGGATTCACTAAACAAAAGCAAGAAAAGATGTAATAATAATCTGGAAACATCACAAACGAGCGATTCAGCTGGGTTCCAGGTGATTCTCTCGCAAATGAGTGTATATTCGCTAATTTCGTGCAAGTAGAACATAAGGTTGATGTAAACTCGAGGACTGCGTTTACCTGATGGGCTCCAAAAAAGACGAAACCGGTCGTGGGCTGTTGAGGAGTTTTCAGCAACCTTATGAGTAGTGCAATACATGTATCGCGATATGTTGAATATCGTGGCAACTGAAACATGAGACGGCCTGGTGCAGCACATTCAGTTGAATGGAAACATCACTAAAGAGAGATGCAGCTGGGTTCCAGGTGAGTCTCTCGCAGAACCGAATTTGTTTGCAAGTGAATGTATTTCACTAGTATGATAACCTAGTTTTTTGAGCTATTACTTCCCAAATGAGACTTAACACATCTTCTTTATTGATCGCTCAGTTCGCCAGTCTTAGTACAGACAGGTTGTGTGGAACAATTGGTGTGCGACCAAGACGATTACGATTCGTGTTGTTGTTAGTTTATTGGTCAAAGGTCCTTGAACCCGGGAAGGTGATCATTTCCTTGGAACCTATCACCGAATATGTTCCAGCATGCCTGGATGTCACACTGGTTTTCTTGACGCAGGAGTTCCCGTGCATCACGAAGCAAGCGGTCAGAACCTGATCAAAGCCTATCATATATCTTGTTAAATGTGGGTAGTACTTGCTCTATTTCAGTCAGATAGTCACTCAGCCAGCCATTTTTAGAACCAAATTGGTTTGCTTTCTCCCGTTAACCTAACCACTTCGTGGTAAACTAGCAGTGTACCGTTCCCGCGTCTTTTGTTGCCCTCCCACCTCATATAAGTGCAGATGCTATTTGAAACCCCCCTAGATTTATCCGCTGTCAAGTCCTCAGTCGGGCAAGTTATTTTAACCAAACAACCCTAACTTCATCACGTGCAAGCACTGTTGACATGCTATGGTCAAATCGGTTCAACAGATTGACAGATTCGTTCAAAACTTTAAAACCCACTGAAGAGTGTTCACAAATGTTTGACAGCTTGGATTTCACCCGTCAATTAAACACCATGTTCCCGGCTTCGCATATCACATTATCAAGTCGAATACCCTCCGGTAAAATAAGCGGACACGCGACGTTAGTCCGTTGGAGGGCAAAACCTTGTCCAACACAACTGGTATTCCACATCCTGGTACCCATGTCTTTCGTTAACATGAAGAACCATCAATCATTCAAACGGTTCTTTTACATGCAAACTATCGGAAATTGGTGTTGCACGTTCACACTAAAATGTTTCTACACACACACACACACTCGTGTCTCCCTGTCATAGAAAATGCGGAAACATACGCACGCAGGTGTGTCCTGGAATTGAGCAAACATGGATGATGATGATGAAGATGAATGATGCTTTTGTCCATCGGAAAGCAAGATGTTGGACAAAACCGGACCATTCTTGGACTTGGTTTTTAATAGAAGGGTAACGATGCCATTTCAGTTCGCAAAACATATACATGTCATACGAGCTTGAAAGTGTACGAAAAACGTCTAAGAAATTAAGGCTTGTTACAGTGCGCGAGGTATCAGGATTTCCAGAAACCTCTTCGGTCCTGTGACGGAAGCTTACTGCTAACGGTGGAAATTTCGGTGCCTGCATCAAGCATACCGGTCCGAGTCATTCCTTACAACCGAGTGGAGTTTAAAGCGTTTTTCTGGTGGTACCCCAACCAACGACCTACGTGTTAAGCGGATATCTGCCGTCAGTACAATGGAACTTTAGCTCATTGGGGGCTGTGAACACACTGTATGACTATTTAAATGGCTGTGTGAACACAAACCAGCAGGATGACGAGCTACGTCGATGATGTATGTGACCGATTTCCCCGTCGCCAGTATACATCTAAGATGACGTAGACTTTAGAGTGTGTGGTTTGGTGGCATTGGTCCTGATAAGCATCGGTTCTATAGGGTGAGGACGCCTCTGATGGTGAGAGTGATGCCATTCTGTAGACCGATCTTCACTTTGTGAAACAGTCTAAATGAAAGTGGCGACGGTGATGATGATAATAATAATGGCGACGGCGGTGTGGGTGTTGAAAATGTTGCAGATAGACGACTCTCGGAGGTACGGCGAAAACGGCCGTTAGATTAGATAAAAGCTCCTAATTAACACAACTAGGTTACTGTTCGGGCAATAATTACCCTGCGGTTATTGCTGGAAACAATTTTGGGCGTGCGAACACCCAGGTATATGTTACATGAAGTTTGGTAAAATTATCGGAAAAATCCAAAACGAGTATTTGCTTTGATAAGGATTATGAAGTGGCTCTATTCGATGATCAGCCGAAGTTCCCCAGATAATTTGCAGAACTGCAATCGAACGTTTTTGGTAAAATTATCGGAAAAATCCAAAAAGAGTATTTGCTTTGATAAAGATTATGAAGTGGCTGTATTCGATGATCAGCTGAAGTTCGCCAGATGATTTGCAGAACTGTAATCGAACGCCCCACCGAGTTCCCTTCTGATTTATGTCGGATTTTGACAATAATTTTGACAAAAAGATTTCAGAATGAAGTAGGAAACGGTCACTGTTGTGGTTATAGCAGTGAGTATGGTATTGCTGGTTAATGAAACCGGCTCCGTGAAAGTGTTTGAGGGCGATATGAGGCGAATTGCCAAGGTGGTGGCTAGTGTTACGGGGGCAGGGGAATAGTTGTGTGATAGACATATCGAAACAGAGACGGGGATGTATGGGCTAGCGATGATGACCCGCTGAAATCATTGGGGATGTAGGTAGTAAAATTATCGATAGTGGATTTCACATCCGACACACAGTGTTAAGCATCTGAGAATAACCAAGCTCACCAACCCCCGCAACTCACACTCGATCTGTGGTGCTTGACTGTATGTTCGCTTCCCGGGGTAGCTTTGCTGAGTCCACAAACACCGGTTTGATTTGAATACCCAGGTTTTCGCCTCGTCTTGTGTTGCGCAAACGAACCAAAACTGTATCGGGGTTGGTCGTTCGCGTAATTTTGACTTCTTCACCGATTGGTCTGGGCTCTTGTTTCGTCGTCCGATCGGGAAAAGTTGGGCCGGACAAGATCGGCATATTGCCAGAAACACGCGGAGCTGTGGAACTTATCACGTTCGTACCAGCTGGAGACTCAGGCTGAGCTGTCATCTGCTCGTTGCCTGTTTGAGTCGATTCCAGCCACCGTAGAACTGCCGGTAAGGGGAGCCCGCGTGGTATACTGGACCTGTGGGCGATCTCGTCAGTCGGGTGTTGAACCAGAGAAGGGCAGGCCACAAACGAATCTCGCAAAATTTCCACATTTTCCCCAAGGCTTGGTGAAAATTCCCGATTGTTTTTTGTTGTTGTTCCACCGCTGCTGTGTTCGGAGCGATCAACACTACAAGAAATGAAAGTGAAAACGCATTTACATAATTTGTTGGTTAGACGTAACAGGAAATGCGAACGATTCAGACGATTCCAATGATTTGAAAGTGAAAACACAATTTCCGTTTGAATTCAGGCGATTCGTTCGACCTCGGCCTTATCAACTCTAACAATCTACCAGCCGAAAAACCTTGAATTCATGAACCCCACAATAGAATTTTAAGAATAAAACTATTTTCCAAAATTTTGTGGTTTTTATAAGACATCAAAGCACTGAACAAAATACCGATAATATATAGGTAACTCATAGGAAGAATAAAAGTCACTTGATGATCTGAGAAGTTGCAACTCGAAAAGGCAGTTAACACGTGACCACGTGGTATGGGTTGGAGGATGAGTGGCGCCAAATCCTGTCTAAATGCGAGTCAATTTCACTGCGAATCAACCACTTGCGGTTGGACGACTGAGTAGTGTTCAACCACCGGGTGGAAGGTTTCGCGTGGGAAAATCCCTACCAGATTTTCGTGAAATCTGCATTGTCGATGATTCACAATAAGGATGAAACAGCTGTACAGTGTTTCCCGGATTTTTAATACACCTTGGTTTCACTTACAGGATGAAATCTAAAATAAAAATTCAGCAATGTCCCTACACTACTGAATAGCTTAAGATAAACTACTTAAAATGCGAAAGTTAATGAAGCCGTGGGCAGATGGTACGGCCACTGTGATTTTCCACCAAAAAATGGCAGAAAACCGTGTTTGGGTCACTCATATTCATAAGGAATAAAACTCGAAATAATCGGGCCACTCTACACGGACGATGTATTCTCTGTTTCCCAGTCTGGTGGTGTGAACTTACCTTCGAGGCACGCGCGGGCGGGAAGTCATGTGATTTCCAGAAGAAAAATTCAACCCGAGGAATTAACAACCGGATCGGTGTAAGAGAAAATCGTCATCTTGGTTAAGTGATTATTGTGAGTAAATCCTGGATGTGATATAGCCTTGGTTTATCAGTAGTATGACGGGACAGTAGAACTTGATCAATGAGAGCGGTTTCAGCGTAGCGGTTCATTCTGTCTCGGGTGACATGCGCCCCTTAATAGTGGACAGGTGATAAGTAAAATTTGGCTTTTTAATGACAATAAGGTCTTGATGGTATTTTTGCTGTCAAAGCGCGTTGCGTAAACCAAGGGGAAGACAAATAACGACGACAAGTAACTGTAGATAACGCGATTGATGGCCAGCAGAACCTTTGGAAAACATACAAGCTTTTTCATTTCTAGACGCATTCAAGGCAAGCAGATGCATTTTTACACGAAACGGAGTCCTTTTTTATCCGGTGGCTTATCGGAAGGTGAAATCAGAGTGGCCTTACATCTTATTACGTAACGTAGCAGTAATTAAAGGGTTAGTGAATCAAAAGGTTGTGTTAAATTCTAATTGGATCTGAATGGTAAAAACCAGTTTTGCCAGCTTCGTATCAAAGTGATCCACAGTAGAGAGTTCCAAGCCGCTGCTGTGCACGACATTCGAGATATCGCAGTATATTTTCATAACTGAAACTGTTCGCAAGGTTGCTGAAAACTCCTCGACAGCACACAAGAGATTCAGTTGAGTCTCTCCTGAGAACCAAATTGATTTGAAAATGAGTGCATTTCTCGAAAACAGTCCAATTTGGGTTCAAGTAGAACATAAGGTTGACGGAAACTCGGGGACTGCGCGTACCTGATGAGCCCCAAGGAGAGCGAAACCGGTCGTGAGCTGTCGAAGAGTTTTCAGCAACCTTGTGAGTAGTTTCCTCTAAAATTTCTTTGTTTACTTGTGTCCAGTTGGATCGGACATAATCCGTGGCTAACTTCGATTGATCTTCAGATTTTCCTAGCAATCTTGCGGGCACTCGGTCTCGTGAATCTAGGAATCAGTTCTTGACCTTACTCAGACCCGGCTTGAGTAGCCTCGGGCACCATACT
>NW_008751736.1:789368-792887 GCF_000715545.1 Opisthorchis viverrini
ACACAATTTCCGTTTGAATTCAGGCGATTCGTTCGACCTCGGCCTTATCAACTCTAACAATCTACCAGCCGAAAAACCTTGAATTCATGAACCCCACAATAGAATTTTAAGAATAAAACTATTTTCCAAAATTTTGTGGTTTTTATAAGACATCAAAGCACTGAACAAAATACCGATAATATATAGGTAACTCATAGGAAGAATAAAAGTCACTTGATGATCTGAGAAGTTGCAACTCGAAAAGGCAGTTAACACGTGACCACGTGGTATGGATTGGAGGATGGGTGGCGCCAAATCCTGTCTAAATGCGAGTCAATTTCACTGCGAATCAACCACTTGCGGTTGGACGACTGAGTAGTGTTCAACCACCGGGTGGAAGGTTTCGCGTGGGAAAATCCCTACCAGATTTTCGTGAAATCTGCATTGTCGATGATTCACAATAAGGATGAAACAGCTGTACAGTGTTTCCCGGATTTTTAATACACCTTGGTTTCACTTACAGGATGAAATCTAAAATAAAACTTCAGCAATGTCCCTACACTACTGAATAGCTTAAGATAAACTACTTAAAATGCGAAAGTTAATGAAGCCGTGGGCAGATGGTACGGCCACTGTGATTTTCCACCAAAAAATGGCAGAAAACCGTGTTTGGGTCACTCATATTCATAAGGAATAAAACTCGAAATAATCGGGCCACTCTACACGGACGATGTATTCTCTGTTTCCCAGTCTGGTGGTGTGAACTTACCTTCGAGGCACGCGCGGGCGGGAAGTCATGTGATTTCCAGAAGAAAAATTCAACCCGAGGAATTAACAACCGGATCGGTGTAAGAGAAAATCGTCATCTTGGTTAAGTGATTATTGTGAGTAAATCCTGGATGTGATATAGCCTTGGTTTATCAGTAGTATGACGGGACAGTAGAACTTGATCAATGAGAGCGGTTTCAGCGTAGCGGTTCATTCTGTCTCGGGTGACATGCGCCCCTTAATAGTGGACAGGTGATAAGTAAAATTTGGCTTTTTAATGACAATAAGGTCTTGATGGTATTTTTGCTGTCAAAGCGCGTTGCGTAAACCAAGGGGAAGACAAATAACGACGACAAGTAACTGTAGATAACGCGATTGATGGCCAGCAGAACCTTTGGAAAACATACAAGCTTTTTCATTTCTAGACGCATTCAAGGCAAGCAGATGCATTTTTACACGAAACGGAGTCCTTTTTTATCCGGTGGCTTATCGGAAGGTGAAATCAGAGTGGCCTTACATCTTATTACGTAACGTAGCAGTAATTAAAGGGTTAGTGAATCAAAAGGTTGTGTTAAATTCTAATTGGATCTGAATGGTAAAAACCAGTTTTGCCAGCTTCGTATCAAAGTGATCCACAGTAGAGAGTTCCAAGCCGCTGCTGTGCACGACATTCGAGATATCGCAGTATATTTTCATAACTGAAACTGTTCGCAAGGTTGCTGAAAACTCCTCGACAGCACACAAGAGATTCAGTTGAGTCTCTCCTGAGAACCAAATTGATTTGAAAATGAGTGCATTTCTCGAAAACAGTCCAATTTGGGTTCAAGTAGAACATAAGGTTGACGGAAACTCGGGGACTGCGCGTACCTGATGAGCCCCAAGGAGAGCGAAACCGGTCGTGAGCTGTCGAAGAGTTTTCAGCAACCTTGTGAGTAGTTTCCTCTAAAATTTCTTTGTTTACTTGTGTCCAGTTGGATCGGACATAATCCGTGGCTAACTTCGATTGATCTTCAGATTTTCCTAGCAATCTTGCGGGCACTCGGTCTCGTGAATCTAGGAATCAGTTCTTGACCTTACTCAGACCCGGCTTGAGTAGCCTCGGGCACCATACTTCCGTATTGTCAATTGAATGGTTGGTACCTTTGCTTTTGACGCAACGACGGGGTGATTATCGATCACAAGTAACATCTAACCTTAACACTGATCGATCATACTAATTTGACGGTGGATGCTACTGATGAGGCATGCGAGTAGTCTCTTTTCGTAAATCCACGTCTCTTGAAAAGTGATATCTGTTACGGCAGTTGTGGAGTCGCTTTATAGCATTTGCTTGCATGTGAGTAACAGTCAATGCATATCCAGGAAAGTTCAGGAAGACGCGTTCAAGGAGAAGATGGATATTCAGTTTTTGCAAACAAGATGAATATGAGAGCTTTGCTCCCCTGTCCAATAGTCTGCAACTGTTCGTTTGGTGTTTCTCTGATAAACAACTCCGCAGCGAAGGCCTTCTTCCTTTCACTAGGACAAACATCACTCAGAAAACAAGGTTTCTTTCTAACATATTTACCGCATCCATAGGTAAGGACGACTGCCTGATTCGCATACCATGTGGCTGTTTCATTCACAAACAGAGAGTCCTCAATCGCAATAAGTTATTCAATTAATGAATCGATTTTCAAATTCAAAAATGTATTCAATGTCGAGACTGGAAACAAGTTGGACTCCATTGAATCATCGGGGGGAGATTGAGCACAAATGGACTGGTCCTCATAGCAGTTCGTGCGTCGCGTGTTTGACGGTTTATTACCATCAATTTGCTCCACAAATGGCAGTGGATTTAGCATACGATTTTTACCCGATACAGAGTCCATCCTCCGGGATTTGGTGAAAAAAGTATGGCAACCGCTTCAATATACGCCGATAGCATTAGCGAGAAGTGCAGCAGAATAGGATCGACATAATATTGCTACAGAAAGAGGGAGAGACCAATATCTGCGTTCACAACAAACTGATGCAGTTGGGTATTCCACCTCCATTTTTATCCTTTTATCAATCGCGCTTGGTACGCAAAGTGTGACGTGATTCATCGGTCTTTATGTGATCTCTGAAATGCAAACCACGAAGCGGTTTCCCAGTATGGGGCCCTGACGATTTACCGAGAAAGTAACACTGAAGAGAGATTGGCTAAACTCAGTGTGGTTCATATGGTTGACAAAAAACTACAGGGCACTTGCAGACTAGCTGACGTTTTTAGGCTTCCAGTTTATAGCCTGACTACTGAAAATTCGGTCTTTCAAATATCCTCCCTCGGTTCGCAACTAGCTTGTAATCTGTCCAGCTTTATGACCAGGAGACATGTATTCGCTAGAAGATGTGGGAGGTATTATGAGGTTAAATATTCAGGTCACAGTGTGAGTTGTGCAAAGCGAGAGCGTTGGATGAGAGGCATGGTCAGGGAAAGGAATTCCGCATGGATGAACCTAATTTGGCTTCTGATAGATCATCACGGCGGATACAATTCTGGGTGCATTTATTTGTTCTACTAGCTACGAGTCAATTGTGTTATTTCTGAGTCAAGAGTGCGCTTAAAGGTTGAAAAACTCGGTATTTAATCGGCTACGCAGGCTTGAGACAAATTATTGATTAGACAGACACCCTTCCACCTTGATTACATGCTTTTTTATACGCCAACATTCATGTTAATACATATAGTTTGAAGTGAATAGAATAGTCGTGTCGGTTCGGATAGAAAAACGAAATGCTCAGCGGGAA
>NW_008751736.1:793329-803758 GCF_000715545.1 Opisthorchis viverrini
GGTCGCGGGTTCGAGACTCTTCGGAGTTTCGTGAGATGCGCACTGCTGATGATTCTCAATAAGGATGAAACAGCTGCACAGTGCCTCTCGGCTTCTCAGCATAGATTAGTATGTGTTGTCCAAACTCTGTAGGATGTTAACTGGCGAGAAAGGACTGTACGAACCGTGCAACCGATCATCAAACGTGGTAAGCGACAACCTGAGATACTTTCCAGGCTGAATCATCATTTCTTTTGATTCAACCGCGGTGCCATGCTAAGCTTCATTTCTCATTGGAAAATTGTCAGCGCTATCTTATCAAAGCATTATAATTAAGCCTTTCTAGGATTTTTTCTCTCCGGAGTAGGCATTTTATGCTGGCACAATGCCGCTCCACAACATTTGATCCATTCACCACTTTACAGTAACTCATTTGCCCTTCCTGAGACATCTCAAAACAACGGAGCACTTAGAGTGAATGAACTTCTCCCCTAAGCTCTCAGCTTGCTGTCGCAACAAGTTTCTCATAACCTGCCTTGCCCCCCAATACCGAATCGGGGTGCTTTATCGTGAAAAGCCTTTTCCGTAGCATCTGAACCTTCTTTTCTGACAATTGTATTCCGCGAGAACCTGTCATACTCAATGACCGAGAAGAAATCTTGCGCTCGCCATATTTCGTTTGCTGTACACCCCAAAGAAGCACAAGTAACTCAGCGTACTCATCTGTAAGTCCACCAAAATGTGATGTCACTATTTGGAGGAATGGTGCCACATTGGAATTGAACTAAGCGGTCAGTTAATTATTCTCTCCGATGAGCGTAACTCAGTTCATTTGGTGGGTGGACTCGAGTAAGTGAATTCGACACCACAGAAATTATTCTCTCCGATGAGCGTAACTCAGTTCATTTGGTGGGTGGACTCGAGTAAGTGAATTCGATTCAACACCATAGATGTAACTTTTATACATTCCTGAAATGATGTCCTCTTTACTGATTAGGCACAGTGTATTCCGTTCGATCACTGAAGACGTTGTTAATATCAAATGCGAACGTCGCCAGACTAAGTAAACGGCCTACACTTTTTCCAAAAAATAATTCCCACATGGATATCTTTCACATTGAGGAACTACCATATCTACAGCGTGAAGAATCAAGAATCCTCAATTTCGTTTCGTTCTTCAACATGACTTTCATATGAAAGTTTCTTGTGCAGAGGGAGAAGACAGCGTTTCCAAACCCCCTGGAGAAACCATACGTCGAAAATGTCACTTTTAGTGGGGAGTATGTTTTTCGCTAGGCTATCAACACGATGTGGAACGAAGATGACCCTACCAGAATATCTTGCATTGTGTTCTGTATTGGAATCAAGCAGAAAGTTTGGGTTCGCACGGAAAAGAATCTGCTCAATCTCTCCAGATAAACTTGTCTAATATCTACTGCCCCCTTACATAATGCGTTGGCTACGTCAGATGACCTCTGCTAACATCAGTTGAAAGAACCGCGGATCGATCGTACCGTTTCGTCCACCGATGATTTGGGGAGATGGGGTAGAGGCGGGTGCTGATATATTGGTGCGGGTCTTCGGGGATTGGGAAGGAAGCTACGCACTGAAAGCAATAGCTTGGATGCATGAGCACCATTGAAGGGCGCGACTGGGCCGTGTCTGACAATGTCTCCAACCATAGATGTGGCCCGTCTTGGGACCTTGGACGACGGCAATAACCAGCGCAGCTGACATTAATGGTAACAACTAACGTACAGCTTTCCCGTTCATGCTCCGCTCTGCTTAGTTTCTTACTCTTATTAAGTGCAATACTTGCCAGGGTTTGCATCATCCGGTAATAAGGGGGTCAGTGAATACATCCTCGTAAGTTTTCCTTCATCTAGAATGAACTGACTAAACAGTCGCGTAATAGGCTGGTTCACCTAATCACTATACAAGTATGCACTAGGTCAAAAGATAGCGCTTAAACTCATTATCAAATCAGTCAATCGTTTAGTCAAAACGCCTTCGAAGCTGTCTTACCACCCTCGAGGGAAGCATGCGGGTTGACGAGGCCCAGACAGTAGCAGTCAAGGTGTTGCGGGTGGGTTCGAACCATGGACCTTCGGGTCAGTAGGTTTGCCTTTTAATAACTGAGCTTGTGTGTGTCTTGGAAATGTTGAGAGTCGTGAGAATGGGACCGGTAAGTTATTAGAAAAACACTCTAAGAAGTCAGTGATTCATCGATGCAACTAAACCTGGTGGTAGATTCATGTGACTAATTTCAGCCCCCATCAAAAGCGATCAGGATAATGCGAACTGTCGGTAGAAACATCCGTACAAAAAAGAGTTGGCACAGACGGAAATTCAAAACTTATCGAGGAATTTGTAGTTAGCCTGAAAAAATCCCATCGTATGTTAGTATCCCTGATCTCATCTGAGGGCGATAAGGTGCGTACAGATCCTAAACTAGACCAATGACTGTATGTTTGTAATTCAGACAAGCGTACAACGTTCCCTGATGTGCTTGTACAGCCTGCTGCTAGCCGAGTATTTAGTGAAACGTTGAACCCTCCACCTGACCGGTTGGATTTGACGCAAACCAGTTAGGTACCGTTTCGTCCTCTGAGCTGATGAGAAGTATCGATCGGGCGTGAACACATTCAACAGCTCAGATGCTTCATGCTTCATAACCGTTAAACTAACTTGATCTGAGTTCGTGTGCACCTAGAGATGAGTTCTGAGTGGAACACCTGTACTCATATTGGCGATCAGCTGACCGATTTAGACTTCAACTGCTAGTGCAATACACTCCACTGACGATTCTCAATAAGGATTGAACAACTGTAAGTTTTTTCTTAGCGTGGGCTGACTGCACTTACAGGACGAAATTTTCATTTAAACTTTCAAAAATCTCATCACACCCCAAACAACAACCATAATAATCTGGTAACGATGGGATAAAGTTCTAACCAATGAGAGTGATTAGCATCTAGGTCTGAAAAGTAACTCGACAGTCGGCTTTGTTAGAGGTGGGCGGAAATGAAAGTAACACCTGCTGTTTTTGCCTTTCTGAAAGACGTACCAAACAGGCTAGCCTGGTTGTCATGCACGTGAAATGGTGCATGTCAAAGAAATCAACTAATGGCTCTTGGCATGATAGTTTTTCTAACGTGGGGGTTTTGTCTTTATTCCTGACCCGTGGTAACACATTCGACTTGTCATGCTTGCAAGTCTAAATGAAGTTTCAACCCATTACATTCCACTGGACTTGCCTATCGATCGAAAATTCAATTATCCACAACTGTCTGCTTGCCTTACTTTCTGATGGTGAAGTGAGCCAACACCTCCCCCCATGGAAATGACAGGTAAGTTTAAGAAAATGGAAATTACCGGCCAAATTGGCTGTCAAGTTTGACATAATTGAGATCCTTGTATAAATGCGCAGGTGATCTCACATGTCTGTTCAGTAATGGCCACCTGTTTGTCAACAATTGCAACGCTTTCCACAACAACAAAGAACGCTAAGTAAACCATATTGAAAAAACCAATAGATTGGTAGGATGAACTGTTTGGAGGAAAGTGCTCTCAGAATTTAGTGGTCTCAAAGTCAAACGCAAACTTTTTATTTAGTTTGAAGAGTAGTGCACCGGACAAAATTCCCCAACCTACTTTACAAAGTAGTCTGGACGCAGAAGTGGGTAATCCTCTTCGGGTGTCTCCTGTGTCAAATGGTGCCCGGTTGCGACTGGAGGACCGTCCAGATATTCCGACGCTGGCTTGTGCATGGATGACGTCATCAGGCTCGTGTCGTAGTCTACAGAAACCTCCTCCTCCTCTTCAACGATGGTGGGAACACCCAGACCGGAGAAAAATGTTCGACTGCAGAGTGGTTTGACGGTTGACGTCAGGAGCTCTATCGGGTGTGTGAGATCTGGAGAGCAGAGGAAGGCCGAGAAACAGTCAAATATTGACGCGATCATTAGAGTACCTAGGCATCCGTGATTCTGACCAAAAGAGGCCATTCAGTTGAGATTCTAGTCCCAGCTATCCAGTGAATCAACGAAGGCCACACTTCTCAACAATCAGCCACTACAACAAGGGTTAAGACAACCCGAGGTTCTATAGGAACACCTAGCGAAATTGACTTCAATGGTGAGAACCTCAGCGCCTGATTGGAGACAAAGGTACTGCTGGGTCAGGACGATGTATGGAATTCGTAATCGCGTCACCCACGCCAGGCACTCTTCCCAAACGGTCAACATACTGATCTTGACATCTAGGGACATATATTCTAAAGCTTCGCGCAAGACGGTAGTTGGAATCGAACCAAGGGACCCTGGATTATGGAAAGCGTACATGGTCGAAAATAAGGTTTGGTCACCCTAAATCGAATGAGGTGCGCTGGAGCTGAAGATAAACACAATAAATTGTTACCGAATTTACACTCATTTGCAAACAAATTTGGTTCTTCGAGAGACTCACCTGGGACCCAGCTGAACCTCTCATCTGTGATGTTTCCAGACAACTGAATGTGCTTCATTAGGCCCCCTCATGTTTCAGTTTCTACGATATTTAAGATATCGCGATGCATGTATATAGTTGTAATACAGTACGGATGCACTCGACGGATTTTCATCAACCTTATGAGTAGTGCATTACAAATATATACAATAAGTTGTTCTTCGTGCCACCAATATTACACATTATTACACAAGTTGTTTGTTCCTGCTAGGAACCGGTTTTCTCCGAATGCATCACTACGGTAAGGAACCGTGCTTTGCACCAGTTGCCCGATAACCGGAACCAAGCTAACGGTCAGGCCTCGCCGACTGTACAAGTACGAACGTGTGTTGCGGCATTCCATAAGATGTGGGGCTAACCACGGAGTTGGGCGACCGAATCCTTGACTAGCATAAAGTGCATCACCAGTTGAGCAGGTCAGACATCGTTCAAAAAGTTGTCATCTGCAAGCAAAGTCACTTCACATCCAAAGTGTGAGAAGCACTGTTAAGCCATTTCATCCTTACTGGGAATCATCAGCTACCTGGGATGATTCAACCTCCTGGCTGGTGATTGAAGACTAAAAGGCTGATCAGCAACGTAGCTGACACGCCTTTAGACAGGGTATAACGCTATCAATCCTTCAAGTCATAGAACGTGTTTACGTTGTGACAGGAAGGCTGGCTTCTCGTGAAGGTATAAAGCTATCAATCCTTCAAGTCACAAGATTCATAGAACGTGTTTACGTTTTGACAGGAAGGCTGGCTTCTCGTGTAAATTGTTCTTCCGTTAGAGCCACACGTGGTCACTTTGGTAGCGAGGTTGGGAAATTTTAACCCCTTGGGCAGTTCCAAAGGGCGAACAGTTTACACATCAAGTGAGTTCGTCATCGTAGGAGCCTCCCGGCACTGAACGAAGTACGAATGATGCTATATCCACTTTGAATGCCATTTAGTCACGATGCGGTTTAGCCGCTCGTGGTCAAACACCTTGGTCTTTAAGTACCGACCGGGAGATCTCAGGTTTGAATTCTCCTAGATATTTGTGAAGTATGAACTGTTGATGATTCCTAGCAGGGATAAAACAACTAATTCTCGGCCCCTCAACATAGACAGGATAGAATGACAAGAAAACGTTTGCATCAGACACTTCACCGACAATATGAACATGGTTGCCTTGTGAGTAGTATGTCATGTCTATGAATGGTCACCAGTTTAGTCAGTTTATTGGAACACCCAATTTTCATGGTTTCAGATGTGATTAGCCTATGCATATTTATATAAGTTTCATTCATGCAAGTTGATACAAGACAGCCATCAGAACCATTTGCTCGCCATTGAGTATCTCCAGTTGCCGAATAGACAAAACTGGGAATCCCCTGTCCACCCTTGCTGACTGTCTTCTACCAACAGAGTCT
Source organism: Opisthorchis viverrini (assembly GCF_000715545.1). Taxonomy (NCBI): domain Eukaryota; kingdom Metazoa; phylum Platyhelminthes; class Trematoda; order Opisthorchiida; family Opisthorchiidae; genus Opisthorchis; species Opisthorchis viverrini. The sequence continues at coordinate 799,211 of NW_008751736.1, forward strand.
GTATGCTTCAGGCACGATATCCTGCTGCAAACAGAGTTTTTCGCAAAGTTTGTCGGTAGTTTTTATTAAAAGAGAGCTTCACCAATTTTTTTTATCCGCTTCAAAACACCAACAGAAATTCCACCACGCGCAACAGAGGTAGACCACCCAGTTCAGCTGTCCCAGGGAAATCTCCCATCGATGAGCAAAACCGAATTCGCATTATATCTGTATCACAGCGGGGAATCGTGTTTCTGCAGCATACTGTTTAAGATATCATGGTCTTTGGCAAGCCAGACAGACTGGTATGACGCTTCTTGTCTATGATCTGGCTGGTTTTCTCTTGACACCCCACTGAGTGTGTCTCAAGCAGGAAAGAGACGAATGGGATGAGTTACAAACTCTACGGGGTTCCGTCTTAGACGTTCAGTTTGGCAAATAGCAAAAGATTAATTCCGTACACAAAATACTCGTAGAACGGGTATCGTAGGCAGCCACCCTTGCGCAAGTGGCGTCTCCAATCAATCAAAAACAAGTTGCAAAGCCCTGTGAACAAAGTTCTCCTTAGTGAATATACACTCATTTGCAAATCAATTTGGTCTTTCGAGAGACTGATCTGGAACCCAGCTGGAGCATTCGTTTGCGATGTTTCCAAACAATTGAATGTGCTGAACCAGGCCGCCTCATGTTTCAGTCGCAAAGATACTGGGGATATCGTGATACATGTATATTAGTAATGCACTACTCAAAAGTTTGCTGAAAACCAAATTAGTTTGCAAATGAGTGCATATTCGTGCGTGCGATTTGGTTTCAAGTAGAACATAAGGTTGACGGAAATTCGGGTACTGAGCCTACCTGTTGATCCTCAAGAAGGGCGAAACCGGTCGTGGGCTGTCGACGAATTTTCAGCAACCTTACGAGTAGTGCATTAAAAGTTCTCCTTCTTAAGGGCTAGTCTTGATTTCAGCGTTTTGTAATCATAATTTTTGTGCTTCAAGCTCTTTGAAGGTGTTTCAGACTTCTTTTGCACTGGTGAAAAATAGTTCCAGTATTACGAGAAGATATTTCACTTACTGACTAAAGCAGATACAGGTTATCCCTTTCACAGATTTCTACTGGCTTGTTTGTACGGTGGCCCTTTAGGAGGACAGAAAATCACCCTGAAAGAGCCTATGACCCTTCTCTTGAGAGAGAGCTTGCTATTCGGTTTGGAGAAAGGCAGAAAAAAGAAACGCTACTGTAAATTCCATAGGGAGATTTTCATCCAGATGGGTATCTTCTGGGCAAATTCTCGTCTAGCATCATGACCCCATTTCTTTTTGACTAGATGAGTGGTAAGCTTTTTTTCAGAGGTTTATCAGCTTGGCTGTCTTTTCAGAAGAATCGTTCAGCTATAGCACCCTTTCTGTGCCTAGTTGCCATACCACCTTAAGGAAGGACGAGGGCTGGGATACTCCCAGGTTATCCAAGCCTGGACAGAGGGAGTCAAGGGGCGGAGGTCGGGTTCGAACCACGGACCTTGCGATCTAACCGCTGAACCATCTGGCCCCCTTTCAGATGAACGAGGACGATCTTATTTACAATTTCATCAATGCTGCATGGGCTCTGTGTGACCAGGAGGAATTAGCTTTCAGGCATTTTCGCTATTCACCTTCTGTTGTGGTGATAAAAAACCAAACATCAAGGAATTTCAGGTCACTTCCCATCTATCTCCTCTGAGGCAAAGCTACGTCATCTGTCTTGGAGATTTGTGTTTTACAGAAGGTATCAGGAAGGTCAGCCTCCTGAAAGCAACCACTGAATGCGCAAAATCTACTGAGACTCTCAGTTCCGTTAGATGTCAACCAGACAGACAACGCCCCCTCAAATGCAGCACTTCACGGCCTTGTATCAAACCCAGACAGCGCGAGTCAGCGTTGACCAAGGTCAGGCAACGCCCCCGCAATGTGCAGGGGGGATGTGCGTTATCATTGGACCAAGTTCAGACGGTGTCCCTCCAATCAATAGCTTCAGACCACTGTATACTTACACTCGGATTCGCTCACGCTCTCGCACGCGTTTGTTCGGACACAGCTGTTGTGTTCCCTTCTGTGAGCCTTTTTTCGGCATTAGGCGCTGGAGTGGGGTCAGCAGCAGATACAACAGACTGGCGAATCAGCTGATATAACAGAAAGGAAAATCGTACGTATGGTCATCAGGAAAGGTTTCCTTGCGCTCATCTGCCAGAGTTCATTCTAGGAGATTGTTACAACCACCTACGGGAAGACGCACTGTGTAGCTGATTGGAGAATTTTGTACCAAAAAAAAACAGTACGGACAGAGCAGGTTGAAGGACTTGAGTGGGTGCTTCTGGTGCAGTGGTTGTTCGGTGTGGTGGCTATCCGGATTCGCATGTTAACCAGGGGCGAGCAGGACGATTTCTTAAGTGGCTAACTGGTTAGCTTATGGCGGAACTGGCCAGTGAACGTCTTCATGCCAGTAGGCTTCAGTAATGTTCAAGAGAGGCCAGCAGGAACTGAGTCTGCTAACACAAGGCGGTATTTTCCTATTAGTGATTAGTTTGTCGAAATAAACTCCCCCACCTGCTGGGTGGACTGGTCTACAGAAATGACCTTGGAAGCGTACTACTATAAAACTTTTCAAGTAGACATTCTTAGTTCGCAAGTGATTTCCACACAGAAGTTATCTCGTGGTCCCGATAATCGTCGCAAATGAATGCTATGTGTATCTTGGTACACCACCTCTGGTTTTAGTCCTTCCCTCATTTTGCTTCGTTCTTCCAACAGTACGGCTTTTACAACGCAAAGAATACGGGCGTGGGACAAATAAGCATCCACTTTTGGTGTCGCCGTTTCTACCGGTGATGAGTGTCGACCTTGAAGTTGTACGTGAAAGGAAGTCGAACAGACGTCTTGAATGATTCGTGATGAACTACTGCTCTAGTCATACCTATAAAAATTGGTAAACAAGCACAGGAATTTCGCGCGCATACACACGCACGTGATATTCGTCCATCGAAAAATTCCTTTACGATGAACTAATCCCAAGTTTCAATAGATACATTTGCCCTTATGAGGACAAAATAGCGGGCTTTCATCGGAACAGCGAATCGTTACCAGAAGTACTGGCTTCTATCTAGGACGTGTTCCTCCGAGACACAACTGACTGCCTGCAGCTAACTCAAGTCAGCCTAAACTCGATGTGGTTGTGCCTCGCCACATTGCTCAATCATGCATAAGGTTCACTGGTTTTTGAGATAGAAACCTGAAAATTTAAATCTAAATTACTGGCAACGTTGGTCAAACGGAACTCAGGAACTCCTCAAATGCCAGTATAAACGGTATCGTTCCTAGAATTGTCGATAAGAGACGATTACAAATGTCAAATGTAATGACGATCAGAACTGGAATTGGAGCACACAGTTCAAGTTTCTGTTAGGGTAGTGAAGTGAAATTTAATTTTTGTCCAGGAAGAACTCTAAGATGGCCAGCCAAAAGGCGCGAGCCACGGCACTCTTTCAAATAGATTCGGATAGGCTTTGGGGACTACCGATAGGAAAAAATCTGCGTTTTGGCACAGTTGCGGTAAAAGTTTCAAAAATCCCGGTGGTAGCCTAACTGTACACAAAATACAACTTGATTTGAAGTTTTTCGTGAGAGGGTGAAAATTAGGAGTTATTCATCTTGACCACAAATTGATTATTGCATTACAAACGAGATGAAATTGCAACGCGGAATAAAAGGTGTTCTCGCATTTAGGTATGTACTTGGAGTCGCATGCCACCTCACAATGTACCGTCGGGCTGGTCTTCTTATACCTTTATCTCCGCGGGCTACGAGAGAAGAGGCGAACAAGTACCACGCAATCGACTGATACACTGTTCCTGTAATATATTATCGTCCGTTTCATCTCAATCTAACCATGTTGCACGATACTTGTGTGAACATCTTTCAAAGTACAATCTTCCACTCGTAAGTTCCACGGATTCCGGAGCCAGTGGGTATTCCCCATGTAGTTTTTCAACTCGTGGTCTAATTAAAGACATCCTGTCAATTATTTAGATCTGATTCATTCAGTTCCAGCCTGTTGTTACTGTTCTGTGCCCGAAAAAAGCATCATTTTCGGACACGGAAACTTACGCAGAATCTTTGAATATTCAAGCGCACGAGTAGGCTTTTTCGCAAACGCCAAACTTAACGTGTGTTTGAATTCTGTTCCAATAATTACTGTCTTCGTGCAAGCAATTACAGATAACAAACCTGCGTTCAATGTAGAAAATAACAATCGTCATTAAATTCATGAATAACCAAACTATTTAGACCATGACTGCCCAGTCCTGCTATCATTTTGGGGAGCGACCAGGTTACGAGATACAGTGAGGTGCACCAGTACGAGAAGAGATGTGTGTTTGACAAAACACTGAGCTTACTCAAAAGATATTTTGTGTGACGTGTTCACTGATAACTGTTAAAACACTCCTGTCTTGTTTACGTGAGGACTACTCACAGCTATAGAATGTGCGTATGCACTCCGTCATTGGAATATCTTAGGTAGCTTCTGGTCACAGAA
>NW_008751736.1:803788-805805 GCF_000715545.1 Opisthorchis viverrini
TAATATAATCATATTGTAATATATAACAATATTACATGGTATATTACATATAATGTCATCATAATTATAATTAATTAGAAGCCAGAAATTAAATTAGAAATAAAATATGAAAAAATAAATACAGAGATAGGATGATTTGCATCCCAACTGCTTACTGTCGCCTAAGATAGAAACTAACAAAAGTTTCGCGTTCTAAAATATTTTTCCCTACGGAATCCCAGATGGCACTTTTAGCTTTTCGTTTATCGGAAGCGCACACAGACTGGGTAATATCCACAGTGTTCCAGTTCTTCTATTCTAGCTTGCCAAAAAAGCCTTTCGTTTGGCTATGCTGGAGCTATCTGTATTCAGGTTTGTTAAAAAGACGGCCACTCAACGTCAATGCATGCTAAGTCCCAAACAAGAGGCTGAATACCCAGCAAAAGAGAGAACATTTCCCTCAATTTGGGGTTTCGCGGAGATCAGCTGACCAGAGTACCAGGCAGAAACTACATGTGGCACTCCCTCTTGCGTATCCAGTCATTCGACTGTCCTATTATTCTCACAGAATTAAATCGAACCCCGATGTGCAACGCTCATTGACCACGATCAACACGCAGTTGCAGCAACATCTATACCTTGGTAGAACAGATAGAAACTTATGCGTCACAAAATCATTAACCGGTTGTTTGAATCCAGTGATTAATCGATCGACTGATATGTTAGACTCAGAGACCGGTCTCATCGATCGCGAAACATATTCTAACTTGTGTTGTCAGCTTTTAAAACTTTACTTCACAGTGTCAATCCGAAGGGTTTGTCCTTCACTGAGGCTATGTTGATTACTCATTACCAAACCAAAGTAACTTGGCGTAGCCTGTCTTTATCCTCATCAAGAGTGCTCAACACTGACGCTTCACTGCCGTAATCAGCTGTTTTACGAATTAGTAAAAGCCACCTATTGGTTCTCGTTGTAATTGGCAATGTTGCACTGGTCCATTCTATAGATGTTCCTAGTCACATCGTAGAGTTATCAGTATATGATTAAAACGAGATTAAAACGATATCCAGACAATCTCAGTGCAGTCTTCGTCTTGTCAGTGAAGCGGATCTACACTGAAAAACCGGGGGGCTCTGTTTATTTGTTTCAAGCTTACTGAGGATCATAAGCATCAAAGAGTTTAAAACCCGCAAACTTCTGGCCGGCGGTTTCGATATGCCTCGGTCATTTCCTTTTACCGTATAGTGTTAAAGTGTGTCATTTCGGTGACTTTCGAGGCTTGGTCCCAAAAAGACCTTAGCATGATGGACAATTTATACTAAGGCCGTAAAGTCTCAGGTTTATGTATACAATGTGCAACGCTTTGGAAATACAGATGAAATTTTGCTAACTAAATCTCTGATAAAAAGTTTGCATGCCCCCTGGCCGATTGACTGAACGTCAAAACACCGACAGTTGTGGAACATCTGTAGTTTGCTTGGTGGAACACAGTAATCACAAGGTTGCTGAAAACTCTTGGATCATTTGGGATTCAGTTCACCCCCCGGTTACTTGCAATCAAATTTTCAACTAAGGACATTTTCCCAAAACCGGCAGCTTCCAGACATCAACCACTTAACGGACTTTGGTTATTTTGTGATTCAATGGGACTTCATTCTGATATATGGTTTGACAGTCTGCGTACGGAACAATTTTTTTTTGAAAAAAACATTTCCGTAGAAGAATTGCAAGAGTTAGCGAATTACCTTTATTTGTAAGCAAATTTGGTTTTGCGAAAGACTCACCTAAAACCCTGTTGAATCTCTCGTTTAGGCTAAGCAACTGAATGTGCTGAATCTGCTGTTTCATTTGATACGATATTCGAGATATCTCTTGGAAACATCATAAATAAGAGATTTAGCTGGGTCAGGAAACGCAGAACCTCTCACGCAAAACCGAATTAGTTTGAAAATGAGTGTATATTCGCTAATTTCGTGCAATTTGGTTTCAAGTAGAACATAAGGTTGACGGAAACCCGGGGACTGCGCCTACCTGATG
>NW_008751736.1:808838-836175 GCF_000715545.1 Opisthorchis viverrini
TGGGTGTGGGTGTGTGTGTGTGGAAAATACCATTATTTCGGAAAAACGTGTCGCTGAATCAATAACGCAGACTTCTTTGTCCGAGGTATTGGTCAGCTTCGAATGATTAGATTTCACGAATAAAGCGGTTCGTGGCCTTTGCTTCTGCGTTCGTGACGTGAAGGTAAGCCGTCGGAAGTCGAGTGGAATCCCCTATGTTTATTTGTTGTAGTATATTCCCAGTGTCGAAGAACATGGCCCACTTACCGATGGCTGGTTCAAACGTATGAACCGGGGGAAACCAAATCGATCACATTAGTCAGTAAACCGTCCGAAGCTGAACGTCAAAAGTCGAGGTAGGTTTCAAAGAATCTTCAGCAACCTTGTGAGTAGTGTATTACCTCTAGGCGGCAAGATTTGTTTATCTTGCGTAGGCAAAGGAAAAGATAAGCCAACCCCAAAAAGATTGAAACTAGTCATGAGGTTTCAAAGAATCTTCAGCAACCTTGTGAGTAGTGTATTACCTCTAGGCGGCAAGATTTGTTTATCTTGCGTAGGCAAAAAAAGGAAAAGATGCGGGTTTTCGTCAACACTCACTGACGGATCCGTCATTCCGGTGTTCACTCAATAGCTCTTCGGGAAATTATAACATGAGTATCCCTTCCTACTGCAAAAAACAATTTGTAGACAGAGCGGGTGCAGTATATTTTCACTGCACACACTGGTCTATCGAAAGAACACTACTTTCCTGTTCCCAGCAATGGACTATGCGGGGCTCCCTCCCAAGAGGAAGCATGGAGTTTCTGCTATGTACTGAGTACACAGACGACTGGTGAATGAGAACCGTATCCGGCGTTTTATGCACGCTTCCAAAAAATACACATTCCCGTGGATTTTTATTGGGACTTTTGAAACCAGGGGTTCAAATTCCGGCACGGTCATTGGATATGCACTGCGGATGAGCTCTAATAAGAGCGAAACTCTAGTCCAGTGCTTCCCATTGGTGTGGACTCACGGGAATAATTACGCCAGGACAGGAGGACGACCGTTCAGACGAGAGTGGTGTGACTATGAACAAAATACCTATCCCGCAAAACCCCAAAATTGTAACTTTTGAAACCATGGCGTCTTTTTTCAATTTATTCAAAGCTATAGGTGATTATGCGTATTCCTAGTGTTGAACTGACATCACGAAAATGTTTATCAGCTACCGTAGTTGTCATATGATTATTGTTTATCATCCTACACTGTTGTTCTCCGGTTCCTTGATGGTCAATCTGGTTGTACGCGTGTCTTTCGGGTGTCTGACAGGTTATCTGGGGATGAAAATATCGCCAACATGAACGACACACTAACAGTTTGAGACCAGTGAGCAGTACTCTGACTATCTTGAGTTCACCATGAGTCAAGGTGGCCTCAAGGTGGTCAGTACGCTACCCCAGGTGTTTGATCACCGGCAGCCGCAACCGCTTTTTACACACAAAGGCATCAAGGACATTGATTGGCGTTCAAAGACAAACAAAGTTCATCTCTTATCGGTCGTGCGGCGCTCTGTTTGCACTGACCATCATTAATCATGCCACCATAAATTGGACGCTGTTAGATATTAGCAACAGAGAAGAAAATTGGAGATTCCAAAACCCAAAGATCAAAGTACAAAATCGTCGGTGTGTCTTTGAAGTAGAAGGTCACCACCATAATGGGTAGGAAAGGAATGTGGTAGAGATTAGTGCAACACGAAGATGGGGTTTGGAACCCCGTAGGTATGTAGTGTTGTCCAAATAAGAGATAAAGAATAATCGTTGACTTAAAGTTCACTGAATATGATTCATTCGGCCAGTTTTTGCAAGTGTCTAGAACCCTTTCAAAACTTCGCCAAAACGTGTTAAAGTTTCTAAGCTGTGGAGGCCAGCGTGTGATAGCGGAACATGCATGTTCACTTACTAAAAAAGCCCAAAGTATTCGAGAAATACATTTATTTGCGAGTCAATTTGGTTTTCACTCAGCTGAATCCCCGTTTATGATTATGATATTCTACAACTGAATGTGCTGCACACAGGCCGCCTCATGATTCAGTTGGCACGATGTTCGAAATATCACAGTATATTTCCATAAAGAAAACCGGTCGTGGGCTGTCGAAGGATTTTGGGCAACCTTATGAGTAGTGCATTACAAACATCACAAACGAGAGATTCATCTGACTTCCNGTAGGCGCAGTCCCCGAGTTTCCGTCAACCTTATGATCTGCTTGGACCCAAATTGGACTGTTTTCGAGAAATACACTCACTTGCAAATCTATTTGGTTTATGAAAATATACCGCGATATCTCGAATATCATGCCAACTGAATCATGAGGCGGCCTGTGCAGTGCATTCAGTTGTAGAATATCATAAACGAGAGATTCAGTTGAGACCCTCGTGAAAACGAAATTAAGCTGCAAATGAGTGTAGTTCTCAAAAACATTCCGATTTGGGTTCGAGTAGAACATAAGGTTGACGGAAAATTGGGGACTGCCCCTACCTGATGAGCCCCAAGAAGGGTGAGACCGGTCTTGGGCTGTTGAAGAGTTTTCATCAACCTTGTGAGTAGTTTCCCTTATGAAAAGCCAAAAGTACGTTCTGTCCTGACACTCGCGCGAGATTAGGGTTTTCCACCCACACACGAAGTGCAAAAAGCATAGCGGCTATTAGGCATTTGAAAAAACTCATTGAATTCGATGCTCCTTATGACGTTTTGCGTAACATTTCATGCATTTTCGCGGGAACACATTTTATGATTTTAGAAGAGAACGAACTGCACAGTTAAACCCATGGGTGATGATTGAGTTGTTTCTTATCTGGATGGAGCACACTACTCATTAGTTTGACGAAAACCCTCGACATCCCATGACCGGTTTCGTCTTCCTTGAGGCTCATCAAACAGGTGCAATCCCCGAGTTTTCGTCAAACTTATGTTCTACTTAAACCCAAATTGAATGGATTCTGACAAATAATTTCCACTGCACACGAATTTCGTTTAACAGGAGGACCAACTGAATCGAGCCGGATCTCTTGATTTTGCTTATCGAAACATTTTGAGGTAAATGAAATTTACTGATTTGTCATGGAAGAAGTAACCATAACCCTGTGTTTTGACTTTAAACTTTCTGTTTTATGCATCACATAGCGCTCACTTTGTTTAAAAACGTCTCAGCCGAGTTTGGCTCGGAACTTCCAAGTAACCAGTACTGTATAGCAACACGATGTAATGAATCTGGCCGGATCTCGGGCTATTAAACATGTCCTGGCGAACACTCTCCCAGGTCAGGATATCAAATGCCGTCTGATGTCACATCATTGGTGCGTAACATCAACTACGACATCCGACAGTATTCTAGATCAGTGGCAAAAGTTTGGAGTCTTGTGGTGTTCCTTCTCGGAGACCAAATCGGCAATTTGTGGAGCCGAAACTTATTTCCAGTGGAAGTCGTTTCCTCGGGAGGTGATTTGGACGGAAAAATACTCTGGCTGCAAGCCTGTTTCCGCGGCGGTTGTCGGTCATCTTGGATCTGTTGCCATTGTATTTCCACCCACCCACTCCTAAATTTCTCAGTAAGTTTGACAATTTAGTTTCACCTCGGAATGAGCGTTGTTTTTCTACAAAAATAGCCCATGTTCAGCGGCAGCTGTTTAACACCAGCTTTTGTGATAGGACAAAACCGTATCTGGGACATATTTTTCCACATTATTTTTTCTATGAAAACACTCCGTGGAATCTCAGCTCACGTGTATTTCTGTTAGGCAGAATTCCACACGGATCCCGCTTTGCCGCACGTCTTTAGGCGCTGCTACGGCCGGTAAGCCCGACCCGCACAAGATTGGCCAAAAATTCGGGACGCTTGTCGGTCCGGCATCAAGACGAGATCTCATTGGTCAGAAATCTGGACCCAACAGCCAATCGTGACCCAGTATTGACCAAATGCCGGTTGCCAATGGCGCATCCAGAACGCGTCAGAACTTCCAGAGAGTTATAACCGCTTACGCTATATATATACGAAGCGCTGTACGACTGTTCCTGACTTCCTTTTGGGCATTAATGGACCTTGTGCACCTTTGGTGGTTGTTTTGACGTGAACGCTAGCTTGGGAGGCTCAGACCGAGAACTAAGCTGAGGAAAATACCGTTAATACAATTTCAAAGTATGTTTGTGGCAGTTTTGGGAGAACCAGACTTCGGATAAAATAAATGTTGGATGTTCTGTTCGAAACGGTGGAAAATTCCAAATATGCGTGTGTGGTCCGAGGTTTTCAGTATACCCTTAGACCATACTCTTTGCCATCACGGAATATTAACAAGTACTGATTAATCCGGGTAGGTATGTTCATGAATAGTGTATTACTGATATAACTTACCTAAAGATGGTATCTCGAAATCCAACTGTCTGTCTCCCGCAGCTGGTGCGTTCCAACACGGAAGGGACGTCGTCACAGTGGTTGATGTGATTGACTGGACAACCAGTGATCCCGTTGCCTATAGGAAACAGACAGAACGGTGAGAAAGTCAAACAGTGTTATCAACTAAACAATTCTGTTGGTTCTGTTTGCTGGTTTGTTGGCAAAGTATCTTTGCGGTTCTGTAGAGCGTTACTTTAAAGGAGCCCTGTTAGGCAGTCAGAATTGCAAAAGGTTGCCAAAAGATGCCGCTCTTAAGATACAAAATTTGGTGTTCAAAAGTGGGATATTTTTGCGGTAAGACAGGGGAGTTATTGTGATACAATTCTTGCTGCAATGATTGCGGGAATAGAACGACGCGCTGACAAGCAAATTTGTAATCTGTTTATCTTGATAGGCGTCTGGCCTTGTGTTGAGACTACAGCAGCCAGAAGTAAATTTGACAGCATTCCTCAGCAAAAAATAGCTTTTACACCATCGATTCAGTTGGGGAGTGGTCCAGCCTCAAAGTCCAATGAATGGGGAAAGGAACTGGTTGAACTAAATACTGAGAAAAAAACCATACAGAGAGATGAGTAGACGGGTGTACTAATCCCAACTTATCCAGTGCTCCTGAATGTATCGGCCGACCAAACGGTATAGAATCTGCGTTCTCACAACCTGAACTAATCTCATTCTGACCCTGTGGGACAGGATAAACAGAAGCGCCTAATTTGGACCTGTGTTTAAGCAGGACGCAGTACGTTCCAACAAGTCATGGACATTCTCTTGTATATACATCAATAATTATGATATGACCATTAACACTAGGCTTTGTCCCATGTAACAAGCCTACTGATGTGATGGGGTTATACTATTTTAGGGGAATATACTACCGATGAACCTCGCGAGTAGTGTCTAGTCAAGTGTAGAAGTTTCATCCCCGTATCTGGTGAAAGTTGAAGGTTAGTACGGAAATTATTGAACCGCTTTGCAGTTATTGATATCCACATAACGTTCAGCATCTTTCGAGAGGACGCTTGAAAGTTTTCATTTTCAAAAGCTCTGTGCAGATGGCATGTATACTTTCGTGTCTAACGGCTTGTAGTCATTACCATTGCGCCAGTAAACGAACACACTGGAGGGTGTACTTCTATCATTGGTTATAAGAAACTCAGTTGCGAAAAATCGCGGTTGACTCGGAGTCCATTCTGCCCAAAACAATTTACCAGAATTGTCTTCATCAGGAAAAACTTTTCATGCCTGGAAAAAAAACCTTTTTCCGGAGTGCTAGGATTATTCTGTCGCAAAACAAGGATTTATTAAGTGCGACCCGTTTGCTACTCCAGAACTAATATCATTTGTTTGAATGTATGCAAGTAACGTGCGATGACCCGGGTCTTTGATCTCAAAACCCAGTTCTCAAGAAGAACGCACTCTCCAGGTACGCAGCTGTTTTCAAATGTAATTCCATCTCAAGAAAACGAGATTCTTACAAGGGACTTTTGGTTGGTGATAAAAATTTCCCACGACATCAACCCAGATTTACTCCGGTGTTATCTTTGAACTGTTTTTGACAAGCACGTTTTGCCACACCAGTGAACCCATCTTGAATACCCTAGGGGACGAAATTCATTAGAACGTTTAAACACTGCGGCTGGTGAGAGCCTTATTGATCTGGAGTACTCAGATGACATCGCCCTCATCTTTGAAGACCATAGCGAAGCACAAGCCCTGTTGAATAAACTGACCACCATCATACCATCCTTTGGCATGCGCCTTGCACCCTCAAAGTGCAAAGTCATGCTTCAGAATGTGCCATGTGAGAACATATCCCTTACAATTCAAGGAGAACCACTGGAGCTTGTGGAAGACTTTACAGCTCTGACGGAAGTGTATCTGATGAAGTCAGTGCAAGAATCTCAAAGGCTCGAATCACGTCTGCTAATTTGCGCCACTTGTGGCGTCAAAATGGCATCTCACTGGATCTTAAGGGTCGTGTGTACCAGGCTACAGTAAGGGCTGTGTTATTGTATGGGTGCGAGACATGGCCTCTTCGGGTAGATGATGTGAGGCGTCTTCAGGTTTTCGACCACCGATGCCTCAGAAGCGTGACTGATTTTGGATGGCGTCAGCGTATTGGTAACGAGGTGATTAGAAAACAGGTATTCGGTTGTGCGGCAGGTACTTCAATCCAAGAAAATATCCAGCATTATCATCAACAGATACAGTTAAATTTTTTGTGTGGTCCAGTATAATTAGTAGTAAACAGTCATACAGCCGAGGGAAACTTGAAGTAACGGCGAAAAAAACGTGGAAAACGCACAAGCCCATTTTTAGTGCGTACTCACTTTGGAATGAATGTAAGACGGCTGAGGAAGACTCTTGTCTCCCACGGACGACAACTGGAGGTGGTCGGCGAAGTCGGTCTGACATCCGACAACATTCTTACGATCATGTATTTTCTCCCTGTCCCGGAGAGTATCACTTCCAGAAGTCTCCTCCACAACCGGTTCAGGAGGCAGTGGCCACAACTTTGATGAAGGAACTTCCGAGACGACCGACTGTAGGAGGGAAACGTTGGATGGAGGAACGGGAGCCATGTACGTTTGGATCCGTGACGCTGAACTATCATTTTTGTGCATCAGATGGGTGGTTTGCTTGCCATTCCAAATTTCAGACAGTGGCCTGGGAGAGGTCATCATACGGGCGTGATCATCCGAATTTATAAAATTTGCGTTGGCACGATTTTCGTTCGGGCGGACAATATCTCCAGCCCGACTTTCCTCTTCCTCCTCGTCGTCTTCATCTTCATCGGTATCCCAGTTCATTTCAATACAGTCACGTCGTCGACAGAGCACGGAGGCCAGCTGGAATTTAAACGCGCGGGAAGTATTCTAATTAGAAACCGTAATGATGGGTTGAAGATGGACAACCACATGGGAATGAATATTATAGCTCTTTTCATGAATTTTCCCCTTCTTTTCAGAAAAACGCACTGCGGCTGACAAAGAACGTTCCCTAACGAACTCCCCAGGGAAGTGGGCTCTCGTCAAAGGGCTATCATTTTGGTTGATGTAGTGTCGCAAATTCGTAAGAACCAAACATGTGCACTGATTGTGTGTGCGTGTCTTTGAACCCATAACCAGGCCAAAAAGCACCTTCCACAGTGTCACTTCTGTCTTCAGAGTGAACTAATTTCCTGAAGTAACTTTCAGAAGTAAACTTCTCCCCCCAAGATTAACAACCTTGTAATGTATGACTATGAAGTCTTAAAGTTTGTCGATGCCTGGTGATCCACCCCTTAACAGTTTGTCGTTTTCCAGTGCATTATCAGTTTTTTTACTGTACTGTGCTATTCTATTCTAATGAGCATCGAATGTATGACTTCTCAAATCAGAGGAACCATGAGTTCATGCTCAATATGCTGTATAGACTACTGTCACTTCGTATAAACTGCACGCAATAAATTACGGACTTTGATGATGACGGTGGGAAGAAAAGGCGTTTTTGACGTCGTGACGTGTCTGCTTTGATTGACATATTACGTGATGGGCAATCCAATCGATGAAGCCAGACAGAAAACCGCATGTGCAGAAAATGACGCATCCCCAAAGTCACCATTAGAACTAGACGTTCGGAAAGTAGGTGAGTTGGCGGCTCTACCAAACAACGGCTTAGCAACACAGGACCGACGTAGTGGGCCTGAGAATGTTCACGACCGAAACACCGTCATTGGCTGTACGGAACGAACAAGTGAACGAGCATATTTGGCAAAGTAGTCATCCTATATAGTTACGCAGACGCTGTGTACGTTTTGTCCTGGCAATACAGCCGTGTCCCCAGTTCTCTGTCTTTTCCCTATCGCAGGCTCAGTGCAGGCGTAACCAATAGACGGCCACCCACGATACAACAATGAGAGGCATGGAGAACCGAATACATAGTGAACGGCATTGTGCATTAGGGGCCAAAGCAAGTCTTCAGAACGAGGGACCTGTTTGAATGTGACCAGGTAACCCCAAAAGAACGAAGGGGTCGGTTTTTGATGAAGCCAAAAAGACGTTGAAAGCCATGGATTAACAGAAAATTTCCACGGACAAGGACCTCTTCGCATGCTTTCTAGTGGTAAGGTCACCAGACAGAAACAAAAGACAACTTGTGGCGTCCTGGATAAACACTAATCGTCTCTGATTTGTAGGGTTCGCACTACTCGACCTACTCTGGTTACTCAAACAGACTACCCTATCACAGATGAGACCTTGAAAAATCTCTGACTTCATGGAAGTATGGGGAGACGTTGTAATTCTCAGCTGAGATTTCCTCCTGTCGGTGAGGTCAGTCTGTGCCGAAAAGTCGAGGAGCACTGTACAGCTGTTTCATCCCTATTGAGAATCATTAGTAGTGTGAACCTCAAGAAAATCTAGAAAGTTTGAACGCTCAACCATTTGGCCTCGAGCAGCCAAACAGCGGTGTGACGGGCACTCCAACATGAACGTTCCATCGAAGTGTGGAGTGGCTGTTAAGGTACAAAGGCTCATATGTCTGGCCGTGTTCCAAGTTTAGATGGACCAAGGTTTTATGTGACTGTGGAAAGAGGAACCGTTGCAAAATCTGATCCAAGAGGTGAACGATCCGGACGAAGTGTATAATGTTACGCTGTTTCTTGCGGAGCGTAAACTTCCTTTGTAACAGTGAAAGTCCACAATAACAAGAAATGAAGGCTCACATCTTATCCAAGTTTTTTTAGAGTTACCATGGTGAGAACGCTATTCAAGTGAAGTTTCTAAAAGCTCGCCACACACACTCCAAGAAATTGTACAACACATACGCCATTCCGTCCTAAGAGATGCCATATCAAGCGAAGTGGTGGGGGATGGGGAGTGAGGTGAAATCTAAGAAGACACCAGACTTTTCCGAGCACGGTATCGATCCATTTGCTTAGAATTACTGGAATGAACATGACGGGATTGTAGGTGAACAATGAAGGGAGCGTGCCATCGTTATGATGTTTGGACAGTCTGCAGTGGTAGTCAGTAGTTTAGAATGTTGTGAATTCAACAACTGAAGAAAGTAGCCTTCAGATGGGTGATCCGGTTGAGAACAGCCTGAAGCTACGTACCAGGGGTTCATATAGACGACCCATCTAGGTTCACGCGATGAAGGATCCGGTATGGCTCGGTTTCTCGCCATTCGGCCACAACCTCAAGGATACATCGTAAAGCTGTTTCTCTTACGGTTATTCACGGCTAACGTGACTGATCTTCACCAAAAAGGACTTTGGTCATTCTTCCATCTATCAAATCACTCTGCTTACTTTAGTGCGGTTACTCTCCACGGGAGGATGAGCCGACATTTCCTCGAGAAAAAATTATTTGACCGGGTGTGAACATTTCTGAGAGGATATTTAACAAAAACTAGATTGATTCGTTTCAGAGGGGTTTGGTAAACAATCGGTGGATTTATTGCTGGACAACGTTTCGCTTTTGACACAAGAGCTTTGTCAGGCCAAGTGAGTAAGTAAGTAGGTTGATTGGGTTTTAAGGCAGTCAGGGAACCAATCCGTGAGATTCCTTATGACTAGTGACGTGATCAGTGCTGGGTATTCAGTCTGATGTTCCTGTTTGTTGATTAGTGAATATGACTAAGATTTACGATGAATTGGTTAGGGGGGATCCGTCTTCATGATGAACCCGGATTTTTTCGTCCTTGCTTCTTCAGTGTAGGAGACCTAGGGGTGGTTAACAAATTTCGTTCACCTGTGTCCGTCCAAGGGTGCTGGGACAATTGGTCTGGAGATGGGGGAGGGGTGGTTAGTTGGATCTAACGCTACTTGGATTTTTTTTACTTTTAGACCCAGGCGATTTCGCTGATAACTGCACACCGCCTCGTGTCATCTCGGCTGATCTAAGACCGCTCTCCACACGTTTGCAAGTTCTACCCCCTCTATTCTATTCACACTGGGATGCTTGGCGATTTCCACCGCCTCGGCCACCAGTCGCTGTGGTGTGAATCTTAAACCCCGTCTCAGGATGTCCACATTTTCTAAATCTATCCTATGCCCAGTGTCTAGAGCATGCCCTGCCATTGCTGAATCTTTGACTAACGCCTGGTATTCCTCTGCGTTTCTCGGTGGTTTGTTAATGGAACGCTTATGCTCACCGATTCTGGTGTGCAATTCCCTGGCTGTCTGACCTATATAAACCTTCGTACAGTCGTTACATTTTATTTTGTATACACAGTTCCTAGTCCCATCAACCGGAAGGCGATCCTTCAAATGCACCAACATCGAGCGTAGTTCTCCCCTTCCGGAAAGCTGCTCTAGTGTTAGCCGTATTAGATACCCTTCTACTGACTTCAGATGTCCCTGTTTTGTATGGGATGACCGCTGTTCCGATCCATTCCTTGTTGTGCCTTGGTGTTGGCACCAATACCCGTCTTAGTTGCCGCTTAATTAGACCCACTGGGTATCCGCTATCTTGAAGTCGTTTTTTACCTCAAGTTGTGCTGCTCTTCGATGGGCCTCCTCTGTTCACAGTGCTCTCAGTCTCCTAAACATCGCTGAGGCTATGCTAGCATATACTGCTTTTGAATGTGCAGAGGAAGAGTTTAAGACCGCACCGTTATCTGTTGAGTTCCCGTATACAGTGGTTTTTAATTTCCCACCACTCTTGTGTGTCATGCAGTCAAGGAAATCTAGTGTACCCGATGTGGACTCTGGCTCCATGCTAAGCTTAATGTGAGGGTCCAATGTGTTCAGATGTTGATAGATTGTTTGAATTGATCGAAAGCCGGTCAAACCCATTAAAACATGTGGCTGATTGTTACTGTGTTATATTCAAGGAAACAAAACCTAAGAGTAGAACTCCACAGTCAAATAAACCTACCGTCGCAAAAGTGGTCGGAGAGAAGGCCTGGTGCCAGACACCGGAACTGTCTGGGGTAGAAGAATTGCGTCCAACTGAACTCGGTAGTGTACCGGACGGTTCCGATGATCTGAGCGGTTCCCAAAATGTCGCATCGGTTACCGAGTGGTTGGTTACACGAAAAATCCTGTCCAACTCAGAAGTTCGGCTTGGATGCGAGCCAAAATGTGGGCAGGTAAGTTGTCCTCGATTGTCGGGAATAGCTGGATGGATTAAGGCAAATTTGAACGGTGTGATGGAGTATGAACAGCATTCAAAGCGTTAACCTCTTTTAAAGTCTAATTTTGTACTGGTGTTATCGGTTATACTATCGTTATGGGTATCATTTGTGCCTTGTCATAGCACCCAGAAGAATCATGGGAGCTAAGATGTTGTCAGGTTGCCCAAGCCTAGGCAGGAGCATTCGAGAGGTTCAGTCGAGAGGTTGGGTTCGAACTAGTGATTTCGCGCCTTTGCTACTGAGTTACCTAAAGCTTGTGAAAATTACTATGCCCCTATGAGACAAAAAAATACTTTCTGTTCACTTAGTCGGGAACTGATCAAAGCATTGGGAGACTTGTGCTTATGGCTTTTTTGTTGGTTGGCGGCGAGTATATTGGGTTTTGTTTTGTTGCAACTCGTTTGTATGACAGGTTTGTCCCAGTTTTGTAAGACACATCTGGTCAAACTGGAAGACTTCAACGTAACAGAGGCTGTGAAAAGTTAAGAAAGCCCAAAACCAAGTAATCGAGAGTTGCGCTATGACAGTCACAATGTTGATACTACCAACTGGGACGCCACGTGACCGATTCTTCCAAAAAGACCGGAGTGACCTTGATTTTTATCTCAGTGTCCTAATCAGAGTTAATGAGACAGGTGATACCAATATATTGTGAAAGTTTTATAGTGAACCCACAAATGGTCCTTGCTTATGATGACTTTTCCAACCTATCAGGAAGGTTAGATTCCTGAAAGCAACCACTGAATGCCCGAAATCTACCGAGACTCTGAGCTCCGCTAGATGCCGACCAGACAGACAACGCCCCATCAATATGCAGCGCTTCATAGCCCTGTATAAAACCCAGACAGCGCGAGTCAGCGTTGGTCAAGGTCAGACAACGCCCCCGCAATATGTAGCGCGTCACAGCCTCGTACCAAAGCTAGACCACGTGCGTCAGCATTGGATCAAGTTCAGACAGTGTTCCTCCAATAAGTAGCTTGAGACCGTTGCAGTTTCGCACTCGCATGCACTCACGCTCTCGCACTCTCGCACTCGTTTGTTTGGAGTACAGCTGCTGTGTTCCCTCCTGAGTCTTGTTTCCGGAACTAGGTACTGGAGCGGGTCAGCAGCAGATACAACAGATTGGTGAATCAGCAGATATAACACAACCATACCTTGCCTTTTCATGGGTACAAATCAAGGCACGTTGAGTAACAGCGTGATGAACGTATCGCTCACTTTAAATCGGTATGGATGAACGAAGACTTGTCGCTAAGTGATTTACTGTTCACCATGTTTGCCTAGAAGTCCCGGCTGTATGAAATGGTACCACAGTCTGGCTGTAAGCTCATTGCCGACAGAGTTTGGCCTGCAACCTCGTGAACAGTGTTTCGCTACAAACCATCCATCCGCTGTTCGCAATAAAAGATCATCAGCAAAACTGACCTTTCAACCCTTGTTTTATGTTTATGTGTACTCCTGGGAGACTACGCCCCACTTCAGACCGTTTTGGATTTTATTTGAATCAACCTAACTCCTTAGAAGAGGGAAAGCTAGAGTATACAGGACCAATCAATTCGTCTGGCATCCTTGTGTTTTGTCATAAAGAACCCTCCAGTTGAACGAGCGATGGGGAACGGCCTTGAGATTTTGAATGTGCACCCAATCAGATGATAATTTGCTTGACGTTTGCTGAAACATTGGGAAACCATCAAAACGCTAGCCACACTGCTTAGAATAGCAGGCTTTGGATCCCCGAAAATAAATTGTGTTGAAAGGTAGAACTTTGCTTGACGTTTGCTGAAACATTGGGAACCCATCAAAGCGCTAGCTACACTGCTTAGAATAGCAAGCTTTGGATCCCAGAAAATAAATTGTGTTGAAAGGTAGAAAGCTTTGGGTTGCGGTGTTGACCAACGTGAACGGAGCGGTTACACGCCATTAGACACGAAAGAGAAAACAGCAGGGTTTTTGGAACGTGGACATTTTCTTAAACTTTTCTAGACCTTCTACGAACATTAAACACTACTGAAAAAGCACTACGAAGCGGTCCCGTAATTTCTTCGTACTAAGTTTCCGTCAGATGCGAAGATGGAACTTGGACAGTTGATCAGACACTACTCACATGTTCCATCAGTAACATACACTGTTAAACTGGTAGCATGCAGTCCCTGGATTTGGTTGAAGAACGCAATAGGGATACTGTCAGGTCCTCAAAGATCCAGATCCACAAGCGTCCAGCTGTAGCACCTCTTTCGGTGCCTAGCTGCCATGCCACCGGAAGGAAGCACGAGAGCTGGGATACTGTCAGGTTGCCCAAGCCTAGACAGGGGGAGTCGAGAGGCGGAGGCCGGATTCGAACCGCAGACCTTCTGGTTAGAAAATTCGCGCTCTAACCACTTGGGCCATCTCGCCCAATAACCTGTGCAATAACCTGCAGATGTAATTAATAGTTGACTGGATAATGAGTTGCGCACAACATACTTCAGAAAAAGAGCACAGTGACGAACAGTAATGT
The DNA here is from genome assembly GCF_000715545.1 of Opisthorchis viverrini. NCBI lineage: Eukaryota > Metazoa > Platyhelminthes > Trematoda > Opisthorchiida > Opisthorchiidae > Opisthorchis > Opisthorchis viverrini. The sequence goes on from NW_008751736.1 coordinate 822,866, forward strand.
TTTCGGGATTTCCCCATCAGGTCAGTACATACCTAATGTTTAAAATAGGGGCGAAAAATGAAATACGCTGCGAAGATTGGTTAGTGAAATGCAAAACGTGGAGACACGAACGGTTGGTTGCCTGATCCCCCCATGTCGCATCTGGTTGGATGCTGTGGGACAGTGAAGAGGGCTGCCGAGTGACTTGGCCGGTCGATTCGTGTCACACGACCAAGGCAGACTCAGCGTTCGTACGAAACGTTTTTGACAGCACAGTGCCGGGTTTCGCAGGAGTATAGCGACTGCCTCGGCTGTAGTCAAGCGACGCCGTTGAATAGATACTGGCAGTCTATTTGGCCCACGGTAAATGATTTGAAATGACTCATTTGGCATGACTACGTGCTCGGTGTCAATTAGGTGGGATGCAATTGAGCTTCTGGCTGAACTGTTGAAGTTAGTGGTATTCCTGTGGGGGGGGGGGGCGCAGACAACCAATCATTCGTGTCTCCACGTTTTGCATTTCACTAACCAATCTTCGCAGCGCATTTCATTTTTCGCTCCTAATTCAAACATTAGATGTGTACTGACCTGATGACGAGATTCCGAAACTATCAATGTTCGTCGCTGTGTTCTTTTTCAAACCATGGAGATATATAAGCAATTATGGAAAAGAATTAATACTTGAGTTTCCACCGGGATCTCCCGTTTTCACACGATTGCTCTGGTTAATCTACCCCAATGCATGCTGCGTTGTGCTGTGTTAAGAGCTCATTGCAAGTGCATAACTTGACAAAATGAACGGAACAGTGCAAATAAGACCGATATTAACCAAATTTCATATCGCGACAAATGTTTTTAAAGAAGGTATTGAAAAATGAGTTACGGAAAGCTGCGTAGCGAAAACTGGATCTTAGGGGGCGTAGATAGGGTGGTTTGCAGGCAAATCAAACTGTTTTTTGTAGACTTTTTTGTCTGAACAAAATCAATACACTCAATCTGAGTTGATGAGAAAGTGATGTTTGACTTCGTGGAAATTTAAAGTAAACGCAATGGAGTTGCGCGTATGTTTCAAGCCTTTTTATCCAACTCCCCCTCTGGAAACCTATTAACGGTTTTACGGCCAACAGATGATACCCAAGTTGAGTCCATTATACTTAGAAATGCGACTGTCTCATTTAATTCAACGATGCGCTTTTCTGAAACGGTCGGGGGGAGGTGTTGGAGGCACGAATTTTCAGCCATGAGATCAAACACTTTCCCACTTTCGTGATTTTCCAATTTGAATTTGCACATAGTTTACCGGTCATCGCTTTCTCCAATAAAAGACAACTCCTGATTCGAGACAAAAAAGTTAAGAGAATAAAAACTTCTGCTAAGTACGACTGGTTATAGTTCTGCTTACTTGATTCCCGGTAGACCGCACCTCCACATTCGTGTCTCGGATGTGGGCGAGCAAGAAAAAAACGAACGGTCTCAATATTAAACCCCAACTTTCATACGGCGTTCCGAAAAGGAGAATCTCAAACAAGAAAGGGATATTTGCTGAACCATACTACTTAGCAGAACAGTAGTGTGCGTATTTTGTTGATTTGGCAACCAATACAGGAGGGCGTGAAGTAGGTAAACGCTTGTGGCCATTCTAACCGGTGTTTGGAAATCAATCGTTCAAAGTCACCAGCATATTTAATCGATAAATTGTAAAGATTGCTTAATTACATTAGATCTGGGAAACTTTCAGGCTGCTCCAGCCAAGCAGGGAGCAGTTCAGGTGCAGAGGTTGGGTTCAAACTGCGGTTCAAACTGACCCAAATCTGTCCGGTGGGTAGAACCAGGAGTCAGAGTGTTTCAGACATGCTTGCTTCAAGGTGTCACTCGTTCATTCATGGAATGAGGTCTCACAGACTGTCGTCCTACTCATTAACCGCAAATCCATTATCCCATTTCACTTGGTTGCTTCTTGACATTAGAAAGCCATCTCTCAGAGTCTCCGGTGACTGACATCAATTGGTGCACGAGCATGCAGATTCATCCCTGAGGAACTAAACTGTCTTCATTACAAAAAACCTAGGGACCTTACACGTACGAACAAAGTTCTCATCTTCCACCAACGTTGAGGATTCCCCACTCCTTTCTCAGTACCAACAAAGACGTAACCATACCAAATGGTGCGCGTGGCTCTCATCAGTCTCCGGTAAAGTCCCCTTCATTTTCTAGGCAGATACACAAATTCCGGTATAAATTTCCCTAGGATGGGGTTCCTTACACACTTTTTGCACCTACAATTAACTTGAAACACCCACTATCCAGCGGCGATGTGAGGCTTGCTCAAGGATAACTGCCTACAAAAGCGTTGGAATTCTTCATGCCGCTTGCAGAGCTGTCCTTCAGAGCGGAATTTGCGGAACTGCTTCTTGCGTGATTCGTTCTCCATCGTAAACCACTTCCAGAACCTCTCTTACATTACTAGATGCCTTTCAGCTTTGGCAAACAATCTAATGTATTCACACACGTATATGCATCCGGAGATAAATGGTTGTCTTGTGATTCGTCAGCAGCGGCAAATTTCTCATCCTTTTTCGTCATGTCCAGAACCTTTTTGTCAGACAGTCTGAGAATACAGATTCTGGTTGGATATTTCCTCCTCTTGTTTTTCCATATTTTGAGTTTTCCCAAGTCTGACCGAATTCTGCATCCAGAAAATCCACAATGATCTCTTGATTTAGCTAAATTTGACTTAAGAACTGCCGTTCGGTTCATAACTATGAGGAAGGTCAGCGTCCTGAAAGCAACCACTGAATGCCCGAAATCTACCGAGACTTTCAGCTCCGCTGGATGTTGACCAGACAGACAACGCCCCCTCAACATGCAGCGCCTCACAGCCTTGTATCAGACCCAGACAGCGTGAGTCAGCGTTGATCAAGGTCAGACAACGCCCCCGCAATATGCAGCACGTCACAGCCTCGTACCAAAGCCAGGCCGTGTGCGTTAGCATTGGACTCAGTTCAGGCAGTGATCCTCCAATAAGTAGCTTGGGACCGTTGTACATTCCCACTCGCACTCACTTGTTCGGAATATGGCTGTTGCGTTCCCTTCTGTGAGTATTTCTTGCGGCAACTAGGCGCTGGAGCGGGTCAGCACCAGAACAAACAAATTGGCGAATCAGCAGATATAACAATAACTGACCACCTGTCAACCTGCACGCGAGAAAAGGCAGACCCGGAAAAATTTCTTCTTAGGGGTCTATTAAACCATCTAACTTGTGCCTCGATAGTTAGATCTTCTCTGGTTTTCTGTGCCCAAAATAATCACCTTTTAGGGGGGCATTGGTCCATTACTGAACCTAAACTAAAGTGGATATATAAAATCGTCAATTCCGTTAGCCAAATTAAATCTGCGCAAATACCCATGATTCTGTAAAAAAAAAACAAATTGTAATAACTTCCGTTTTATTTCGATCTGCGCGATGCTGGTAATGCGTGCGCTGCACGTATACGTCGGTTTGTAGAAACGTTGTATTTTATTCCCCGTGAGTTGATGTCTGCCACACTCTTTAGGCCCACACGTAAAAACTGATGTGTGCGTGCGTGCGTGCGTGTGTGCGCCTGATTGGAACTGTCTACCACTGAGATTGGCTCATACGAAACGCGTTTATGGCTACGGAGGCGCGATGGGACAAAAAAGCTCCCGGTGTGTCGAAGGCCAAAGCAAAAGGGAAAGCTAATTTGCTGTCTGTCAGTGCGTTACACAACATAATATTCGAAACTTCTTATATAAAAAAGGCCCGTGCCAAGTGGTCGGAATATTTTCAGAGAGAGCCTAGTTAAACCGGTACCTACGTCTCTCATTCGACCCGCTCATTTCAAGCGGTGGTTTGTGCGTTTAGATCTCCTTGGTTTATTGAGCGTCTTCAAGCACCCTCAAGCCAAATAAATTACCAGCAGTTCTCTCTGAAGACAATGATCAGTCATTGGAAACCAATGGACGAACAATAATTAAACTCTTGTCGAAATAAGGTACTTAAAGTGGATGGCTCAGTCACGGTGGCACGATCCTGATGCCTGTCGTAAGGCCACCCAAGCACGTGAGACGCAACCCCAGAGCATCATCCAGGAAGAGGTTAAATGCGTGAGCAGTGTCAGGCAAGCCGTTGGTCAACGACCGAAATTTCCCTCGACTTCTTCGAAAGATCATTTCTTCTACATGCCCTTGGTCGAAGACGAAAGCTTCTAATCGTTTAGCTGGAGCACCCTTTCTGTGCCTAGCTGTCATGTCACACGAAAGAGGCACGAGGGCTGGGAGACTGCCAAGCCTCGGCAGGGAAAGTCGAGAGGCAGAGGTCGAATTCGAACCACGGACCTTCCGGTCAGTAAATTCGCGCTCTAACCACTTGAACCCTCTCGTTCCCATCCTGGTGGTTGTCCATATGAATCTCCTTGTACGTGGTTCAAACCTCACACCTGGCATGGCACATGGTCGTGCCCAGTGATCAGCATGGTGATGTTGCACGTGGAGAAGAGCACGCTCCCTGATTCGCATATGGAGATGTCCACTTGTCCGGCTATCTGGGCATTCCGCACAGTTTGTGCGCTGTCTCGGTTCGACAGGGTCATCATCCGTTACTAGGTATCCTTGTAAGGCTTCCATATAGTCCCGAAGTACCTTTCTAATGATATCCAAATAGGATAGGTGTCCGATGTAGAATATCCCCACGGTGACCACTGGGATTTCACCAACCTGCCTCGCAATTCAGGACAGCATTCTCGCCATCTGTTAGATAATGAGTCCCATGGAGTGCTCATTTAACTGTAATACCTTAATGAGTCGTTTCAGTTCACCTGCTCGTATGGATTCATCTGAAAATGGGAATTTCGACACGACTCACCAACGATCCGATAGGTGCGTGTTTGACGTCGTGCGGATGCGAAGAATCAAAATGAAAGTACCTGTCTGAGTTTGTGGGTTTTTTGTGGATTCTCACTGAGAATCCATAGTTAGTGTTCACAGATAAATTGCAGTCCAGGAGACTTATAGTTTACCAAGAGGTTACAATCCCACAACCGAATGGTTGACTATACAGCACACCAAAGGTGCAGTGATGGGGGCCGGTGGCCTCATGGCGCCCCGCATTTTAGTTGTTCAGGCGAAAGACGTTCGTTGGACGAGTAGCAATACAAGGGGATACAAACCATGTGAAGACCAGTCATTAGTACAGATATGAGCCAACTCAGGGTATCTTTTACCGGGTGTGACAAAACCGAATCCACACCCAGCCCCCCATTACTCAAAACATACACTCGTACAGTCTTTCCATTTATTAGTGCATTCTCCGTGAGGTTAAAATGCAGTTTTTGTGGAACAGGTCTAACATGATTAAGGCAGCCTGACTGAGGGTGCGATATAGTGCGACCGTATCCTATATTAAATCAGATTTGATCCGTGGTCCTCTATCGCAAACTAAGATGGCTTAGCACTATGAATGACGGTGAGATTACCCTATCCTTACATTTCGCTATCGTACTGAGATATATTCTCATACTGTTGTGGACGGTTTTTTTCCCTAAGGTAGCCACTCGTCATTTGTACTGAATGATATTCATGCCAGAATATTCTGATAGTGGATTTCTAACGAGAGGGGGAAACGATATTGTTCATTTGCTATGAAAAAGCTCATGTACGTGGCCGCACCTTTGCATATCAAAGGGATTGGAAAAGCATTGGAGTGAGTGACAGCAGACTACTGGCAAACCGCGCACTAAGCTATGCCATATCATACGGTTGACTGGTCGTAGAGGCCTAACTAAAGTAATTGGAACCAGTTAACACGATACACTAAGATGACAGATATGAGAATCCCTATCTGCTAAGTTTCTGTCTCCATCCTGGTTAACTTCTGAGAGCATTAGCGATTCTGATAAAATCGGATTCAGAGCTGAAACAAGGTCATTGGTTTCTGGTCACCATTCTCTAACTATGAGAATTTTTTCCCGGGACAGGGGTCTTCCACCAACCTGCACACACTTGCATTGGAATAACCTGCGGTCACCTTCTAAACTCGAGCCATAGCCACTCGTCATTTGTACTGAATGATATTCATGCCAGAATATTCTGATAGTGGATTTCTAACGAGAGGGGGAAACGATATTGTTCATTTGCTATGAAAAAGCTCATGTACGTGGCCGCACCTTTGCATATCAAAGGGATTGGAAAAGCATTGGAGTGAGTGACAGCAGACTACTGGCAAACCGCGCACTAAGCTATGCCATATCATACTGTTGACTGGTCGTAGAGGCCTAACTAACGTAACTGGAACCAGTTAACACGACACACTAAGATGACAGATATGAGAATCCCTATCTGCTAAGTTTCTGTCTCCATCCTGGTTAACTTCTGAGAGCATTAGCGATTCTGCTAAAATCGGATTCAGAGCTAAAACAAAGTCATTAGATTCTGGTCACTGTTCTCCCACTATGAGGAATTTTTCCGGAGACAGATGTCTTCCAACAACATGCACACACTTGCATTGAAATAACCTGCGGTCACCTGCTAAAGTCGAGCCGACGGTTGCCACTGGATGAACATTGTTCAACGTAAGCCACGATAAACGTTGAATTCCGATCTTCCGTTCTGTTAACAATGGTTAACAATATTTCATCACACGTTGAGGTGATATCGCCCCTGCCTAGTCGATTGGCGCCAGTTTGGCGTGTAGTCCTATGCTCATAAACCTTATTGATTAGGATGCGGCTATGATTTAAAAAATCGATCAATAGTGATCGAATTTTGCCCAAGACAGCACGGCCCAACGTTGCAAGGCTAATCTATCAGGCACTGGTGATGTCACTGTTGACAGATTACTCACCACCTTCTTGTCCAGTGTGGGTAAAAGAACAGCTGTCAATCTCCCCCCTGATGGCATACTTTCATTTTAAAATTTTTTAAAGATTTTAATTTGAGATGTGCCACTTTCTTCACACCAACGTCAGTGCCCTCTGTCTGGGCTGGATACAGACTGGATAGTAGCCTCGTTTGGGCATCGTCTAAAGGGATCAAAAGTCTGCGTTAGGAGACAAACCTTTGCCCTCTTCTAATGATCTATACCAACGATATGAAGGAGAAGGGTTTGCCAAGCCTTGCAACTCAATTTCCATAAACTAGCACATCTTGAATTGCAACAACTCCCTCCTGGATTGAGCCTCAATAAATTTACAGGAATAGCGATAAGATGAAAAACAGCGTTAGCAAAGACACGACGGTAGCCGTAAAAACGTCCATTCTGAATAGATCCCGAATACCCGGAACCTACTGAACTATCGCAGTGGTTTGCGAATATCAGTGTGAGGCTGTAGTACGGACAATGTTTTGAAGTTCGCTTAACATTCGCGGTGTTTGCAACTGCAATGTATTTAGCCAGGTTTACTGGTTGCGATTTGTTAATGCCCCCATTTTTATACACAGGGTCTCAAAACACAATACAGGGTAAACTAAAAAGAAGAATAAATAGGCAAGAAAATAAAAGTCAAATTAAGTTGGTGGTAACGAATATTCTTCAACTGGATGCGCCATATGATTTACAGTTTACAAGTAACCAAGCAAAACAGAAGGCTAACAAACCATTGGGAACTGCGCCCACATGATAAGTCGCAAGACGGTTATGATTTGTCAGTCTTCAGCAACCTTGTGAGTAGTGTGTTCCGCCGGGGAGAAGTGTGTCCTGTTGATCTACTGGACAAACTCAGTCTTAATTGATCTGTATTTAGCGATATGGCGATCTTCACGTAGATAGCAGAGAGAGTGCATTTTAATAATCTGTCAAAAAACCTGGCCCGTTATACTAAAGCAACTTACCCTAAATTCGGGACGTTCCAAAACACAACCCTTCTCATACAAAAAGATGGAAGTATGAGGGAAACAACGGAACCGGTGCTAAACTGGCCACACGAGGTGACCCAGTTTCCATTCATCGCCAAGCACACAAAGGGAAACAACAGATTTGTGAGTGTGTCATGGATAAACAACGCAGAAAGTGTTTTGTGAATACAACTCAATAGTCGAGTGTATTGGTTGGTAGAGAGCGATTTGTGGGCAAAAAAACTGGGAATCGGATGAAGTACAGACTGACAGTCTCAGTTAAGATCTTCTGATATTCTAGAGAAAATGTTCGCGATCACACTGTCCACAGAGGCACATAGGTGAAGAAGTCTATCATAAGCCTTTACTAAAAGAACAATTAGAACATCAGAGCCGGGTCCAAAATTTAGGTTTGATGGTTAACAAAGACGGTCGTGTGGATGCGTTTCCCGCAAGATGGAGTACGTGGTGATTTCGGCTTGCACTGAGTCAAATTTTGCACTTGCATTGACCGCCTTCAAGGAACGTTTCTTGGAATCATAACAGCTATGATTTAGTACGTGGTTATTCAGAAGAAAACGCTGTCACGATAGGCTGACTACTCTCCCCACAGCGATCTTTCTCGGGAGGATTACTATCGATTACCATCAATTAGTTATCCGTAATTTCAGCTGAGATCGATCGATAACGGATCCTGGTCAGTGGTTATTCAAAGCCCTGTCACTACGTATTATTATTATTTTTTATTATTTTTTTACTACATAAATGTGCACAGGCAGCGAAATGCGGAAAAAGCCACCGGCTGTTGGAGTAGAATTATCTTTGAAAATGCTAACTGAAGATGGCTAATGCCATCAAATCATCACATCAATGGCGTTCACTGAATGTACTATCTCGAATTATAAGAACTAAAGTGTGTTATGCATCCAAAGAAGCGGTGAATATCTTCTCCAAAAAGTAGCTACTTTTTCATGAAGGAAACTACTCACAAGGTTGTTGAAAACTCCTGGACAGCCCACGACCGGTTTCGACCCTCTTGGGGCCCATCAGGTAGGCGTAGTTCCCGAGTTTCCATCAACCTTATGTTCTGCTTGTGTTCTACTTTTTTTCTGAATTAAAAATGTCGTCAAAACCACTGAAGCTAATACCTACCAAGATGAAGAATCTGATCTTACCAATGATGGCCAAAATGTCAAAAGAAGTGACCTATCCTGATTGATATTGCACACAAATAAATGGCATCTCTTTTAACAAGTCACTCGTGGTGGGGACTTATATATACGGATCAAATATGTTGGCACATTAGGACACCTCAGTTACCTAGATGAATGACTGAAAATATTCAGACTGACAAAAGATTTCAGGACGAAAGTTCTGAGTGTTCCCCCCTCCCAGAAAGATGCATTCTCACCTTTTGATATCAACCGAAAATCCCTGTTCTGAGCTGATTGGCCTATTTGCTCTGCAAAACACATCTAAAAAATAATATATATTTTGGTATATGATGGTTTTTCTGTTCTGAGCTGATTGGCCTATTTGCTCTGCAAAACATATCGAAAAATAATATATATTTTGGTATCTTTGTTTGTTGAGTTTAGCCGATCAGCTTCCTCCCGGTTACCTGAAAGAGGGCTAGCATGGACGATGGTATGAATCAGTACAGGTCCCGCCACTGAAGGAAAATTAATTTATGGCTAGAAAGACCCCATTCTAGGTTAGTATTAGGAGAACCAGTTCCGAACGTAACGGGAATATATAACAGCCAATGGAATCAGCGTTTTCGTTGAGACCAATTTCATTGGTTGTTCTCCACTCGTCCTTGACAGATGAGTCGTATTCTTAGCACCACTTTTTTGACCCGCTTGTACGCGACGGTGATCAATAGATCAGCCAGTTCGCACGTTCATTGATTTTTACTGGTTTGGCCAAGCACACCAGGCTATCAATGGGCTATCCAAACCGGGGTTCACGGTCCACAACAGTTAGCCAATCTATGCGATCTGCATAGCCAAAACATTGGTATAAATCTATACTCGTAGCTCTCAGAATTTGGTATCTCCTTGCTGTTGAATATCGATCCCGTCTAGTTTTGATAAATTACACAGGGGAAATCCCATTTTTTCAAGTAAAAAAAACCGAGGAGAATTTCCCGCAACAGGAACCACAGGGCTAAATTATTGATTATTTGGTGGACTTTGAACCATTTAAACTTTGTTTGAGAAGCCTATCAGCCTACAACAAAACAGCTGAAAAAACACCAGCAGATTTTCTATGTGCATATGGAGTAGGGGAGATGTTGTGTGTGTGTCTTACCCAACGCACACTGAGGTTTTCTTCTCCCCAACCCAAAAAAATATGAGTCCACAGCATCGAGAGAAATTTGACCAAGAAGTGCGCACAGAATACCCTGCTCTCTGCCATTTCCCAAGTGGCACACCACATTGTGATAGTTTTGGATAGACAGACGCCTTCCTTTCAAAAGGAGTATCGGGACGTGACAACAAGGAGCTTCAAAGTTCGCCTTGTATTCCCTAAGCTCGCTTGTCATATTCAGGCAGTCGGGCGACTGAAGATCAAATAGCATAAAGCTGTCTTCCATTTCCCGTCTGATGTGGTTGTGCTTTCCCGGAACTTTTCTGCGTTTAGATTCGAAAACTTGAAATTGGAAGGAATTTAGAACTGGTTTCAAAAAAGTCTGGTAAGCACATGCTGACCGAACTCTTCTGAAGTGTGAAGTGGATAGTTAAGGGTTGAAGAACAACGTTAGGTGCGTACAGAGACAGCAGTGTTTGTAAAAAAAAAACTGAAGCTTCTTAATGGATATCCGTGGCTTCAAATAAAAAATCGCAGAGCGTTTTGGAGCAGTGGACATGCTGGGGCTTGTGGATTTCATTCCCCTCGTTCACTTGCTCTCTAAAGTCCTCAGTTACATAGAGAATAGTGAATGTCAGGGCCTGAATAGCTGTTTCCTCCCTTCCCATGGGGAATAACCTATCCTAGACCGCACTTTCAGTCGCTAATGTGGTCTCCCTGGGAAATTCACCTATCTTGGAGGTGATCTCTTTGGGGTACTTTCTGTATTTTTGTTGCGTTTTAAGCAATCTTTCAGGGGTTAAAGCGTACGTACGACGCTCACTTTCAACGCAATAAAGGACCAACCACAGATGCCACAATGAGTGTGACTTCTGTTACGCAGCAAGCCTGCGTTGGCGTGACCTTGGAAGATAAGAACTCAAATCATGTGACGCTTCTCAACACTTTTGGAGCAAAGTATTCTGTCTAATACAGCCTTTGTGGCACCCTAGCCGGAGCCTTAAATGTCGCTTTCAGGGAAAGTAGACCTCACTAGTCCCATACAAAAACAAGTCTATGGTTAGCGAATATATACTCATTTGCAAACCAACTTGGTTTTTCGATAGACTCAACTGGAACCCAGCTAAATCTCTCTGTTTTGATGTTTCCAGGCAACTGGATGTGCTGCACCAGGCCGCCTCATGTTTCGGTCGCTACGATATTTGAAATATCGCGATACATGGGCGATACCGGTCGTGGGCTGTCGACGGATTTTCAGCACCCTCTTGAGTAGTACATGACAAATATATGCATGTATCGTGATATCTCGAATATCGTAGCGACTGAAACAAAAGGCAGCCTGGTGCAGCACATTCAGTTGCCTGGAAACATCAAAACCGAGAGATTCAGCCGGGTTCCAGGTGAGTCTCTCGAGAGAACCAAATTAGTTTGCAAACGAGTGTACATTCGCTAATTTAGTGCAATTTAGTTTCAAGTAGAACATAAGGTTGACGGAAACTCAGGGGCTGCGCCTACCTGATGAGCCAGCCCCAAGAAGGGCGAAACCGGTCGTGGGCCGTCGAGGAGTTTTCAGCACCCTTATAAGTAGTGCATTGCAAAATTCTATGGTCCATTACGATCAATAGAAATCTCAATTGGAATATTTGTAGGAATGACCCCACACCACATAAGGGAACTAACTTAACTGAGATAGACACAGTCTATAATCCGCCCACTATCTCACGACATCAGTCCGCTACACAACAGATTACGGATTATGCCACCTCGATTCGCGGCGAAACTTTTACTGGCAAACACCTACGTGGATTCAACGACCAGAAACCTATGGACCATATCTCCACATTTCAAATGCCGATAGGATGTTAACGGAGTCAGTTTCTGAAGAAAGCGGCGCAATTTCAACCGTTAAAAATCAAGCAGGCAGTCTGCTAGGGAGAAGTACTGAGGACCATCGTCCCAGAAACTTCTCATGAGCATCGTGTACAGATCAAACAAAAAACGTTATTGTCCCCCCTGAACAGCGGCAAACCAATGCCTGATGCTTAACGTTGACTTTCGGAAAAGGTTGTCTTGGAAACAAATGGAGTGGCAAACCGGTCGTTCTTGTTTGGAAGACTAAACTATGAGTTCATCCATCCGGACAACTTGTAAGTTGGGCTTGTGTAAAATATATCCAGCTTTTCGGTGAAAACTGATCAGTTTGGCGGAACTGCTGAGCTTCATACACAGCCTCAGGTCAATAATGTAGATCCTTCTGCACGACACTTGATCTACTTGTCAGATCTGTGAGGCTGAATAAGCTTCAGAGGCGGACTATGTTTCTTCACGTCATCGACACGCATACTGGGTCCTTGTCGCTTCTGTCGTAACGAACGATGGCACTTCCTGTGAGTGCGGTGACATGAATTCACAGGGGGGGTATGGTTACCACAAGCTGAGGAATTCCACTCATTGCTCTGCATCGGTCGCTGGTCTTGAGCATTCATTTGGATGCGATACAATCATAGCCCAATCGCCTCTAGTTTTCAGAATGAATGAAGTTTGGTAACATGCCCAAGTCAAAACAAACAGAATGCAGCTGGGGCATGTGGGACGAAGAATACCGAATGGAAGTTAGAATGGTGAGGAGAGGAGATCTGGAAGTTTCAGTCATGCCAGTAAGGGGGGGCGACTTCCAAAATCAATGAGAGTGATAGAGCCCTTCCCCTTTGTTGAGAATCCATAATTTAGCACGTGACATGAGCTGTGTGAGAGAGGCACAATATCCTTGGTTAGTGGTAACCCCAAAGCAAATCAGTCGCTGGAAAGTAGTCATTCCCGCTAGTGACTGTTAGAATACAGGTGGTGGTTTTCTTCAGTGAAGACGGGATATCTGGCAACGCCTCACAGCTTCTCATCGAAAAGAAGTCAGTTGACCTTGGTCGGAAATGGCAGGAACAAGATGGACAATGGGTAAACCTTTCTTAGAAGCGTACAGGCAACATTGGTGTTATCACGAGGGTAACGTAACGAAGTTGATCGGTTAGCCTTTATTATTATTATTATTATTATTATTATTATTATTATTATTATTATTATTATTATTATGAGCTCAGATTTGTCCTCTCAAAAATCATTGAGTTATAGGATTCGGACTGTGATTTTTACGATATATGAGGCATGAAACTTGC
>NW_008751736.1:836388-864949 GCF_000715545.1 Opisthorchis viverrini
TCAAAACAAAAATCATTGAGTTATGGGATTCGGATTGTGATTTTTACGATATATGAGGCATGAAACTTGCCTAAATGGATTTATTAACCCCATTGGATTCGATTACTAAGGTTTGTATAAATTTTATATAGATCTCGGCCAATAAATCATGTTGTGTGGACCAACCAACGCGGCGACTTCAAGTGAAATTATCAATCTTAACCTAACACATTGGAAATGTAATTCGCATCTCTAGCTAAATTTAGAGTGACCCTTAGATATCATTAGGGGTCCACTTTAAGGAAACAGATGAAACTCGTGTGTGGAAAAAAAATCGTGTGTGTCACGGGTAAACAAAATGTCACATCTTTTTCCTAACTGAATGTAGCCACACAACTCACCTACGGGTTCTGTTTTTCAGAGCCATTCACATCGATGCAAACTGTCAGAAAAACACGTCTAAAACTTTTTGGTCCCGACATCCCACTGATGTTTTTACGCAGTAAACTATCGACCGCGAAGATTGACTGTCTGACAGATATTCCCGAGCGCATCAAGGTACCCACTGAAGGTAGTCGCTATGCTAAACACCATAGACACGTGCATTGATCTCAAAAAATGGGGGCACTCAGAATTTTTAAACCAAGGAGGACACTAAAGAAGTAGTCAGTTCGCAGAGTTGCTAGATTATTCGTGTCAGGACACACCTAAACAAATAAACTGCTACCTGAACGAATGAACTAGCCGTGACACATTACTTGTAAGATTACTAAAAACCTTTGACCACCTACAGCTGGTTGAGCCCTTCTCGGGGCTTATCACGTGGGCACAATCTGCGAGCTTCCGCCAACTTTATGTTCTATTTGAACTCAAACTGGTCAGATTTTGTTACCGAACCAGCATAAACGGAAGATTCAGTTAGTTTCAGTTGAGTCTCCCATCAAAACCAAATTCTTCTACGAAACCCAAACTCATCTTTGAAGAGGGATGGCGCGAACCGACCAGAGCTTACTCAGTTTGAGACCAACGTAGGCACAACGATTACCCCCGTTCTGTTTTATGGACTGAAAACAATGAGTCGTTGCTAGGTGGCTTGAGGAGTTGATTTGAGGAAGACTGATTCTTTGGTGCAGTGACTTGGCACAGTGATTCAGCAAAACAAACCCGGTATTTCTAGTCATTCGAAATGGCTGCCCAAAACTTTCGTATTCCTAGAACATTCTGCAGATAAGTTGCAATCAGATTTAATGGCCATAACATATCAGGGAGATTAATGGACCATCCGTACAAGTAGTTTTTTTCTGCCACGTGAGATGTTGCATAGTCGGGTGGCGGGACATCTAACAACGTCAATTCAGGGAGTGTCCTAGCATCGCAGTACAAATTGAGCTCAAAGACTGAACGATTAGTGTCAGATGGATCAGATGCCAGAATCCCCGAAACCTGCTTGGGGAAGCCAGCAAACATTCAGGCCAGTCAATCACTCAATAAATTCAGCAAACGCCGATGAATGTTTGGGCGCACAACACACAGAAGTACGACCGACTGTGACAAGTGTTCAGGCATGGTCGATGTTGATCGGTGTTCCCTAAACGCCTGTTAGACAGCCTGGATCAGTGTCAAAAAATATCCGTTAAATAGCGCTAGGCCATTGTAAATTTTGCACACTCTCGCTTGGTGCAATAAAGCTGTTGTGTTATTAGTCGGTGGGACTCTTACCGGCACAAAGCACTGGAGCGGGGACAGCAGTCAGATATGACAATTGCCACTAGCTTGACGGTGATACTACTGATGGCGAGGCATCGCAAATAGTATGTTTACTCGTAAATCCACTTTTGTTCTCTTGAAAAGTGAGGTCTATTGTGGAATTTGTGGAGTCGCTCTGTAACATTTCCTCGGATTTGAGCAACGGTCAATTAATATCCAGGAAAGTTCAGAAAGACGCGTTCAAAGAGAGGATGGATATTCAGTTTTTGCAAACTAGATGCGTATGAGAGTTTTGCTTCCCTGTCCAATAGTCTGTAACTGGTCAGTTGGCATTTTCTAATAAATAACTCCGGAGCAAAGATCTTCTTCCTTTCACTAGTAGTTCTGATAAGATGCCATTTTTAAGCCTACCGATTACTTCCTTCAAAGAATCTACACCCTTGTATCGCTATGGACCCATCCCTCTCAGTTGGTTTGACAGTTCCACCACGCTTTCCTTGGTGATTCCAGATTAATTCAATGTTGTTTAGCCAGCTAACTAACTAATTCACAAGCTCATGCAGTGCTTAAATGAGATTTGGTCGTGTAAGTAAAGCCAAGCTATGCTAAAAAGTTGAGAAACTTATGGGAAATCATTAGCGGCGCGCATCTCACAAAAATGAGGGACGTTTCGAACTCGTGAGCTTTTGGTCAGTGGTTGAACACTTGACCATTTGGTTACGAGTGTGATTAACTCTCACATCACGGAACTTAGTTCCTGTCACTCGGTACATCGCCGACGGTTCAATTGTTTAGTCAACAATTACGACGCTTTGCGATCCTCACATGACTTGTTTCGCTGCTCCGAAAGAGCGTCAGAGGCAACACGGTGCCAGGAGAATTTGGCTCAGCTTTTGAGTGTTTTCTTTTCAATCAATTGTTGAGAGTTCCAGATATTCGTCCGCCGGCTATTCGTGCTTTTGAGTTATTTTTTTCAAAGTGAACAGATATTTATTTCTTCGGTAAAATGAGAATGGGCATGTGACGAACCACAAAAACTACCCAAGTTTTGTTCCAAAGCTTGTCAAGTTCGATTGCTGTGAGTGTACAGCTGGTAGAAACGGGGTCAGCGATCAGTGTCCCTTGGGAAACGTTTTATATTTTTGGTTGACACAATTCTAACGACTCGATTGGAAACAAAAACGGGAAAAAAAACAATAATGAGGAGGGACATAAAGCCAATGCAAAACCAGAAACGCCACTGGCCGCGTTGTACATATACTCACAGTCCTGCGGAAGAGAGATAGTGTTGAAAACATCTTTAGTTACCCTGGGTAACGCGCAGGATTATGATGGGGTTAGAATAAATTGACGACCGCCGATAAACAATGTATTTTACTGATTATTTGAAGCCTGATCATCAAGAGCTGGTGAAAGGAAAAAGGCCTTCGCTGCGGAGTAACCTAATAGGAAATGCCAACTGAACTGTTACAGACTATTGGATAGGAGAGCAAAACTCTCATATGCATCTTAGTTGCAAAAACTAAACACCCATCTTCTCCTGAACGCGTCTTCCCGAACTTTTCTGGATATTCATTGACTGTTGCTCAAATCCGAGCGAATGCTACCAGGCGACTCCACTAATTCCACAATAGATCTCACTTTTCAAGAGACACAAACCGAATTTACAAGGAGAAAACATACTACTCACATACCTCCCCATCAGTAGCATCACATTACACTGGTAGCGCCTTTTGCACTTTTAAGAGAGACATGGAAATGAAAATCACAATGTGTTCAGTCGAACGTTAAGGGATTGCTCATTAGTCAGTTCTTTCGGAAGGTTTAGACAAGCTGACTGCCAGGTTTACAGCACTGGTTTAGATAAGGTCACTGATGCATCATAAGTTGAGCTCAATCAGTAGTGTGTTTGTTTTTGTATACCTGTTACGATAGATTGCTTAGTGACCGGGAAACGTTTACTCTAACTAATTAGTCCATCAAAAAGAGATGATTCTGAGGGGAACAACCAATCGTGATCGAAGGCAGACCTCGGCTAGCAGCGACTAAGTCAACACAAATGGACAGCAATTGACCAATCGCTACTCTTCATTCCGCGCTGTAACAACAGACTGATGGTGCCACTTTGATTAGTAATGAAACGCTTGCGATCGAATTGCCCAGCTCAACAAACAGACCAACGATCATCTACGCTACCCGAGTCGCCAATATCCCACTCAGTTGCAAGAGATTACAAATCCACACTCTGTTGAGTAGCGTCCGCTGGCTCGCAACAGTGTGCTTCATCTGTGAACCTGACCTGTGCGTGTGCCTGTTCCTTTTTCGCACACCTCTGTTGGATAACAGGTAAATTTGTGGTGAAATTCCAGCTTTGTTGTTATCGTGGATTTCACAGGTGTTTCCCGTCGCTTAAAACTCCAAGTAATCTGCTAACAATGTAAAATAAAAAGACAAGACGCACGGGGCTTCCATTCGAAGAGAACCGAAAATAAAGGAAGACACTTACTGCCTAAGAACAAATTATTCACACAGCTGATTAGCCGTTCAAGGTTGAATTGTACAGTGCTAGGATATCAACCGGAAAGTCGTGAGATGTGCTCTGCAGGCGATTAGCAACAAACAGGAGACTACTCGGCTTTTATTTCAGATTCATTTCACTAGCAGTACAGGCCGAACGGGGATATCTGCATGATCTGGAAGGTATGCTAGAGCTCTGTGAACATGAAATATAAGAGAAACTTAATAAAATATAAGGCCTGCAAAGATTGAATAGGCGATAGTCTCCAAGAGTTTTCAGCAACCTTGTGAGTAGTTTCCTTTGTGAACAAAACATCGCGATACCTCGGAAATCTTACCAAATGAAGCATGTGGTGACCCTTGTGCAGCAGATTCAGTTGAGAATATTATAAACAATAGATTCAGCTGAGTCTCCTGTGTAAACCAAATCGATATGCCAATGACTGTGTGTCGAAAAGAGATGACTAATCTACAGCGTCTCTTGACTTTCATCATGAATTGATTCCACATGTAGTATGGGTCAAGCAAATCTCCTAAGTTTTTAGGAGAAACCTGCATGTTCTACCCGATGTACTAATTTCCCAAGCTTTATGGGGAACCTAAAGTATAGCTGGCCTAGGGAGCTTTTCGAGTCCGTACCGGTGACAGTATTGATGTAGAAACTCTAAAGGATAAACCTAGAACCTAAGTTCAAATGCGAAACCTCGAAAAACCCCATCAGTTGCAAAAAGCCCGATTACACTCTGCCTTCTCTTAAGAAGCTGTCCTTCTTCTGACCCCTCCACTTTGAAGCGGACTTTCACTGCCGTCCAATGAAAGGTACACTTAGGCAGTGGTCCACAGCTGGGATACGCCAGGTTGCCCAAGCCTAGACAGAGGGGTCGAGTTCGAACCACGGACCTTCCTGTCAGTAAATTCGCGCTCTATCCACTTGAGCCATCTTGCTCCCCTTCAACTAACTGTGCGGGTCGCATAACTCGGAGTCTGTCCGAGAGAATTCACAAACTCACGCAAAGCTACTTGAGAAATGGACTGTGCAGTTACGTGGCCAGTGCCATCACCAGTGAGCTTATCGGTACCAAAGTACAGATCAATCCGGCGGAATCGTTCATAGTGATTTACTGGGTGCAACCAGATGGGCATAAGACAGTAGGATTAGGAACATTGGAAACAACTGAGGCTATTTCTGGTCGGTTACTTACCCCCTGTGTCACCGAAAGAAGCACGTAATGGCCTTGAGAAAGCTTTGGCCCATCAGTCATACTCCCCAACAAACAAACCAATCAGATAGTCCCGTTATTTTAAACCTGTACTTTTATAAGCAAATTGCTTTCTGGATCACGCTTTAGATACGACATTTGCACCACGGTTATATTCGAGAATGCCGTGTATGAGTTAATCGTTTACAAAACCCGTTAATCGTCTACTGGACAGCCAACAGGAGGCAGTTCGGACGGTTCTAGAGCACATTTCGGATTAGCTCATTCCTTGAAGTCTTCAATAGGGCTTCCACACGTGTTTAGCCAGGTTAATTTTAGCAACGATTGATTTTCCAACTTTCTCCCTCTGCCAAAAAACAACTTTACTTTCCATGTACATTTCCTTGAAGGAAGTTTGCAAGCTGAATCATCGGTCCAAGTTCTTGTCGATTTGATGCACCCTCCAGCTGGTAACCCTCAAGCCTACGACTCTCCCCCTCGACTAGGCATATAGTATGTGACCACTGCATTATTGAGTTTTCAAGTGTAACAAAACTTACGAAGGCTGTTCTTACGAACCGGCTCTTCTCCAGCTGTTTTTGCTTGCTCCGGTTGTTTCCATGTGTTGGATGAATGTGTATGATGACCGTTACAACTCCCGCTGCTCATATTCAAACTGAGGCTGCTACTGCTTCGACTACTCCCGTTTAGATTATTGTCCTCAGCCACTGCCGACGCGGACAGTGTGTTTCCCGGTTCTCTACAAGCAGCAGGACTGGCCGCAGCAATGGCTCTGACGAGTCCTGAATTTGCGGCCAACCGCGGGAAACCAGTTGCACTTTCTCCACTTCCACTGGCTTCGTTCGACTGTGGCCCGCTGTGATAAGATCCACCCGCACCACTGTCCGAGCACAAATCAACCACCAGTGGTGTGCACAAGTGTCTAAACAGCTGATCGGTTGAATTCAGGGCAAGTGTTGGGTCTTTTTCAGCTGTTGCGCTGGTCAGTGTCGTTGCCGTGCTATTGGCCAAAGTGGCAATGGAGTAGTGAGCAGTGACCTGAAGCAGAGAATGTGAGAGTTATGAGCGTCTTCTTCCTGTGCGTTGGACAATTATATCACAGTTTGTGTTTGTCCTAAAAACAAATGTTTTCCCTGATCTTGGGAATAAGACTCACGTTTTCACAAAGGAAACTACTCACAAATTGATTTGCAAATAAATGTATTTGTCTAAGACTCACGTTGATTTGAAAATCTAGAAGGTACCCGGTTCTATTGGGGCAACAAGGACCTACTCGCGGGGCTAAAGAAACCTGACGATTACCCAATGGTTTAGCGAAGCAGTACGGGGTCTCGTTAGCTCCTTCTGATTGACCTTGAGATGGATCCACTAGTCTTTCAAACCTTACTCCTCCAAAAGGGTCCGAAACAATGGGCAACTCAAGAAGCGAGCCCCCTTAGGAGAAGCCAGTAAATGAAGAGTGCTGATTCCCTCGGCTGTCCTGTTTACTTGCTACAGGACTTATCGGTCTCATTTGACTATTCAATAATATTTGACATATTGTATGGCAGATGAACCGGAAAGTCATTGATTCGCAAATAATTCGTACTCAGATTGGTGTACATTTTTTCGATAGGCGTTCACTACAGACAGACACGTGTTGGGAATAGACATCTCCAAAGAGTGGTCAGGGAAACAGAATTTTTTCCCCATTTTTTTGGGGGGTTTTGCTGTCCCCAGTTCTTTGCCCATGTCCGAAGCTGATTGACAGCCTTAAAAATGGAACAGAGAAATACGTCTTTCCGTTGGTGTTATAACTGATATGAGATCGATGTGTATTGAATCGTTCTGCCTGGAACGATATCCTCTCTGTTGAAAAGTTCGCACAATGCTCAAAGCTCGTGAGCAACAAATTAGCCGATTCAAGAGTTTGTTGCGCGAACTCCCAAAGGTTCGACAAAGGCGTGCACTATTTACAGATTGCTACCCATCTGTCCTTAAAGGTTTGCTAGAGTGATCTAATGTTGCACCCCAGAAGGCAGTTTCTAATCTACAGTTCAGCATCCTTTTGAAACAGTGACAGTCCCAGAACTTGGGAAGAACTAGGAAGAACTAGTTTGTTACCGAAATATCGGTGTCATCCCTACTTATTGATTTGGGCGGAAACGTTGTTCACCTACTCAATCTCACAAGGACTTGTAAAAAGAGGTCACGCTTGAGACTCAAGTAGGAAATTTTATTCCCGTGTCTTGGCTCAAGAAGAGAAGCTCCTAGTTGCTTCAGTGTTTACCATCAATAAGAAGACATCAACTGATATGAGTCGAACGTTGAGACGAGCGGATATACGCGGCTACAAGCTTCTCCAAAATGAATTTTTTTAGTTTCATAGGGTAGTGCTGTTATGAAGCTCAATGAGTGGTGCACATACAAGTGCCGCTCATAACAGCGCCAGATGATAGGTCCGTGGTTCGAATCCCTGCAGGATATATCGATCGTTTCTGTTCAGGTTTGAACAATCAGTTGCACCTCACTTAGCTTCGGGTGACCAAAAAATATCACAGATGAACCTTAAGTTTCCACTCCATTGCAGTTTTACACAACATGGAAAGAATTCGAACCCGTGTTTTTTGCGTACATACTGAGAATTCGTGTCAATGAACAAACAGAAAACCAATTAGGTTTGTACAAACACACCAGATGAAGAACCGCATTCTGATGCCGATCGCTCCACTTACCAATTCGCGGTCGTCCAGGACATCGCGCACCAGATCGTCCCAGTCCAGAATTCCTCCATCGCGCGCAATGGTCACACTATGTACCACAACACGCTCATGAATATCCAACTATAAGCAAAAACAGAGATAAGATAACTGCTTATAAAAAACGGGGGAAAGAGCGATAGTGTGGGCAACTTTCGAAGCCGCGAACATAAAAACTGATGCCTGAAAAGAGAGAGCTATTTTGGTCTTCTATTTTGGAGGCTGGTGTACAACATGATTCGGGACAAGGATATCTAACCCAGACTCATGGATCAACCGGTGTTCGAGTTCAAAGCTCACATCCTTGAACGAGGCGGTCAGCGACCTCGTTTACTGGCAAAGCGCATATGAAGTGAAGTGGTTAGTGCTGCAAAATTGTTGAAGAAGCTGATTAATAACTAAAAATCAGAAACCTTCATAGAATTCACCTCATGAGACTCAGTCAGGATGAAAGTTGTAGAGATCTGGAGAAATTAGCGTTAATGGCAGACTCTCCTGGACGATAACAAAACAGCTCGTTCAACAGAACATGTTGCACAAGTACTGAGGAGATTCAGTTGAACCTCCCGCCCTCAACATCTTTATTTGCGAATGAGTGTATTTCACCAATTGTGAGGAGTTCCGTTTTCAGTCAGAACACAAGCTTGATGCAAACTCGGGAAATGCCCCTAACTGGTGAGCTTCAGACAGGGTAAAACAGGTTATTGGAGAGTTTTTGGCGACCTTGTAAGATTCCACATTCGACAATTTCTACTACGTACTATCAACCTGTCAAGGCCCACATCTCTCATCTGGCTAGCTGACACATCCTTCTTGGGGGAGGGGCGTTGGGGGTAGTTCTAACAATTCAGCTGTAGTCATACCCCGAACAAAGTTCGGCATGTGTGCTACATCAGCACAGCAAAGGGAGTGGCACTCCTGCTCACAGTGCGCACGGCCGAGTGCTCAACTTGTTTCCTATCAAAAGGGGCAACAACGTAACATATCACTTGCAAGGTTGCTGAAATTCTTCGACAATAATGTCATTTTGCAATCAAACGATCTATATTCGACCTCCATGGATACCTCCATTATCCCACTCTTGAGACGCTTGTTATATCAATGAAAAAATACAAAGAATTCCGGACATAATTTGAATTTTACGGTGCAGTGCTGAAATTATTCGTCAGCCATTCTAGATATATGTGTGCGGTAACGGTTTGGCTTTGGTGGTAGAGTGAGGAGACTTAGTAACTTTAAGTGGGGATTTCGTCCGTTAAGTGGGACGAATTCATACTGAAATGTCAAGGAGCACTGTGCAGCTGTTTATTCTTTATTGGGACTCCAATGGGGAGCTTTGAACCCGTGATCTTATGGCCAGCGGGTGAACACCTAACCTTTCTGCCGCAAGTCACTAACAGCAGTTTGATTAGCTTCCATTTAGGATATAGCGCTACTCGTCCACTACTCACAGGAACTAGATCACGTGGTCACGTATTGACTGGTTTTTCTAGTGACAACTTCCCAGACGAAAGGTTTACTCGTGCTGTGAAGCATTCTTCCTCTGGGCTGCTTATTGATTGGTCAGTGTGATTGGATTTGGCAATTCTAAATTGAGATCTCCTGTGATTGATTTCGATCCTCTGGCTTTACGCGTGCATCTGAACTTGCGGACAGTTCAGACTGGGCTGCCTTGTTAGAACCAACAAATGAGGTTCGCAATAAATTTCTGCTTTCTGCACGACATCTGAATCACCTATGAAGCAGAATTTTGGTAGCTCAGGCAGCGTAGTTGGTTTATTCGCTGCGCTGGGTAATTTTATTGCAAACGTTTCATGACCAATTGAGGTTTTTCCTGAAATTAGTCTCCTCAAAGTGGCGTTCCCTTTGTGGGCTAAGAGGATTTCTTTTTGAGCCAATAATCTGGTCGTGAGGTAAGGTATATTCTTGATGTAAGACTCTGCTGCTACTCTGCCGGTTGCTTGTTCTTGCTGCCGCGTGCGGATAAAGGAACACAACAGGGAAATCAGGAGACATGTCTCCCTATCTTTGATATTCATACGCGAAAACCAAGAGGGACATAAATTCATTCTGAAAAACGTGAAAATTTTGACATACGGAAATGTGAGACAGGGGAGGAAGGTTCTAGAATCATGGTACTCAACAGGGGATTTGATCAACCGATGCATTGAACTAGATCCAATTTACGCATTACTACGTGCAAAGGACCCATATCTGAACCGGAATACTCAGTGAGAGCCGAATGTTGGCCTCACAAGCCACGAGACAAGGAACAGCTTGGAGTTGGATCACAAATCAAATCCTGGAGGGATTGAGGAAAAAGACCACTCCAGCATCGTCCGGAGCACGAGGGCGGGGAAGGCCAAGCTCAAAGGTCACGTGGTCATCGATCAGTCAGGACACGGGATAACAGAGCAACTAATCGAACCGTCCGACCGAACCATCAGTCGTGATCGGAAGTCAGCCCGGATGGCAGCAGGTATATTAAAACACAATGACCGACCCATCACTATGCTCCACCATTCTCCATAACAACGAATTGATAATTTCATCTCGATTGGTGATGAAACATTTGCAACCAAAATGCCCAGCTCAACGAACTCGTCAACGACCATCTGGATCGCCATCTATGACATCTGGACAAGGAGTGAAATCTCCAAAGTTATGAAGATATCACGGACAAGTTCTAGCGGAGCAACTTTCCGGTGCTTCTCATTGAGAAAACGCTCAGTCACTGGTAAACACGACGAAATCTGGAAAACAGAGCCACAAAGGTTGCCGAGGACTCTCCGACAACCAGCGACCGGTCTCGTTCTTTATTTAGGCTTGCCAGGTGAGCGCATTCCCTGAGTTTCCGTCAACTCTACTTCCTAAACGAAAACCAAGTCCGGCACAAATGGCAGGAGCTTCACTTGAATGTTGCCATAAACGAGCGTATCTCCTGTAAAGCTAACTCATTTATAACTGAATGCTTCCCACCAGCTTATCAGTTGTCCAGACCCCCTGTGGTGCAAAACCGTCGGGTGAATTCGTGCGGATTTTTTTAGAATTAAACATACGTCCTGTCTTCATTAAGAAATCTCTGACACACTATAAGAACCCCATCAACCGCAGTGTCTTGATTGATTTGACGTGAAGAATAGCATTCTAACTGCATAGAAGAGACGAGCTGGAAAGAGGAAAGTATTTGTTAAAAAAACACGCTCTCCGCATTCATGAAAGACACTCGCAATTTTATTAGCTGAAGAAATACTCAGCTCCTGTTCTGAAAGCCTTGGTGGAAAGGCATGGTGTTTTATTTGAGGTAGATGATACTCCGTGGAGGCTCTGGCACCCTATAGACACCCTGCCGGCGTCAATGATGAAACGGTCCACTGTGCCGAAAAAAATCGTCTAACTGTAGCACCCTTTCTGTGCCTAGCTGCCATGCCACAGGAATGAGGCACAAGGGCTGGGATACTGTTCGGTCGCCCAAGCCTAGACAGGGGAAGTCGGAGGCAGAGGGTCGGGTTCGAACCACGGACCTTCCGGTCAGTAAATTCGCGCTCTCGTCACTTGGTCCATCTCGCCCCCCCCCCCAAAAAAAATGGAACGCCTCATGATTTTGTGTGTCATCCTTGCGCAGGGACCTTACCGATATTCTCTGTATCGTTTCGATTTTAGCACATGTACCGCCGAAGCGAGTACGATCCTCTGGGCAGTCGGGGTTCATAAAAAAACGCCAGTAGTGTGAGTAGACCGACACAACTTCAACTCACACAGATACTCGACCCGCCTTAAAATCAAATGAGTGTTCATTTACTATACTTTAATAGTACCTTATCTGCTGCGTGTAGGCAAGGTGCTGTAGCGCGATCAATATAAACCACACGGACAAGTTTGCCATTGTTCAAATCAAACTAGACGCAATCTCTGATACGAATAACATTTTTGAAGGGAGAAGTTTCACTATGATTAGTGCTCAGTTACGACCACCTGGTTGAAAACGAAGGACGAAGCTCAAATCTAGACGTTTTCAGCTACTCAGTTGTGCTTCGTATCTTCAACAGGGGCACTGTGTTTCAGACAAAGTCCTGGATTCTGACCGATACCTGTCACACCTTGAACACCAAAACAGCCTTTTGAAGGTTGCTTGCATATTGGTAGATATCAGTCAACCTTTGTGTTTCCTGCCTTTTGGGAGTTCGATTATTTTACGCCCAACAAAGGTTACCCATGGCGATCTAAATACTGAGTGATGGAAGAACCAAGTTGTCAACTGTGTTTTACACTAATAATCAATACAAAATGGACCGCGTTGAAGAAGAGCCGTGAGATAACTTAGCTTGGTTAGCGAACTAGTCGCACAAATGAAAATAGCGCTAAATCGCAGAACAACTCTGAATTCCGAAAGTACGAAAAAAAACAATAGACTTGTGTCTTTTGGAATGCAACCTACGATTGCCAAGATCAACGCCTGATGAAAAGATTACCCCGCGCAAAGGAATAGACGGAAAAAGTGGCAAAGCAGGGGATTTTGAATCTCGCCGATTGCTGTGCGCGTGCCCCATCTTGCAGACAGTTTTTTGGCTGTCTTTCATTCCGCCCGTCAAGTTAGGCACGGCGAACCCAATTAATCATTCGCGTAAATCAACCTAAACAGAACGCATTAAAGAGGACAGCTTGATGCTGAATTTCTGGTGTCGCGTGGAGAAATCTGTAAATGCAAGCGCCTATTCCTTGTGGTATTTTTTCAGATCCAATGGGCATGAAAATTCCCGAAAAACCAGAATGAATTCTTCGCACGAGAAACAACTTGGCCCATAATCGATAACTACAAATAGTACTGGAGCTCGAGAGAACTGAGAGGTTAGGGCCTAAAGTTTCTGACCGAAAGGTCCATGATTGGAGAGCAATCCCCGCATCTTGACTGCCACTGTCTCGGCTTGAACAACCTGAAAGTATCCCGGCCCTCAGGCTTTAATCGGGTGGCATGGCAGCTGAGAACGGGAAGTGTGTTAAGCTGGACACGTCTACGCGTTTGTTCAGACACACTATACTTAGCCAGCACAGAAACTCGGGAAGAATTGTGGATCTCAAATGAACGAACGAACATGCCACAGGCCGTACAAGATTGTGGCTGTTGGGTGAAGAGAACTTCAGTAGTAGGCATATTTCTAGTGTTACCCACCCTCAACCCAGCTGCGCAAAGACTAAGGTAGATAGGCCGGAGTTTGACACAAGCTTTAGTAGTCTGACTTCTGCCTATACAGAAACATGAATCAGATTAAAAGATGGATGGATAGAATATCTGATACTGGAAGGTGAGAGACCGGGTGAGCCATTCATGGCAAGCGATGGAGGGCTTCGTATTTCCTGTGGTGTCTTTGAGGTCCTGCATTAGGTTGAACACGCTAAACTAACACGTTGGAATTGCTTCTTTGAAACGACAATTGCTTTGAGGAGATAGTCTTACTGTACGCCAAACTACAAAGAACACTGCCTGGAAATATCAAAACCAAGAGATTCGGCTGGGTTCCAGGTGAGTCTCTCGGAAAAATCAAATCAGTTTGCAAATGAGTGTATTTCGCTAATTTCGTGCAACTTGGTTTTAGGTAGAAGCTCGGGGACTGCGCCTACCTGATGAGCCCCAAGAAGGGCGAAACCGGTCGTGAACTGTGGAAGAGTTTTCAGCAAATTTGTGAGTAGTTTTCATTATGACGATATACTGTGACATCACGAGTATTGTGCCAACTGAAACATGAGTTTTTAGCAACCTTATGAGTAGTACATTACAAAAAACGCTGCTGTCCTCTCTAAAGTGTAATCGCCTCCCTGATGAGATCGGATTTGCCGGTTATCTTGTCGAGACCATTTTAGGGACAGTAGTATACCAAACGTGAAACGCAATTTTGTTGAGGGGTAATTTAGCTTTAATGGGAGACCTAACTGAATAGATGGTTAGTGATATTCTCCAACTAAGTGCGTTACACAAGGCCATCTCATGTTTCAGTTGGGATATACCGATGTATCTGACGGGACCCACAGCTCACAAGGTTTCTAAGCAGTATACACCTACAAGTATGCCTCATCAGCCATTGGTTCGGAATGAAATGAAAATGAGCATAATCTATAAACAATAATCCGTGGTGACTTGACTCAAAATGCCAAGCTTCTTGGAGCGCAGAGCTTGGATATTTCATTGCGAAAGAGAGATACAAATCGAGATCATCCTAAAATTAAATCAGGTCTAAGATGAACTCGCTTCCCGTCAAGCTTCTTATTGCATGAATGTACCAAAATTCAACGGCCTGGTTCTCATGTTGAGTGGTAACACACTCTTCATGTAAATCACTAATCACATATAGGCTTTGCATCCATTGAACACCCTGCGCCACAACCCAGGTTTTCCCTTTGGTTTGTTTTACGCTAGTTGTTGCCCAAACCTGCCTGCTAGGCTAAGGGTATATAAAAAATCTGAAAAGATTTGAATACTCTGGGCTGATGGGTGCAGTACGTTTAAAACACCAGATCAGGTCAGCCTGAAGCAAGCGTGGCGAAATACCTCTTTGTCGTATGATAAACAACACCTTTTATGCTTTTTGTTAATAATGTACAAGGCTGAAATACATAAGGTCATAAAACAACCCAAAAAGATGGATGTTGATGACCCCATTAGAGGAGGTACAGCAGACAATGGATCACCTTTAGTGAATGACGCAGGTTTCATTGTCTGCTGTTGACTGGTTATAGTATACAGATCACTTGAGAAGTGAAGAATGCCCGGGTGACGCTGAAATGCAGAGCGTAGTGTCTGCAAATTTCAATCGATCAAATCCATATGGAGGTAGATGTCATCCTCCGTTGACAAAATCAAGGCTTGTAAAGGTGAGCGTAAAGGACCGTGAAGAGGCTGCTGTAGGCTCTTTGCACCTATCGGCTGTAAACTCGTGTGATTCTGGTCGATACTGGTGTGATTACAGTAGCTCCTTATTTGCCAGCAACAATAAAATGTAACTGACAAACCGAGGAGGAAACACTTAAAAGCATTGGTGTGGTCGCACGCAATTCGATATTCTGGACAGATCGCGGTGCCTCTTACAAACAGAGTTCAACACTGGTTGTTGGTCTGTCCGCCGAGCCTGGAATTTGGATTGAAGAGGTTTCATCACTAACCGAGGTGATATCGTCAGTGGAGGGTTGAGTGGGTGCACTGACATTGTCACCAAGCGTTTGCAATTTGACTGCCAGGCTCGCCGAACAGACCAACAACCAAGAAGCGCACCCGGGCTACCTACCTTGCGCAAAATTGCCAGAGTTCACCACTTTCACCATCGAGTGGGTTCAAGACATTCTAAGGTCCAAAACCACAGCATACAGGACCACCTTCATCATCATCAGTGGCAACGATATCCAGCGAGAACATTGAGGCTTCTCTCATACAACTCTCACACGACCGATAGATTGTCATCACGATTGTCCTAGGAACCTGCTGTCACCTTGTCACAATCTTTAACAGCTAAAAAGTAGTATCGACAACATAGGAATCTCGGATATGCTCAGAAATGATCTCGAATAATACACCTCGTTCGTCCATGTTGAAATTCGGTCTGGCTCAGCTGGCCAGACTAGTCGATTTACTGTAAAGTTTTTGTGTAAATCTATATGAGGCCCGAATCAGTACCTTTACAATAACTATGGACCGTACATGGGAGTCCGCGGCAAAATATAATAACATGAGAACGGGCGTCAAGATGTGCGCCCATTCTTGCTTCTGTAAAAGAAACCGATGGGCGTGTGTTCTTTTTAATGTTGGTCTGAATTCTTTGAGGCCACATGTGCTAAGCTTTTGTCTTCAGGTTTGTTCTCAACTTCTCGAAGGGCATTGGCCTTGTTGGTTGCTTCTGCTTGTATTATAAGAAAGTATTTACGGTGAGTTTTACTGCCCTCCAGAAATAAAGCATTGCACAATGCTGGCTTGTTACAGTATGTCTCAGTTTTGTGCGACCCCAGTGACATTTAAGTGCGGTTTTTAAACATTTCGCAGGAGAATACAATCCCTATTTAGTCTCCCTAATATTTTCTATCCTGTTGCCCAGTTAGTTGGACATAGTCACAAAATACTTTAAAGTAAACTAGACCGTTACGTCCTCATTGTTTTCAATAAATGGGGACTCTTCTATATGCACTACCACCTTTTATTTTACAACCTATGTGATCTGGATTCTTTGAGTCATCCCACAGTGCCTTTTTAGAGGATGTCTATCATCGCATCATCTTCAACAAAAGTGTGATGAGAACAGCTCGGCTCATACACAAAGTGTAAAGTGCTACTGCAAGACTGGGTGGGCTCGAACCCTAGCCTCATGCTTGCGGATGAACCGATTGAGGTAGTAGCAGCTGGGCAGCTGTATCAGTCCCGGTGGTCTCGCGAAAGATGATATTTCCATCCGGATTGGGAAGGCCAGAGCAGCTTTTGCGAACCTACGTCACCTGTAGCGTAAGCGTGACATCATCTTCTCTGTCAAGGGCCGAGTTTACAATGCTGCAGCGCGTTCCTTATTACTATATGGATCAGAATCCTGGTCGCTGCGCGGAGGAGTGTTTGACCATCGATGCCTTCAGAGTATTGCCAGAATCTGGTGGGAACATCGGATCAGCAATTCTGAAGTACATCGAATGGTATTCGGGAGAAATAACTCACCCTCGATAGATGAACTGATCACACTGCACAGGTTGCGTTGGCTTGGCCACGTGCTGCGTATGCCAGTCGACCGAATTCCTCGAAGGGCTCTTTTCGCCCAACCATGTGAAGGGTGGGAGAGAGCCAGAGGCGGTCAAACAATGACTTGGCAGCGAAGTATGAAGGCCATTACCAGCAAACTCAGCTGCGCTGGTCACTGCCGTCTTCCTGGATGGGGACCCCGAGACGGGCCACATCAATGGCTAGGGACATTATCAGACATGGCCCAGTCGCGCCCCCCTAATGAAACTAATGCATTCAAGTTATTGTCTCCATTTCATAGCTCCCTTCCCAGTCCCGCAACTTACCAGTCCACCTACAGTGCTACGCACTAATTTATCAGCTTCCACCTAAAATGCGCAGCTTCCTACCTCACCTCCCAGAATCATCGGTGAATGAAACTGTGGCAGCTACAACAACTGTAAGACAAGTATGCGGTTATTACAGCTGACAATGATGATGATGATTACATCCCAAGGAAAACGTTTGACTGTGTATTGATCATTCTGGGACTCTACAAATGGCGTCATTAGTTGCAAATTTCCCTCATCCTGTTCAAGCACATAGCATCGTATACTGTAAGACAAGTGTGCGGTTATTACAGCTGACAATGATGATGATGATTACATCCCAAGGAAAACGTTTGACTGTGTATTGATCATTCTGGGACTCTACAAATGGCGTCATTAGTTGCAAATTTCCCTCATCCTGTTCAAGCACATAGCATCGTATATTAGGAGGTCGCAAAACAGTGTTTGATTCGTCGCATGAGATAAACAAACCGCAAAGTTTCACTACTACAATCCTTTATTTTACTGCACAAAAAGTCAGCTACACTTCAAGAAAAAACATCAGTTATTCCCCACAATTCAATATTCGGATTATTTCATTCACGAACTCCAAAAGAATTGGAATGTGAGCATTCGCTTAGCAGTTTTTATCTCGTTACAGGCAAAAGGTCGGTCTATCCCACATGAAGCATTCAAAAGACACAAAATATTTGGTTTAAGATTGAATGACTTGCAGATAGGAAAGGAGAAAGGAAAGGGTTTCCGTACTCTATTTTTTGAGATTTGACTGTGGCAAGGCCAGGTCCGGGGAATGAATGAACAGTCAATATTGTACATGCTTCCAATTTTTCATGGGAAGACCACATTGATCCCTGTGCTTCGTTAATTCTTAGCCGCGGTACATGTGTGGTCCATTTTCTCCAATTTCTAACGTCCGGGGAATGAATGAACAGTCAATATTGTACATGCTTCCAATTTTTCATGGGAAGACCACATTGATCCCTGTGCTTCGTTAATTCTTAGCCGCGGTACATGTGTGGTACATTTTCTCCAATTTCTAACATGTTTATCTTCTATAAGCAGGCCAAAAATTTTTGTAGTGCCGATCGTCGCCCTTTGAGACGTACAATTTTATAGGTTAGTGAAGGCGATTTTCATGGTAGAGTAGGGAAATTGTTTCCCTACGTCATGTACTGCTTTCAGAAAGCCTTACTTAGATTAAGCCTGTGCAGAGATAAATTTTGGGCGCATTATGACTATGCATGAACTAAGCCAAGGCGGACTCTGTGGCCTTTTGTTATAGCAACGGATGCTAATTTCACGCAAACATCATGTCAGTGCAATCGTCCGCTGTGATAACTCCATTATCGTGCTAGGGTGGACGATTTCTGTGACCAACTCTTTTGCAGCTCGCATATCGATTAGCAACTTTATTTGTACTGACTATTGCGCAGGTCCACATTCTCTCAGACTTCATCTGGTTTGTTTTGCAGCTCCAAATACTCTCCTTTGGAATAAGTTCAAGTCCGTAAGCTCTTTATTTGTACTGACTATTGCGCAGGTCCACATTCTCTCAGACTTCATCTGGTTTGTTTTGCAGCTCCAAATACTCTCCTTTGGAATAAGTTCAAGTTCCGTAAGCTCACGTAAGACTTCAGTGCCTCACAAATCTTGCTAACTTGACGTTCAGGGTGTGACTCATCTCATGGCCATTTAGACTGTCCAAATCACTAAACCATTTTCTGAGTGTGAAATCTAAGAGAGCTAGTTGTTGTCGCCTTTGAGTATTCGTCAGCTGTGGAAATGCCATTAAGGCCCTAGAGACATGAAGGTTTTTCTGGCAGTCATTTTGGTATCTCATCAAATGTTATAACTTTCTCCAGGTGCAGATTTTTCTATAGCCGTACATTTCTATCGTCCATGTCTGTAGACCAGTGGTATGGACACATCACCAATCAATTTCATATGTTTGCCTTGCAAACGGCAGCCAATAATGAGAATATTGAAGGGTGCAACCAACTTATTTTACACTGACACGTGATATGATGTGGGGAAATTATAGAATCTATTAAACTTAAAATCGCTCCCGTTGACTCACTTTTTGTTGAAACATTTTGTATCATTGGCTAGTCTATTCCCCTTCAGTGAGGTCTCTTCAGCCAATTTCAGGAAAAATTAGAGGGCTAATGCGTGACTAGGCTTTATGAACTGGACTAAAGCATGCGGCTGGCGGCCACTTCTGTTTTCGGATTGTTCACCGCATGGGCGAAACAACTTGAGGTGCAAAATAATTCGAACATAATATTTAGTTTTTAACAAGATGCAGGCCGTTCTCAGTTTTCCATACAGCTATTTTTCCACTAGTCTTGGAAGCAACCTGACAAGTATTCTCTTGGCCTGCTCAAATTGTGGGTAGTATTCAGGCTTGTGGCAAGACAGATTAATTTTCAGGATAGAACTGCTCCTCAGCCATAAGTTGGCTGCTTCAGCAGCCAAAACTTCCAGATATCCTGTAAGATACTACTTCTGACGTACATACTGGTTGTAGAAATTCGGCGTTTGTAAACTCAGGTGTCCATTATTACCAAAAACGAGGAGCATGAACACAGACGCGTGAAAGCTTTAGAACAACATTGATTTCAAGATAAACCAAAACCATAGGTAACATTTTGTAAAAATGACAGTTAAAACCAAACACAGCTAGTAATGTTTATTTATCGATTAACTTAAGACTTGTCGTATACTACCGACAACTAAACCATGAGCACGAAACCTTTTGAAAATGTTTAACTCCGTTCGGTATTGTCACTTTCTCCTTTAAGTGCTCAGCACCACTTTGTTTATTTCTGCCATTCATTTGCACTGAACCCAAAGGGTTGAATTCCTTACATATATGGCAAAAGCATGTGTTCCCTTGGAAAAAGTATGTTTAATCACGGGGGAGACCATCCAATACGAACGGTGCACAAACGTTAAGGAGCATTGTCTCCCATACTTCCATAAACCATGATTGCATGGAACCTCATTACTTCGGTTGCGCTTCCTGAGACTGTAAGTCGAGGTTCTACGGCTTTCCTTCCAATATCCGTATTGAGCCTTCCTGGTGACTTTCAACATTTCAGGGCCGGTGACACATTACTCAATCGTTTGGTCTTTAGTTGCAGTAGGCCGCCTTCTGATAGGTTATGATATTGTTGTTTTTCGGAATCTTCACACACTGATAAAATGCTGCGTCTTCGTTAGACTTCTTCGCTCTGTTTATACTTGCTACCTTCGGGCTGAAAAATGGAATACTTAGCTGGGGATTAGGTTTCCCTGATAAACAGCTGTAATACCATCCGATCGGTTTTTGTGACTTGACTGTTTGTTTTGCAAGAGTTCTGGTGCTTTCTCATGGCTTACCTCAGCTTCTACTCATGCTGCATCAAGCGGTTATTTCAAAGCAGGAAATCTGACAGCCACTTATGAGGTGTCATGACATTGGTATAGTACATCGGTATTTTTGTGGCAAGACAATATATGCGTGATCCTGCTTGCCGGCTGCCTAAACTATCGCAGAGCCCCTGATGCACATATTGTGCACTGTAAGAATGCAAGTGTAAGGTAAGCAAAAAATGAGTTGGCGCACAGTGAAAAGAGGGTTTTGTCAACCTTCTTTGACATTTCATCAAATCGGCATCAGTGGGTCTAAAGCAAAAGTAGAATATAATGCTCTGATTTGCAGTTCGTTGCCTGTATATCTTAATTTCGATCGTAAAATCGCGCCTGGATTCTGGATACAGGTTTCTGCTCTTCGGAATCTAAATATAGAAGGACAGGAAGTTGATACTTTTGGTTACCGATTCCCAACACTCAGGTGTTAGGAGCAAAGAGGCTAGGTCGTTTCTTCAATACTTCAGTAGTGAATTCAGAATGTCATTACACAGAGCACATTACCGGAATCGTTATGTTATCCACCATGTCACAGAAGTTGTAATGGAAATTCACGTTTTTTTCACTTTTCTTCCCAAAACCATATAGGTCATCGAGGCTAGACGGATGGGAGGCCGTTAGTCACTCAGCAATCCGCATTTGTGACCTATTAGCAACTACCACACTTCTTCATGCTCCAGCCTTGTAAAAACTCCAATGTTGTGGATTTTCGCGGAGAAAAGTGAATGCGGTACCAGGATATACATTAGTTCCTAAATAACACTGTGACGGGTGGCCTGAGGAGCCACTTACGATACGCCCCGCATAGCTAGCCTCCGGGTTGATATAGCATCTTCTACGACAGGTCAGGAGCTTGACACTAGCAAATACGCTTCACAATGTGGAGCAACTCCTCTCAATACTTCAAACTTACTTTTGGCAACGTATGACGTACTCTTTTCAGTGCACTGAACGCCAAGTCGCGAATAGTTATTTCTCCTGATCCACATGGTACAACAACTTTAGTATCTCCAAAACACACCGTTAGCTTCATCCTCCATTCTTCCACAGAATTACGGTTAACCAAAAAGTAAGCGACGCATGTATACAAAATGCAACCGTTATTAGTTCATTTAACTGATTAATTAAAACAAAAATCCGATTATGCGGTCACAGAACTGTGGGCTGGTCCATTTGTGATGAATTATCCGATTCTTCTACTGGATATCCCATCGACCTGGTCTGCTAGCAGTAGAGCAATTGGAGACATATTTAACAGATGGTTGGAAGGAACAACGGCTTCAAGTGTGAAATGACCAGGGTTGATTTTTACGGGACAATTGCAGGTCACTTGTAGCTGCCGAACGAGGTACAAGTTGCATGTGTAACAGCCCAGCGAGTTCACAAATGCGCTATTCTGATTTTCCATCTTAAATCTGTGCGCTCTTAAAATGACGATTGCTTGTGTTTTGTATTTGTGAACACTCACTGGCGCTCTTTTACGAGCTTGAAGAACAGTAGACTGGTAGTCGTATGAAATGACCACACTTCTCCGCTGTTCGTTGGATCGTATCCGCATTAGCCTAACATTGTCTGCTCAGATTCGTAACGTTACTATTGAGAGTCTTTCTCAGTTCCGCGTGAGCAGCCAACTAACATGGGCTTAGATTCCATACGTTGGCCGTCTGTTTAACGTCCCAACAGCAGTCGGCCAACATGCTGAAATCGTGCTGTAATTTCCAAATTGCGTCCGGTGGCATCGTACTTTATCAGTTTATGTGATGAGTTATTAAAAGTAGTTTGAGTGGAGACGATTTTTTAAGGAGTTTACGCAAATTAAAAGCAGCCACTGTTGTACCACATTAATGATAACTGGGGCATGAGGTCGCTTCTTTTACCCACGCTTTCAACCTCCGGTGGTAGCTACAGACTACCATCCACTTGTAAATGTATAAAAATTCCTACTTTGGGAAGTCTATGCACGAGTGCGGTGGACCTTACCCGGTCAATGGTAAAGTCAAAGGGAATAAGTGTTTTGTTCTTTCCCCCTGAAAAACTGCCCCGTTTCACATCAATTTCCCCTAGCCATAGGAGGGTTTGACACGCAGAACCCTTACGGCCCAGCTCATACTGAGCCGCTAAAGAGCTCCAGAAGCCTTTGCAACGTGTGATCGACCAATCTTTCCAGTGTCCAATGAAGACCAGTGACGCTGCGCGAACGGATCTGTGCTCACTGAGATCCCGACGATTAAGGCATTGAAAATGGCCTCCTTATTCCAATATCCCAGTCTGTGGGACCATCTCCTGTTTTTAGTGGTCAGTTGTGTATATGTGGTTGAATTGTTCAGCATCACCTCCCAAGCGTAAGGGGTTCCATTGTTTTGATGCTGTCACCAGCCAGTAGCAATTATTTCGTTTTCATAAGACTGAGGTCTGCATCATTTAAGCGATGTTTTGCTGAGACCCCAGCAGCTATGAACCTTATGTACAACCGGACGCCAGCATGCGTAGGGGGTACCAAGAGATATAGGGTTCAATTGAGTTGTTACTTTCCCAGTCAAAGATTACACCTTTTCCTTCTGAGTCTCTTTCATTGATTGACGCATCCGTTCATTCTTTTCAACTAATAGTTCCCTCCTGTTGTGAATTTTTCCCGATGTATCATGCCACTGTCAGCTATCGCTTGCCCAGTATGCTTCACTGGAGGCAACGTATTCGCCACAGCTATCGGGGCGCCCACTATCTTTAGAACAAAACCGGCCTTTGGTCCGTGCGTCCACCGCCTGACACGTGGTATGTCCTTGATCTTTAAGACTGCCTTTGAGGCACAAACACCACGCAAGTTTCGGCACACACATTTTCCGTACCGGCTTCTCACAGATTAACCTACACGTAACTTCATTAATCCTCAGCGGTTCTACGTCCCTATCCATCCAGCTTGCACCCGCTTTCACAATATGGAAACCCATTTCTAGAACGCCAGGAACCAATCATGCAGTGTATGATTTAACATGATATCAAGCCTTGCAATCACTATGATTAAATCACTGGTGCACTGGTTTCTGCACCATTATCACAACTTCCGTGTGCGACGGAGGTGCGAACAGAAGCTCCAGCACCACGGGACCTTGCACAAATCTTCTCTATTTGCCTCAAAGACTTGTCTTAAAGGCTGTTGCTTACTAAAACCAACAAGACGAATAGCACTTGTGAGGAAAAATCACTCTACAACCCGTGCCTCAGTGTGCGAAGAGCTTGAATATTCTGACTGACACCTGGTTATGATCGATGCACGTTGGCTTCGGACGTGCATCGATCTCGGATATATCATAGCTAGAGACCTGCGTACTGTTACACATAGGGTTCTGGGAGTTATTGCCATGAAGCACAATAGTAGTTCACGGCTTGGTGCTGCTGCAAATTGTACCCATTCTCGACTTTGCCGCATCCTCCTTAGAGCAGCTGAACCACGGCCGGTCTTCATTGTTGACACCACGGCCTCATAGTTGAGTGCATTGACACCGTGGCCACTTTCTACCCCCGCATCCGACTGGGTAAAGCTCTCGGATTGCATTCGGGACCAAGCGGAGTTTTGAGTAGCCCGGGTTTGCCTTCCTGGGGCTTAGATCAATCCTGGCAATCAGGTAACCATCAATAAAGTTAGTATTTGTTCTGGTGATTGCCCTCCTTAATTCAAGCGGGAGGCATGATGGATTCACTTCCACGATTTTATAGAAAACTAAGCACTTACTGCGAGTGCTTTCCACCTTTTACCACAAAAGACCATGGTTCCTGTGATATTGCTTTTAGCATGGCACTCGGAATCTCTAACGGTATGTTCAGCGCCCGGCAACATCCGAAGTGTTCACTTGAGGGCGTCCCATTATCGTGTTACCCAACCCGATATCTGTTCTCGGTTTTGTGGGTCGCTTCTGCAAATGAGATTCCCGTCGTTTCAGCTCGTCAACTACGCCGTGGATTCTGAAAGGCGGATCAATCGATCATCAAAACCAGTACAATTGCTGGGTGGTTGTTCGATGAGTTAGGCATACAGTTCACACCGTTCAAGTGTGAACATGTTTGCATGCTAAGATGTGAAAACCCTCATGCGTTCAACGTGCACTGGTGGATAGTGGTAAGACGCTTGCCTCACATGTCAGATGACCGGAGTTTAAGCCATTGTACATGCATCGCTGATGAGTCCAGCGCTTCTCTCTTCTGGTGCAGACTCATCAGAATAATTAGGATCAGACGAGAGGACGACTGATCAAATGAGTGCGATGCGAGTATGGATTAAGCAGTTGTGTTTGTTAGACCAAGAGAGTAGAAAGGAAACCATGCAGGGAAGAAAGCCGAGAACTATCGGGAAGGAGAATTGCAAGCTGAAACTTATTACGGGCTGTTTTGCGCAAGGCTGCATGGGTTAATCAAGGGAATCGTGAGTCTTGTCGGCATATTTATGCACGGGGAGAGTTCGGCCTGTCCCCACCATTGAGTGACACCGCCTAAAAAACCTGAGTAAAAGTAAGTTGACACAAAATACCAAGAACAGCAGCGCACTCCAAAGAAATTGGAGTACATACAGTTGCAAGTGTCTTCTATGACCGGACGAGGTCATCGATTTGGTTAAAAACAAACTCAGCTCTAAAAGTAGGGGTTGGGTTTGTGCATCTCCTCGGGTGACCTCGACAGTTGAATTGATGATCTCTCATAAACTCTTATTTCGCCATGAACTGAATCGAGCTGAACATATCTTAGCTGGCGATCTTCTAGTCCTTCTGTGAGAAGCAAAATGGACCAGGTCCGGAGGAAGCAGCACCATAATTTTCGCTACACTGGAGTGCCTTCAATTGTGTTGCGCGAGATGCGTGTCCGCCGACTGCACGAAGGAATTCCAGTGACAAATAAGGCTGCAGACCACAGCAACCTGGTCAGTGTTTTCACGGAGCAAGCATTATGAGCCTTTGCTTGTTCGATGACATCACAAAGTCTTTCTTGATGAGTAAAAAGTGAATACGGTTGGTCTGAGTCTCATTTCGCTGCGACTGATACAGTGCTGTCAGTTCTTTTTAAAGCAAGTTCATCCCCTCAACTTATTACCAAATTTCCTGCAGACTGTTTGTTCGACCTAAGCCGACATATTTTTCAAACACATGGCCAACTCTGATAACGTGCCCAACTATGCAATAATGGCCGGATAATAACCACCGAGATAGCACCCTGATTTGCAAATTTTGTGGGGAGCTGACTTTGGCTTTTTCTTATATTCAGGTTTCCATTAGCTGTAAGCTACTCTCACGTGGGCCGTTGGTGCGTAACGATAGCTGGCTTACCTGGAGAACGTGATTTGGGATCACCTTGAAAACACAAACAGGTTTTCGAAAGTGCGCATCGCGTCTGTAAGCTGGAGCATGTGATCTGGGAGGCGTTTAAACACAGCGAGTTTCTCGTGCCCAAGTTTGAGATGCATATCACTCACTATTCTATCCGCCAAAAAATTCCGGGAGGGACAGCTTGTTCTCTGTGTGATTCAACGTATGGCAACATGTTCCGCTAATCAGGTTTTTAAGCACATTGATAAACGCCTATCAGATTGACCCCGACTGCATCTAGCAAGTTGAAACCTAATTTCCCGCACGCAGGTTCTACGTCTCTGTAGAAGACATTTTACCAACAATGGGCTCCCGTTTCCAATCCCGTGTGACAACCAATCCCCATATTTATCCCCCTTGACCAGATGAACTGAAACCCTCTTCTTTTACTGAACTATTTCCGTAACTCTTACGGACTTTGATCGGACATCGTGATTTTTGCGGTTGTTAGGGCGGTTTCTGTGTGGTTGTGACGATGTCGATTTTGAGGCGAAGTGATCTGCGTTTGCCCTGAGGCTGATGATTGTACCACCTTATTTTGTAACCCCAACGGTATCTGCTGAGGAGAATCCATTGAGTACCGTGATTCCAGAATTCGAATTTCTTTGTCGTTTTCGTGGATTGGCACGCGTGACTCAAGCTCAAAAACCAGATGGCTGTAACAGTACTCAACGGTCTACGGACGCAGTACACAACGGCCTGCGGATTCGGTGAAGATGATGAATAAAGCCCCGTGAATGGATCTCTATCTACCGGGGGAAACGAGGCAAGTCCTTTAGCCATTGGTGCCTCTCCTGCCTCTGACTAATCTCAGCATAAAAAACAAAGTCATGTGCGTTATTGCGGGCGTAGATTAAAGCATGGGAAATGGAAAAGAACCGCAGCTTATGAGGACGCGTAATTAGGTGCGCCTAGCAGAGTCAGAGCTGGATTCGGACGATGATTCCGTCGTTGACATACAGGTTGACCCGCAGGGTAAGGTGAAGGGTTACCCAGCCGGGATAGTAAGGATAGTAAGTATGTGAGGCACCAGCGGTCCAACCGACTTCTTGCGTGGTTAAGACAGACCTACCTGGGGTGGACTTACAAGCTTTCGGCTGCAACCCAAGGCGTTATTGTAGATTTATTCAACAGTTCAAATACTACGTGGAGGATACAGTGTAAGATCATGGACAGAGGATGCCATATTTGATTCAGTACTGCAGGGGGGCAGCGAAGGAAGCCGTGGCTGAATGTGTGATTCTGCCCTTTGAGATCGCTTACAGTAGAGCGAGAGAAATACTTAAGGATCTCTTTGGGAAAGAGCATGTGGTGGCCAGAGCCATATCGGACGATTTGTTCAATAAATTAAAACCGTTGCATGATGATGAGGATCCACCTTCTTGCTTATCGATACAACTCTTCAAAATTGTCACGATGGTCTAAGTCAGATGAGTCATGCTAGTGACATGAATTCCGTTGCGACCATAGAGCGCATTGCCCGCACGTTATCGAAGGATGCTCGTCAGAACTGGGCAAGGTTGGCTGACTCTATGGACAACCTTGGAAAACAGATAAGTTTATCCGACCTATGCAACTTCGTTTCTCAAGAAGCCCTAATTGCTCGCAGCCGCTATGGTATGCCTACCATAGGCTCAGAAAACCATCGTCCTCAAACGCAGCATCATCGGGTAGGCAATGAAAGGCGCCATAATATGTTTGCCATTCAGAAGAAAACCAATTACCCGTGCCTTTTTTTGCGGTGGAAGGCACAGGCTGGCACAATGTCATAGGTTTACGGACCTGCCAAGACAAGCAAGATAGCATGTGGCGAGAAGGAAGTGGTTATGTTTTGTATGCCTAAGACCAGGCCACGCCAGTAACAAGTGCGATTCTCCTAAGAAGTGTTGTGTGGAGAGCTGTCTGGGGTCTCACCACCGTCTGTAATGTCATGCCGGATGCCAAAAACCGCACTGGTTGGTTTGTCCAACTTGACATCTCAGGCGGTATCAGGGACCCGGCTTGGCGTTCACGTGAATGTTCCGCAAGGCAGCGTTCTCATGTACGCATTGTTGGATAGTGGGTCCAACTTAACATTGAGTACGAAGGACCTGCTTGATGAGGTCGGTCTGACCGGCACTCCAACAACTTTGAATTTATCAACAGTGAGTGGGACCTCTACTGTAGAGGCTGCCCAAAACACCCCTAAGAAATGTCGTTCACTCAAACTGGCTGGTTCCCGGTCCACACTCATACGGTCCTCCAACAAAAGGAAAATTATCCGTGAGCCTACATCTGCATGACTCCCTGTGTCAACCTCCGACTCACCACAGAATTGCGTATCCCTTCTCCGACCCTTCACGACCGTTACGGGGCTGTCCATAAACCGAAGCATGTCAGTGCGATGATGGGATGACACTGTCATATCCAGTGAGATGGTGCCCTCGCAAATACTTTCTCCAGAATCTCAACCGCAACCCATCGCCCACTCAAGCCTATAGCCACAACCTCGAGCGGCTCTCATCCGGCCCCGTCTCTGGGATGAACTCTTCCGCACCCAATGAATTTTCGCTAGGATTTGGTTAGCCTGACTTTTCTGCTGCAATTTCGGCTTGCCTTTTGCACA
>NW_008751736.1:865064-870503 GCF_000715545.1 Opisthorchis viverrini
CCGCAACTATTCTCTCCAGAATCTCGACCGCAACCCCTCGCCCGCTCATGCCTGTAGCCACAACTTCGAGCAGCTCTCATCCGGCCCCGTCTCTGGGATGAACTCTTCCGCACCCAATGAATTTTCGCTCGGATTTGGTTAGCCTGACTTTTCTGCTGCAATTTCGGCTTGCCTTTTGCACAGGTTCAGATCCGTATACGGAGTTCGGGTCATCCTAGGTATTAGCAACTTGCCCCCATCCAACCTATTCCTCTGCACCTAACTTCCCTACAACAGTGCAACCGGTGAGTCTCCTTACTTTCAGATTAAACCACATTTTGGGACAAAACTTGCCACGTGCTCCCAATTTGCATTATCCCATCTCCATCTCCACTTTTGCTCGTTGTGACTTCGGCCGTTTACCTAGCCACCCAAGGTCACCCATGGCCAACAATGGATTTCTGTTTTAGTTCATGCCACCTGACTGTCTTTGAGCCAGTCGGGCCTCATGCCTATTGTTCCCAACAAGTTGGGGAATAACCTATTATTACTATACCATCGGGTATTCCCCACTGTTTATGACATTGTCCTCTTTTTGTGCAGTCCGTACCTCCACAAACCACCCAGTCAGGCTCTATTCTGACTGTAAAACTATGATCATGCCGAGCGGTATACCACTCACAAGTTGGGAAAAACCTTATTATTATCATTATAAGTCGGAGAATCGAGTTTTAATCGGTAGATTCAGGTGAGACCGTAGCGGCTGAACAATCCTTTGCAATACGCTCCCTACCAATTGGCCTAC
Organism: Opisthorchis viverrini; assembly: GCF_000715545.1. Classification (NCBI taxonomy): domain Eukaryota; kingdom Metazoa; phylum Platyhelminthes; class Trematoda; order Opisthorchiida; family Opisthorchiidae; genus Opisthorchis; species Opisthorchis viverrini. The sequence goes on from NW_008751736.1 coordinate 865,849, forward strand.
CGGTCATGAGCCCAACGAAGATAGCTAGCCAATGTGATCACCTGAAGGACACTACCTCTGTAGAGCTCTCTGATAAGCGTGTGAAAATATTGAGAGGAGAAGACGTTCCAGAGGCAAATTGGCCTGTGGAGAAGAGGTTGAGCAAGCAAAGGAAACACTACGCTGTTAAGACACCTTTGTATTGGTTTCTGGTTGGTCCGTTGTCCATAGGACGTAGAGTCTGGGGACATGTGTACCATGAAAGATGATGACACCGCTGCTCATCTAAAGGCTCTGTATGAGGCATATCACAACTAGATGAAGACTCCGGACGTATGCCAAAGTGTCGAAGACAAAGAAGCGCCTCGAATCGTTGAAGAGTCTTTAGTGTTCAAGGATGGTCATTACAAAGTACCATTACCATGGAAAACGGCTGAAAGACTTCCTGACAATTATCGTCTGGCCCACTCACGATTTCAATATATCAGGAGGCGTTTTGCAATGGATCTGACTTTGTTAGCGCGATACAGAGAACGCATGAACGATAACATCATTAAGGGCTGCCTCAAACCTGTGCCCACCTATCAATCTAAATCCGGGACGAAAGCAAGTGGTATTCACCCCACCACCCCGCTTTGAACCCGAAAATACCACAAAAGCTACCAGCCTTCTGACATTGTGCGACCAGGTTTGGGAGCGTATCCTTAAACGATAGATTGTATCAAGGTCCCGACACAACTGCGAATTTGTTGGGAGTTCTCTTGCGCTTCTAAAGTGATTATGTAGCTGTGGCCGCAGACATTTCTGAAATGTTCATGCAAGTAAATGTTCCCGAAGGCGACAGAGGTGCATCACGTAGGTTATGGTGGGCCTCGGAAGACTTGGCCAGCGAGCCTAAGCAATGCCAAATGACTCCTATCCGTTTGGCTCCACGTCCTCACCATTTTGTGCCAATTTTGCCTTGAGAAAGCAATCTCAGACTGGGGGTTGAATTACATGACTGAAGTGAAACAATCGGTGGATAGACAATTCTACGTCGATGATTGTTTGGAAAGCATCAGTTCCGGATGTGAGCGTGGCTCAAAGATTTGTGCCTGAGTTAAGTCGAGTTTTATCAAAGGGCAGTTTCCACTTAAGAAGATGGATGTGTAATAGAGTTTGCAGTTGGATGCTAAAGCAGACGAATTTCGCCTCATCTTTGTTTTCCTCGATCGACCGCTCACTCGGCGAGGAATACTGTCTTCGATCTCTTCATTTGGGTTTGATAGTCCCTCTGCTCTTGTCAGCTAAAATACTATTACAAAAGCTGTGTAAGAAGCAACTACATTGGGATGATAAACTGAGTGACGAGGACCCAGAGGAATGGCAGGTGTGGTCGGAAAGTGAGATCGATAGGAGAACTAAAAACGTTGGTTGCGTGAAACCTGTCTACATTTATGATGCAAATGTAGACTTGTGCGTGTTCAGTGACGCCTCCGACGTGAGGTATGCTGTGGTTGGGTATTGTCGCTGGTGCGTCGAACCCGAGAGATTCACATGCATGCTGATATACGCCAAGTCTAGAGTGGCACCTTTGAAATCTGCAACAGTGCCAAGGCTTGAGTTGAATGCCGCACGACTAGCCGCAAGGGTGGCGGAATAACTGAGGAAAGAATCCGGAGTTGCGTTCACAAGAACAACTCATTGAACGGATTCAAGTATAGAGCTTCACTATATACGGAACACTGCCACTCGCTATAGTACCTTCGTGGCAAACAGAATCTCTACGATTTATCAGTTGTCGTCACCCGGTGATTGGCGTCACGTAATGAGTGAGGGCAATCCGGCAGACTTAGCCTCTAGAGGAGTAAGTTCCCTGACTGCTCTTTGATATTGGTTCAAGGGGCCGGCTTTTTTGGAAGCGTTCAAGGCCCAGTGGCCACGCTACGAACCAAATTTTATACCAGAAGGAATAGAATTGAAGACGAGACGTGCTTCGGTTAACGTGACCGCTGCCTCGGAACCAACTGGGTTACACCTTTTAATGGAAGGATGTTCCGATTGGTCTAAACTTTTACTATCTGTGGTGTGGTTAACAAGGTTTAAAACGTACCTGAGAATGATGTCAAGCCACTCAACTGAATCCCCACGGAACACTGGAGGATTGAAACTCACAGAAGTGAGGTAAGCTGAGCCTGTTTCGGGATGCCGGCATGAGACACCGAATGACTCGCTCATTCTCAACTACGAGGTACACGGAGTTGTGCCGGAAAGTATAACAGAGAGGTATACGAGAGTTTGGCAACAATTGGACTACTTGACTCAAGTATTTTGGAAGCGCTGGATGTAGGAGTACATAACTCTGCTTCAAGAATGAACTAAGTGGCAGAAACCTCAAAGTAATTTGACGAAAGAGGATGTAGTCCCGGTGCAATCGGGTGCGTTCTCTCGGGAACAGTGGCCCGTAGGCGCAGTTGATGAATTTGAAACATCAGGCGACGGTTTAGTCAGGATCTTAGTTGTACGCACACGAGACGGTAAGCTAAGGAGGGATGTGCGTAAGATCTGTTTGATAGAGGGTTGTAAGTAGGGGTGGTGGAAGGAGATGGGAACCGCGCGCTCAACTCTCCGTAGGTGAGGGATGGGTTTCCAAACTCATCGCATACAGAGAGACCACTGGGAGTTGGCGCGTGAGCAACTTCCGTCTGGCGTAATGCTGTAATTCCACTCGAAACTTGGGGTAAGTAAAACATTTGAGCCAGGAATGACCATAGCTTGATGGAGGAAAATCCACTGGGATTTTGGATAGCGATGTAGAAGACAGCTTGCCAACAATGGGCTCCCGTTTCCAACCCCATATGACAGTCGATCCCCATATTTATTCCCCTTGACCAGATGAACTAAAACCTTCTTGTTTTACTGAACTATTTTTATAACTCTCACGGACTTTGGTTGGACATTGTGATTTTTGCGGTTGCTCGCGTAGATATCTGCTTGGTTGTGACGATATCGATTTTGAGGCGAAGTGATCTGCGTTTATCCTCAGGCTGGCGATTCTACCGCCTTATCTTGTAACCTTACGTATCTTCAGAGAAGAATCTGCTGAGTACCGCGATTCCAGAATTCGGATTTCTTGGTCGTTTTCGTGCATTGGCGTCGCATAACTCAAGCGCAGAAAGCAGACAGCCAAAACAGTCTTTCAGTCCAGTCATTGAGTCTCAATTCCAAATGAGTGAATTCCCCTAAAGTCATTTTAAGGGACGGTCCCCCGATTGTGCTCATACCTTCATCTGGAGGTTATGGTTGTGTATTACCGGAAACAGCATGCTATTTTGATCGAAAGAACCTTCCATAAAATTCACCCGTTCCAGGAAGGTTAATAAGCATTCCAATTGCAGACCAGCTCAAACCAAGCGAAACTTGTCAGCTGGGCGCATAGATGCCGATCTGGCAAATACGAAAATCATATGGTTGTGACGGCGAAGTATCGTCATTGACCATATTTTCCGGTAATGCGGTTGTTCTTTTGAACGAAGTCGAGCGCACCGACGTCGTCATTTCCATTGCGAATGGCTCATTACAATAATGTATGAACCTGACGTACAGCTTATCATTAAGCACCACATTTCTCGTGAGTATTTGCACATACTCGAGGGTAGGAATCACTCATGGATGCCATGGAAGCGTCAACATAGCACGATGCATGGAGCTATATTGAAACAGCGTAACAAAGCATAGCGTGCGCCGCAAACGTCAGCACCATGCCGAAATTCATTGGGACCAAGTAATCTAAGTTGCTACGTCGGACGAGTTGGATGAGTCTCAATTTAAATCAACAGTCCACCTGGGTGAAATTTTCAATCAAAATTGTGTAACGCTGAGCACGAAACTTAAGAATATCATGGAATGCCAAACTCTGCAACGTCTTGGGTTTTTTGATTTGTTGAAATCCGTGGCCACTGGCTACTTGCACACCAAGATTATTTTCGCCCAAACTATAGAGTTTTCGGAGTTGTGACTTTAACGGGGAGTCAGTCCAATCAATTTGTACCTTCCGGTGGTATGTTGCTTTACCATTTTGTAAAAGTGAGCGAAATTTCAAGGTCAGGGACCATCAGTGAGTCGCATTTTCTTACCGGTTTGTGCGTCATAAAACACGAAACCGCACTTTAGCATATTTAGGAGTTCTTCGCTGTTCATGAAGAATAAAAATGATTTAAAGAATAACCGCCCAACCTGCACATTATCTTGCGTACTGCCCAACACTGCTGTCAATAAACACCTTAAATGTTTATACACGAACGCGCAATGCTTGATTAACAAGATTCCAGCGTTATCTGAATTGTGTGAAAAGCATTTGCCAAACTTGATTGCTATCAGCGAGACTTGGTTCCAGCCACACTTATCAGATAGTGAACTTGCCATCCCTGGAATGACGCTTCTTCGACGGGATCGCATTTCTCGGGGAGGTGGTGTAGCTATTTACCATAGCAGGCAACTATTGTGCAAAGAGCTAACTGATGAAGATTTGATACTATCGGATACCTTGTGGTGCTCGGTAAAGACGGTAGCAGGAAACGACTGTGTTGTTGGTGTGATCTATCGACCACCTTCAGCGGAGGAACTGCACAATTACACCATAATGGAGAAGCTGCGCCTCGTGGCTTCCCGGTATAAAAGTAAGATACTAATTATGG
>NW_008751736.1:872464-875536 GCF_000715545.1 Opisthorchis viverrini
TCGTTTGGAACTCCCTACCTCCCAATGTTGACCATTCGCCGAGTTTAACCATTTTCAAGAACAATTTAGATGCACATCTTATGTCCAAACCGAATCTGGAACTATTTAACTCACGTGATACTTGAATTAACCTTGAATTAACCTTGAATTAATGCACCCAAAAGATCAGTTGTTGACTTTTGTTTGCCTTGCACTCCTCAGATTTAACGAAACAGCCGCAAAATATATTTTGTTCGGCGATGCTGGTCACAACACATTTTTCCACGGATATCAACTTCCACTAAGTACAACATTATTAGACAACAGCATGAATTGCGCAGTGGCGATGCGAGGGCCATCTCTGTTGACGATCCCCTTTCCCAAACATACAAAATTAGCATGTAGTAAAGACGACGTCACGAGGTAGCTGCAGGTAGTATTCCTATTATGAATATGACGCTCTGTGGCCGGTGACCGCCAGAAGTCAGTCGTCATGATAACGGCAGTCGTTGTCACTGACCTCGACTATTTTCGTAATTGCTTTGTCCGTGTCTATGTGCGACGCTGCTTATGGGACCTTTCTCTACGCACCGTAGCCTAATCCAATGACCGAAGACGGCTCCATATACTCATTAATCTAGGCGTTGTCACACGTCTCGAGTATTTACTGTAAGTGCGTCTATGTTAGACACTGATTATGAGATTATGCGCAGTAACATAATCCAATGGCAAAAGACGGTCCTTCATACCCGTAACCATGCGCGATGCCGCTTAACTTTGCAGCCTGTGGTCAACGCCATGCCAGCATCTATGCGTGTCGGTAAAATGAGGCCTCGATCATGCGTGGTAGCCTAATCTGATGGCTCGTCATACGCATTGCTGTACTCGATGTCGCCTTACCTGGCTACAAACCGTGCATACTAGTTTCGTGTCTATGTGTGGCGTTGATTAACCGGTCACTTACTCCAACCTTATCTGTCGTACTCCTAAGTGTAGGCGTTGTCGCTTATCGTTGCCACTTATCATAAACACCGGGCCAGTATTTGTGCGAACTGCTGAATACAAGGCCTGAACTATGCGCATACATCTAGTCTAATGGCAAACGACGGACCTCACACCCACAACTGCACATGATTTCGCCCAGCTTGCCTACTTTTTGAAACTGCTAGGCCAGTGCCTATATGCGACGCTGATTGTTAAGGCTCGACTACGCGCATTCTCCTAACCTAACTGCCAACGACGGCCCGTCATACCCGTAATCTTGCGAGCTCTCGCTTGCGTCTGCCATCTATAGCAAGCACAGTACTTGTACTCGCAGTATCTGTGCGAGCCGATAAAAACCAGGCTCCGAATGTGCGTGATGGCTAACGGCTGTCCATCAGACTCAATTTTCCTCCATGTCACCTGTCGAGAATACTCTCGGGCCCGTGCACTTGCTCGTTGCTGGCTATAATGTACCAACTATACACAATCGCCTCATCCAACGACCAACGGCGGTCATTCATATCCACAAGTCGTCCACCTGCCAACACTCAATGCCTGAAAAATGCACAATCACCTTTGAAAAATCATGTTTCTCTTCATTGATTGCATAGGTACAAACATAATGTGTGTCTCAGATAATGATAATGATCCAGCTGGAGACTGCAAGGACACATTCTTTAGTGAAAATCCCCGGTTCACGACCGAAAACTCATTATCTAAAGTTCGCCTTACGGATTAGCCGACACCGACCCACACGAGCTGTTTTTTTAGACAACCGTTGTCAAACACTTGGAAACGCCTCAGTTCCGCTTCTCAAACAGGCCAGGTCTCACAGCCATACAAAAGAACAGCCCGTACTGCGGCCTCATGCACAGCTACTTGATACTCACGGATTTAACGCCTTGACCGCATAGGTGTTTCAAATCAGCAAACGCGACCCGAGCATTGCAGGTTCGTGCATTGACCTCATCCGTCACACTACAATCAAAACCAATACAAATTCGAATGTACATAAAACGCCTCAACAACACCTATCCAGCCATATCAGAAAAAACATGCGATCTCATATAGGCCTTGTTATAACTCTGAGGATTTCCACGGCCAACCAAAAATATCCCTCTCCTCGCAAAATTGCACATATAAGCCAAATAATGTCAAAAATGATGTCCGTTATGGGGCCGTCCGGAGACCGAAATATTTCAGTGCAATGATGGCATAGTACTTCTATACCCAGTTTGATAGCCCACCCGAAATTATGCCCTTCCTTCTCCCGGCCCTTCTCTTAGCTTATCGCCCACTTGTTCCATTACCTGCAACTACAAAAAACTCACTCTTTATTCTGACTGACATTACGATCGTGCCTGATGGTACGCCACCCATATGTTGGGGATGAACATCATTATGATAACATGACACTTTGTGGGTACAAAGTGCATACCAGTGGGCAGAATGGCTTTGGCAAGTTCATCCGAAAATACCTGCGCTTTTTCCTTCTCTTCAAAGATGAGAACTATGTCTGCATACTCGAGATCGACGAGATTTTTGCCATAAGATATTTAAAAACCGGGTCCAGAAGACATTTCGGCGATCGTCTCATTATCTCATTGATCACGAAATTAAGTGAGAATGGGGAAAGGATGCTCTCGACCGATACAACCTTGTGTACGGAAGCTTTTGGAGCTCCCCACGTATTTCCGTAACATGTCCGCCCCTTCTGCACCTCCTGTCCATGACGATGCACAAGACTGCACGGTTGAGAACGCTCACTTCAACTGCATGCCCTCTCCCCAAAATATAATCCTTCCGCATGATAAACCTCATAATCCGCCTTCTGTAATAAAGAGAGGGAAAACCGATTCCGGTCTGAGCTTGCCCTGGTTGTGGCATACCTCTTGATCTATCGCCCTATGAACCGAAACATCCATTGATAGAAGAGGAAAAGACACCACGAGACTCATCATATACACGTTAGGTAACGCCTTAGAGGCAACTGGTTTTGCAAAGCTCCACGCATTTTTTTAGACTGTGACAGCTACATTTTGATGTCAGCTCATCGTTCGAACAAGCAACATTACCAGATATCTCTGATCTTATGCCTCTGCAAGTTAC
>NW_008751736.1:875917-879990 GCF_000715545.1 Opisthorchis viverrini
TACCTGCGCTTTTTCCTTCTCTTCAAAGATGAGAACTATGTCTGCATACTCGAGATCGACGAGATTTTTGCCATAAGATATTTAAAAACCGGGTCCAGAATACATTTCGGCGATCGTCTCATTATCTCATTGATCACGAAATTAAGTGAGAATGGGGAAAGGATGCTCTCGACCGATACAACCTTGTGTACGGAAGCTTTTGGAGCTCCCCACGTATTTCCGTAACATGTCCGCCCCTTCTGCACCTCCTGTCCATGACGATGCACAAGACTGCACGGTTGAGAACGCTCACTTCAACTGCATGCCCTCTCCCCAAAATATAATCCTTCCGCATGATAAACCTCATAATCCGCCTTCTGTAATAAAGAGAGGGAAAACCGATTCCGGTCTGAGCTTGCCCTGGTTGTGGCATACCTCCCGATCCATCGCCCTATGAACCGAAACATCCATTGATAGAAGAGGAAAAGACACCACGAGACTCATCATATACACGTTAGGTAACGCCTTAGAGGCAACTGGTTTTGCAAAGCTCCACGCATTTTTTAGACTGTGACAGCTACATTTTGATGTCAGCTCATCGTTCGAACAAGCAACATTACCAGATATCTCTGATCTTATGCCTCTGCAAGTTACAAGCTATCATAGTTGCGCACAATCCAGCCAATAATCGTCTCTCGTACTGATATATGTCCTCACCGTGTGGCATCGACCGCATACCTATTATCTGCACGTGGTCCCAGACGAGTCCAGATGTAGAAATGGCTACATTATTACCTCGTAAAAATGGCATCTATGACCCGCGATGGGCTTTCAAAAGACCCAAGAATATCCTAATTACAATGAGAACCATAAACGGCTCATCCAAAGTGTTCACGTACGGAGCTGTCCACGAACTGAAGTACAGCGTCCGGATGACGGTATCGCGACTACCATACCTAGTCTGATGACTAGCTCGTAGTTCAATATATCTCTAATTTTTCCCGGACAAGTGTGTTATCCAGAAGATCATACCAGTCCGGTTAATTTGCTCAAGGACTTGAAGACAGTAGCCATCCTGTTGTGCCGTTTCCTTGTTTTATGCTCAACCCTATAGTTTATCCAACGGCACCGACTGTGGTGAAGATCGGACCTTGCCTTATATCAGATATAATGAATGCTGAACATCATGAAAAAAGGAGAAAAATTACCAAATGAGACGAATTTATTAGCTTCAGCGGATCCCTTGTAACAATCATGGAAAAAATTTCATAAACAGGTTGCGAATGTCCGTTCCGAGATAAGTTTCCGCAGATGTGATGGGTGTGATTGTTGTTTCTGTCGTTTTGTAATTATTTTCAGATCCGATACGAAAGAAGACAGTCAAAGACACAAGGATCATCTAACAGTTATCTCTTATTATTTTGAATATGATCCTGAAGTTCCGAATCTTAGTAGGATCGACTTCCGGTGAAGTGGTCTGACTGGGTGGATTGGGCACCTACAAGGCCCTCCGCATGCATGGATCGCCGTCGTTTGAAGTGCGGTGTGTGGCAAGGTCCTCACCACCCAGGATTTATGGAATCTCAGCCGGAAGTGCGATTATCTATTTTGATGAAAGGTAGCTTTATGGTGGCATACTATATACCTTTGATCCTGGCAAGGCTACGTGAGTTCGGAAGTATGCTTATGCTGCAGTTAAGTGAGGGGCATTACAGTTACACATGTTTCACCAGATGGCAACAATTAGCGCTCAGTTAGCTCGACGATTCCCCGATGTAGTAAATGTCGATGGAACGCACGCAGAAAACCAGTTAAGGCGGGTCGTTTTGAAGCAATTAATATCTAGCCTTCCTGAATGCAGATGGCCTGGTCACCGAATCCACCATTCTTGCAAAGTTAAACACTCCATACAGGTGTCCAGGACGCTGAAAAGCTCATCCGGAAATATTAGAAGCATACCTGGTACCTCTTCGACAGAAGGGAAATCGCGGAAGGTGACGGCAATGTCCTAAAACATTCTCTGTTGAGTGACTGCGCATGCTCCTATCCTCGTTCCGAGGCGCTTAGTGCCAGGACCCCAAGGCAACAGTACCACTGTGAAGGAAGTAGGTGAACTTCCCAGCGTTGGATAACTTATTTTAGTCGTGTGCGTCAGCTCTCTTCGTTAAGCTGTCCGCCATGGTCGACGTAAATTAGCTGTAGTTAGTTGATTAGGTATCGCTGATCCATAGCTGCGGATTGGCCGTGTGTGTCAGGTAAGTTACAAATTCTGTATCGTGCAAACGCCAGCGGCTTCCGCTTAGGGTGACGGTTCCTTGCAGTCGTTATGATAAGCTGCTCATCATATATAAGACAAGCCGCAAACTATATGGCAACTCCTCGGAGCCGGCTGTGGCAAACCTGCTAAGTTTCGCCATTTTCAATGGAAAGACTTGCTGAACTTTGCCACTAATCTTTATTTATCATCACCTTCAAACCCTTGGTTATCCAAATGTAACAGGTGTGTCCACCGCGTTGATTACTTGGAATAGCTATTCTCAAGGTCCTTAAAGACAGTATTCGGTATTGGATCAGTCAAGCAGGACACGAGGCAAAATTTAATTGCAGGAGTGGCACACTTATATATCTAGTTTCCTTGGGCATAATACACGATGTGCCAAGCAAGATCAACCAACTCAGCCGCAGAACTACATGTAACTTTCTTCTATTGTAAGCAATTCACGTTTTACCTCATTTCGTGATATCTTACAACATCAGGCACCGCTTTCCCAATCGGTGGTAGTGGACGACTTTGAAACTTACCCACTCAAACAAATCGTCCATACAAATAATCTGCATTTGATTTGACATCAACGTTTTTCACTATGAACTTGTTACCTTGAAAACCTTGTAGATTTCAAGGATTTAATTCCATTTTGTGAACATTGAACGCCGAGGGCTTCAGCTGTGCGCAAATTTAAATAGAATGCGTGCGCTTCCTAGCTCATGGGTGCCCATTATTCGCTATCAGTTGCGAAACTTTCACGAGTGGATTTGAACTTCCTACACCCAAATGGTGCATTTTGTTGCGTATTTGCCCAAACCAAAAACCACTCTAATCTACCCCCATGTTTTTGCAGCTCACCAAATTTCATTGTTCGCTGCAGCAACCACGCCTCTGGTTGAAAAGTCTTGTGGGATAATTTCCCAACATCTCTGAGACCCCGAGGTGCCTAAATGAGGCTTATAAATTCGGACTGGCTATCTCAATTCAGTCGCTCGATTGCTTCAGTCCATCAGGGACATGTCATAACTTTCGAAAATTCAGTTCCAATGTGCGAAAACTGAGCGCCCAGCTCATGCATGGGGCACTCATTATTCGCACCCGCCTTGGCGTACAATAATGCACAATTAAATTAAGTGAGCTGCAAAAGTATGAACGTAGATCAGAATGGTTTTTGGTTTAAGCACAAACGCAATGAAACGCAACATTCTGGCGCCAAATATTTTACTCCTAATGTACTCCCATGCAGGTGGGGCCATCAGCCTCAAGATGTTAGTTGCGCGTGTCCAAACGAAAAACCATCCTGATTTACCATCACATTTTCGCAGCTCACCAAATTTTGTTGTCCTTTAAAGAATGCTATCCCTTGCGGAAAAATTCTGGCGAGATATTTTCATAGGTTCGCTGGAACCCCGCGATGCGTAGATGGGGCCCAAAAGTTTGTACAGGTATTTTGGATTAAAGTACGTTTCCGTTTTTTACGTCAGAGGCACGTCGTGACTCCTGAAAATTCAGGTCCATTGTGCAAATGCTGGGCGCCCGTGCAGGAGGCGCTCAGAGGTATGAGTGCATCAAAATAACAGCGGCGATAAGATCAAGCATGGAAAGGTTTTGTATCGCCAGGCCACTACACCATACCTGACTTTCTCCAGGCTTTAATACGCGCCAAGCAAACTGAGGCTCCTCAGCCTCGGAGGAAGCAGAGACAGTGTTGAAATGCTTGTACACAAACTGCCTCAGCCTTTTCAACAGACTCGGCGATGTTAAACAGTCAGCTTGCCTTGAAAAACCGTCCATAATCGCACTCACAGAGACCTGGCTCACACCAGAT
>NW_008751736.1:882563-893555 GCF_000715545.1 Opisthorchis viverrini
AAGAGTGGCAACCAGCACGTATGTATTCGAATTGGCGAATATGTACAGCATATGGAATATTAAAACAAGAGAATAATGAATAGAGCAATGAATAGAGTATCAGTCATGTTCATCACAACACTGATATGGATTGATGATTAAAATGTAGAAAAAATGTCTCATTAAGGATGGAACGCCACCTCTGGGCGTTAGTAAGTAAAATGGTTGTAGGGACCGATAGCCCAGCCAAGCACAGATAAAACCACGGCGCAATGCACGACAACATATCTTCTTGGAGCCATACAATAGAAAAAATGTCTCATTAAGGATGGAACGCCACCTCTGGGCGTTTACCAGTAAAATGGTTGTAGGGACCGATAGCCCAGCCGAGCACAGATAAAACCACGGCGCAATGCACGACAACATATCTTCTTGGAGCAAGCCATACAACCCCAAACTACGGCTTATTTGGTGCATGTTCTGCGCAGGTTCGTGAGCTGCCAGGCTGAAAGTCAACTGTGATCGTACATCTTCCCTTTCTTTTGCTGCGAAAGAAGTAGTACGCTACCGGACGGGGTCCTCAACAGGACCTGAACATGCTCAGGAAAGTGCAGTTTTGCCTCCTCTCAAGTGGCTTGTTCTTTTTTTGAAAAACCTCAGTCGAACTGTGATTGCAGCTGGGAGGATGTATACAGTAGTACGCGTGGCCTGCACGGTTTCGTTTTAAACAACCACTCTTGTTTTTTAATTGTAATTAACTGTTTCTCAATACCGATCGCCCACCTTTAGGTTCAAATTTTTAGACTGGCTGCATGCTTCATCCACTGCACGCAGGATTTTAGAGTGAGTTACTTATTCTGGTCCTAGCGAAAGCTTTGACCAACATTTTATTAGCCTTTTTACCTCATTTTCAGGAACACCAATCCCTTTAGAAGGTACACTTGAAGCTTTGCTAAAGATTATTCTGTCTGTTCCGAAAGGTAGAAGTCACCGACAACTCTCAAATATGGGGTTTTACGGGAGAGGTATTTTTGTTCATAGTCACACCACTGTCGTTTGAACGGCAGTGTTCCTGTTCTGGCGTAATTGTTCCGGTGAGTCCACACCAAAGGGAAGCACGAGACTCGGGTTTCGATCTTATTAGAGCTCATCAGCAGTGCATATCCAATGGCCAAGCCAGGTTTGAACCCCGGACATCTGACATGTGAGGCGAGCGTGTAATCACTACTCCACAAACGCTTGTTGGACGCATCTGAATTATCACGTCCGGACAGGCGAACGTGTTCACACTTGAGCTGTGAACAAAAATACCTATCCCGCAAAACCCAATAATTGCAACCAAAACTCTGCCCAGTGGGTTTCAAGTGTGAGCCACTCTACCTGGCTGGGAAGTCCCGACTGGCGGGTCAATCGATCATCACAACCAGGACAGTTACTGGGTTGTCGTTTGATGAGTCGGGCACATCAATCACATCGCTCAAGTGTGAACACGTTCGCCTGTTCAAACGTGATAATTCAGATGCGTCCAACGTGCGTTGGTGGAGTAGTGTAAACGAGAGCGGTGTGGCTATGAACTCTCAAATATTCTACAGTCCGATGCGCATCCTTCTTCTACGTCACCCTTGCACCCGACATAGTTTTTTAACAAAAAATAAGGCACAGAGGACGACACTACTACCAGAAGATGGTGAGTCGTCATGCATGGCGTGCATGATACAGCCACCACAGTTGTTCGTGCGGCTAAACCACGTATCGATTATTGCATTCCAAAGCGAGGATCGCTTCTGAGACGTCAATTCTCGGATCGCCTACCCACATATATCATGCCTCGCCCCCGTACAAAAACGGTCAGTATTCAAGCATGGCACACACGACCGATGAGATTTATTTGATATTTTGTGGCCACAGTTTGGTTGTGTGAGCTGACCCACCAGGGTTTGTAAAACGCCCACGATTATCAGTGCTCCTTTGATTGACATTCCATTCTGTGAAAAACCTGGAAACACGGTACACTCGTCTCATCCTAATTGGGTATCGTCAGCACTGTGTATCCCCTGAAATTTCGGAAACTTTTCAGCCCACGACATCCCGATTAAGAACACTTAAACGTTCGACCACAAGTGGCTGGTCAGCAGTGCGATTAGCTTGCAATTATTTTTAATTCACGAGATTCACATCGCGTAGTCACGCGTTTGACCAGCTTCTTGAGCTTGAAACTTTCGGGTGAAAGTTTCATCCGTCGAGTGAATTTTACCCTTCCGCTTAGCTACTTATAGCTTGTTAGTAGTGTGGGCAGATTTTGAAATTTTAATGAAACGTTCATCCTGTAAGTAAAGTCAGTCTGTGTTGAGAAACCGAGAAGCACTGTACAGATGTTTCATCCTTACTGGGAATCGTCAGCAGTGCGCATGTCACGGGATTCAGGGAGTTTCTAGGTTCAACCCTTGTCACACGGAACTCAACGTTCGATGAGATATAGACCACCCATTTTTTTCAGTTTATTCACTAACATATTTCCACAATGTATTTTTGGAACAGGTCATCCAAAAACTTTTCTACCGGCGGGGATCATGATCGGCCAACCAGGGGATTACCTCCTAATTGTTAAATTACCTTAGCTTAATTGACACAACTCGTCTGTGATTATTCTTGCAGCTTCATTCGTATAAATCGTCATATTCAGTAATAAAATTTCCATTTTGTTGTCTATTGTCACGCTGGTAACTTCTCCAGTGTTCTTTGTCTCACATGTTGAGCGGTCCAGTCCTCAGTACTGCGCTGGCATGGTTAGCTTACACCAGATGTTCCTCCTGGTCAGCGCAACGTCATGGGGCACGCTAACCGATGAATCGAATTAATGTTAACCAGACAGTGTACGACCGAATAAAAATGATTTTCGTAAGCTGCATCTCGTGACCGGTGTGAGGCAGCGCACTCGTTGGTGCACCTGACCATGCTCACACTTATATGAGTAGTTTCTGCGTGCGATGATCACTTCGCACACTCATGGAGATTACTGTCCTAGTGAGCGCTGTCCCTCGTGTGCTTTAAAGTCTTTGTGATCGAAGTTCTCAGGAAGCCCTCACTGCGTAACGTCGTATGATTGCACACGGAAATACAGTTAAACAAAAACGATGAGTAGGACTTGTTCAACCAGGTAACATATAAGTACCCTGACGACAGAGATAAGCTGCTAGGAAACGTGAAAACAAAAATGGAACGTTTAAATATTGAGTTAAGTGATGAAATCACGTGACTGAGTGTGCTCAAATATTTACTCCTACCAACACTGCTTATAAACGACTGCGCAGTTGGGTGATGATGTCTCCTCGCATGGTGACGGAAAGTTTGCAAGTCAACTGGCGAGCTCGGAGAACAGATCAACAGCCACCTGATTAACAACCAATAAGCTCATCCGAGCTACAAATATTTCAACACATTACCAACAACAAGGTTGAGATATCCGTCTTTTGCTACCTCAGCACAACAACAGCATATGATTATTGGGAATTCGGCGATTTATTCAGTTCTTTTGACAACCTCTAGTTAACCGCTTGCCTCTTGTCCTAGGTTAGCAGTTATACCACTGAATGACTTCGTGGGAGCCAAGTCAGAAATGTCGTAATTCCAAACGACTCACGTCAACGACCTATATGGTACAGAGGTTCACCTGTCCTGTGGCTATATCGCAAGGGTATGGATAGTAACAGAAAGCAAAGTGTTTGGTGAAGTATCTCTGACTAGATGAAAGCTGTGAATCCTTGAAGATCTGAAAGTCTTAAGCATAAATTCAATGGCACACGTTATCACGAGAAGTATGGCTCGACATTATGGAATTCAACATGAGAACGGGAGTTGGTGTATATATTGACTTTGTATATAAGGGCACGGAATAGAAAGGTGGCCCTGAGCTTAAGATATCCCAGCCGTTAACCGCTATAAGCTCAAACAGCCGTTCTTTTAGCGTGACCAAAATAAGGTTTGGTTTTGATTGTCCGGACTCAGTGGGTGACAAGGAGTTCCCGCATTGAATCAAACTAAGTGTACTCCTATAGCATCCCGCTTTGAAGGTAACCCGGAATCTTGGGGTTGTGTGGCGTTTGCTTGTTTGCACCGTTTGACGATGCACAACAATCCAAATTCACGAGGACTTTCGAGTAATGAAGTATCAGGGAGATGAACACAATCCAAAGGCGAATTGTAGGCGCATCGCATCAGTGAATCGGAAGCGGTATGCATATCACAAGACAAGAGAGCTCCAGATGCATCGATCAGATTGAGGGAACTCAGAACACAGTGCAAGGGAATGTGGATAAAGGCCAATTAAATCGAAGGAAATTGAAGCCGCTGAACTGGCCAATCAAATAGCAAAGTGGTAGGTCGAATCGCGAGATGCAATAAAGAAAAACAGACCAGTCCTGGGAGCATGGTACTCCACCGAGAAAAACATAAAAATACAAACTTTGAAGGAGAAAGTACGAATTATGAAGTTTTAATTTTTCTGGAGTCGACTTCAGTATACCAGCAGGTTTAGCGAGTGACTTGCAAAAATCACGTTTGAACAATGTAGAGACTGGTAGGCCCGATGGCCGGAGCGATGGAGAAGGCCATGCAGGATTCGACACAATTAGAACAATGCAGAACCATCGCTTATGCCTAAAAGTTGGAACACCGAAACTGGCACAGTAAAGCATTTCATTTGTCTTGTCATTTGAGTCTCGAGGCGATTAACCCGAAGTAATAGGTCTTCTGTCATGTTCCAAAGCAAGATTTATTGTATGAGTACTGACTGTCATCTGTTAGGCCAGCCAGCGAGACAGAAACTGTTTTTATGACGTCATTAAGTCCGGGACAGTCCAGAAGTTAGATCAGTTTACTGGTTGGTAGGTCTGAAATATCTCAATCAGAAAATAAGAACGAGCTCACTCAGGAAATGTTGACCTCTGCAATATCTGGTCGTTGGTTTGTTCGCTGAGCTGGACAGTTTGATTGCAAATGTTTCATCACCAATCGAGGTGACATCATCAGTGGCAATGTACTTGCCTCTCACGCATCATATACATCCAGTTCTTTCCAGAAGATGGTTCACCGGTTACTACTGTAACATGCCGCACTTATAAATGTGAGATAACTGAGCACCGAATTTAAGCCTTTTCAACACAAATATTTCACACTGTTTTGCCGATTCATGTGTACTTCTGTTATACGCTAACGCGAGCACGTATTTGTGTTTTCGATTGTGTTTAATAAATGAGCAATAAAATTGTGTGTATGGCGTCCTATCCAAAGCCGTCACATGAACGAAATAAGGTCGTAAATAGTGGAACTTTGTACGGTGGAGTTAAACGTTTACGACAAATGTGGTCATATAATGTCCCGTATGTAGGACGTACTGCCCTCCGCACTTGCCTGCCACTAAAGGTTCTGCCATGCTATGCTGCATCCGGAATCGATTTCTCACAGTCGCCATAATTTGAACCACGATGCGTCATATTCCGCCATAACTGGTTGTATAAATGTGACCTTGATAGGGCTGACAAGTGTTGCGTGCCAGCATACACTACGTCCCTTGTTCGTGTCTACCTTATCTGGAAGTCATGCAGACCGGCGATCGTGGAAGTTCTCTCCGCTTTTTACCTATAATTTTAGTCCTTTCAGCTTAAGTTAACCAAACTGCCGTCACGCTGTTTCACATATTAATTCGACGAAATTGCGCGTTGTTGTAGCTAGGCGGCTTAGGGCCACACTGATTTGATTCACAGGACGATCGTTCAGATAGATACCAGAATAGTCGTTGGCTTGTTAGCTGAGTTAGGTAGTTGGATTGCAAACGTTTTATCACCAGTCGAGGTGACATCGATGTGAAGAGGTGATGTCACCTCGATTGGTGATGAAGCGTTTGCAATCATATTGCTCAGCTCAGCGAACAAACCGACGAACATCTATGCTACCTGAGCTACCAACATTCTCTTCTGCAATATCGCTTCTACTGGTTCTGACATATTCAAAACAGAAAAATCGATACTGAGTGTGGGTGAAATCAGTCCGATTTGATCGATGGTGACTGGTACGTGCCTAGCCACTTGGGTCGGAAAAGTGCTTGTCTAACCACGCCAGAAAAAACGTCTGACGCGAACAAGGCGTTCCGGTAAATGAAATTCTTGACAGACACAGGTGGATGCAATTTGCTTCTGCGATAGAAAGAATCTTACAGTAGCTGGCATCTTGACTTGTACCCCATAGATTGGCTTAAAGATTCAGAACTTAAACCGCGTGTCTGTCCATTGTTTACGCTCTGAGTACTTGGCCAAGCAGACATGCGCTTCAACCATCAACTCGTCGTTCAGCCGACATAGGTGACTCCGCAGAAGTAGACAGATTTAAAGGCACACTGGAGTGGCCTGGAGTGGTCATTTAGCTATTGTCCTATGATCACGGAATTGTCGATGAGAACTACATTAAGACGTGCAGCGTAAAACGCTCTTGCAACTGTCTTTTATGATGAGCACTTTACTATCCAAGTCGGGTTCAAAAGCAGGACCAATGAGAGTGTGGATTACAGTTCGCCCCTCTGTATAGTTTGATTCGGAGATCTCAGTTTGACGGCTTTCTCCAGAAGCGTTCTGAGAAGCCATTTTGCATAAACCCATATCTTAGGAGGTCCAAGTCTTCCGTCAAGATGATTGCTCAAAAATGTTTACTGTGTGAGTCGAAAATGCGCAAGTTTCCGTTTGAATTTAAGGAGACAGAGACACAAAAGTATCTGTACCCATCTGTCCACGTCGGGCTGCGATACAGTGGACGCCGTGTTGACCCGTTTCACGTTCTTCTCATTCGCACTTATTTGTACTTCCGGGTTCTCTTGTCCATATTAACGATACGTTTGCCTGCTCCTCGAAAGGCAGTTGTGTCTTTTGAAACGTTTTGCGTGTCACTTTGGCCGACAAGCACTTGTCAGCCGCACGTGAATCGTCGAACTCACCAGTTTCGCCGCTCTTTACAACCGACCATTGGTCTTAACCAGATTGACGTTTATCCAGTAGTTTAACCTCGTTTTGTCAATTGATTATGTTGTGAGGAGAGTTGGTCACTTCTGACAGAAAATTAATTCATCAGTGAGGTCAGTCGATGCTGAAAAGCAGAGTAGCAATGTACACGTGGTTCCTCCTTGTTGATTTCATCCTCATTAGTGCGCAGATAACGAATCTCACAGAGTTTCGAATGTGCCATCTTCCGACCACTGGTTGAAGACTTAACTGTTTGAGGACGAGTGTATGATCAACAGTGCAATGAGCTCTCACGTAGACAACGTAGCGCTACTCATCCCTCAGTCCCGAAACCACGTCATGTGGTGCACTACTAACCGACTCCTTGAGTGATGACTCGTCAAATGGAAGTTTCACTCATCTTGTTACATTATTCTTCTTCCTTCATCCTTTTTCTGTACGTCAAATTCCGTAGAAGAGGTACAGAAAAGGTCATCTTCACTCGATGGAGGTTTTTTTATCCGGTCAATTTATTGAGGTGGTTTCCGCAGACCCCAGGACATGTAGAATTCGATGTGACTTGAAATTTACTTGGTGCCTGTTAGGAAAGATGCTTGGCCATAGAGAACTGCGATGCGGAGTTTTAAAACGGTAGTTTTGGAGCGAAATGTTCACATGTTATCCCCATTCAGATAACGATGTACCTACCGGTCCTGCCAATATAACTTGTTCCGCAATCACATAGAACCTGGTGTATACCGTAATACTCGGCTCCAGTTCTATGGTCCCATTTAATTAAGAGCAGTTTTCTGCATATTATAAACCAGAGTCATTTAAGTCAGCGTTAACAACAAAGCGATTCGACAATGAGCGTATTTCTTGTTTTAACCGTACTAAGATACTTACTTCAAGTAATGTGTGCGATTTTAACGGTGATCCTTAATTCCTGTCCTCGTTAATCCTTATTCTGGTGTTAACTTAGAAGCATCAAACATTTGTCTTTTCAACATAACCTTCTCTTTTATTTCTCAGGATTCATCCATGAACGTGCCTATGGCTTCATTGAAGTCGGAATGTCTTTGCTCAAGCGTCAAACTCGGTTCATCATCATCATCATCATCATCATCATCATCATCATCATCATCATCATCATCATCATCATCATCATCATCATCATCATCATCATCATCATTATCATCATCATCATCATCGCCATCATTGAGTGGACACTGGAAGCTGGTCGCCGTACGACCACGCTTCACTCTGGCTCCTTATTACAAGGCATAGAAGGTGGATAATGAATGAACTTTGTTCTAGTCTACTACAGAAACAGACACTCGTTTACAAAAATTGAATAGAAGGTAACAAAAACAATGTTAATAACATGATGGAGAGAGCCCATCTTCCAGCATATCCAAGCGTGCAAAGGGAGAACCACGCGGTACTTATCCTGAAATTTGTATCGCATCAAACCAGACATTTCGCAATCTTTTTTCTACCTCTCCACCATTCCAAAGTCTAACAACTCACTTGCTACCCTGCTTTGGACACGGAAAGTAGCACGCTGTTCGGCAATCGCTGATTCAGCGTGTGCTAACGCTGTTATTGCAGATGAAGGAACTTGAAGCATTCTTTGAGTGAAGCCGCTTATACACAACCAAACACGTTTTATAATTTTCACGTTGCAGATTCGCCGGCACAAGCCTACATAAATTGTCGCTACAATAACGGGCCACAGTCCTACAATAAAACAGCCCGTAATCCAGCTCGATCTGACAACACAGGTGTCTCTAATTATCAAACGAGCTCCTAGTCTTCAAGATTAGTGCGCTGAATAGGGAGAGAAGGCATCCCTTTCGGACACCAATTGGTACACGGAAGCTTTTTCAGAACTCCCCGCGATATCTCCAAAAATCGTACCAACTGAATCATGAGGCGGATTTTTTGCAGCAAATTCGGTTGAAGAATACTGGGTTGAATCTCGCGTGAGAACCAAAATTGATATGCAAATGGGTGAATTTGTCGAAGCTCTTCCTATGCTCCAAACACTTGGGATTGCTAGAATAGGAAAAGTTCATTCTATTAAAAAATTTCCGAGGCATTCCATCCGGAGCGGGCATGCTTACAGGAACAGACAGGAAATTTAGGACCACTGGAATTGTGGGTTCGTATACCTGACGGATTGAGTGCTTCAAAGTTGTTCAGAGCAAAGCAAACGGTCAATGGCAGTATCGATTGGTTCGTTTCACAAAATGAATATGACAAAGACTGGAAAACATAAAAGAATAAAAACTGATCGATATAATTTGCTCATGGAAACACCAGCAGGAGTCGTTGGGATAATTTTGTCTCCAAACTGCCCACTGGATCAGGAACAAAAATTAAGCATCATATGTGGTGTTGCGAGCAATACAAATTCGCAAAAATGCGCTCGTCGAAACCGGGATCTAATTGTCCATATTGGTGTTCTAACGAAACTTTGTTCACATACCGTTGTTCCATGTAAGTGTAAGCTTCCGGGTGGAAAGTTGGCAGGAATTTGTTGGCAAACAAGTGAGGCTGCTTGATCAACACGGGAATATCCTTCCAGCCAAGTATACAGACTCCGCGAACAGCCAGCCCGCTAGGGCAGTTACTATCATTCCAGTTGGCATAACGAGCAAGGAACTGAAATCGTGGTTCGGAATCGCTATCTGCTGGTGGTATCGACAAACATGCTCCAGGGGCTCCGAGTTTGGGGTTGTAGGCCAGCGTGGAAAAGAAAAGTTCATCCTGTACCTTTTTCAAATGCTTTTCGGCCTTCAGTGCGTCCAAGATCTCCATAGCCTTTGGATTGGTAAACATGAAGGTGACGAACTCGCGACGTAGAGCCACCAACAAACTGCCCTTCACCCATTCAAACTGTAGCGTGAGAGAATACGGATATCAAAGTATCACGCATAAAGTGCCATGCTATTTCGACGCTTTATTCAACTGTAAAATTTGGAATCACGTGCTTAATTGTACTTTTGGCCGAAATGATGTCACACTCTTTGAAATAGCACCAAGACGTCTACCCCACCTGAATGTTAGCATAAGCTGGGTCGACGTGAACGACCTCGTGCCGTATCTGAAACATTTGAATCCTCCCGCTACTCACAAAGTATAAGTAGGCTGGATTGGTGTTCAGTTAGTTGAGCCTCGGGGTTCACTTGCAAGCATCAGTCAGAGTGACCTCATCAGTGCGGTGTTGAGTAGGTTTGGTTAAGTAGGCTACCCAACAAACAAAGCAGTTTTAAAATGTCACATTTCAGTGATAACTCAAGATCAAGATAACGCGAAGCCTGTGCGCATATGGGGTAAGGAGGATCGCATCGTATTGAAATGTGAACTATATGGCAACACTAGGTCAAACTGCTTTTGAAAAGAATCTACTACTCATAAGGTTGCTGAAAATCCATCCACAGCCCACGACCGGTTTCGCCCTTCTCGCGGCTCATCAGGTAGGCGCAGTCCCCGGGTTTCCCTAAACCCCATGTTCTACTTCAAACCAAATTGCACCAAATTAGCCAATAGACACTCACTCATGTGCAAACTAATTTGGTTCTTTCGAGGGACTCACATGGAACCCAGCTGAATCTCTCGTTTATAATGTTCTCAGGCAACTGGATGTGCTGCACCAGGCCGCCTCATGTTTCAGTCACTACGATAGTTGAAATATCGCGATACATGTATAGTTGTAATGTGTAGTTGTGATGTCATCTCTTTCATTTTAATGCTGAGTAAATGAATCAACTAGCTATGGAGTACTTCCCGTCTACACTACATTATCAGGTGATATCTTCGTCAACCTGACGAAGTAGCTCGGGTTTGTACTGGTGTTTGATCAGATGGTCGTTGATCTGTTCACGGAGCTCGGCGATCAGCATGCAAAGGTTTCGCCCCAATAGAAGAAACATATTCCATATGCAGTTGTGTGGGCGGTTCCTCTGTCCCCATTTGCGTTTCCATAGCTTTTGGATTTATATATATATATATATATATATAT
>NW_008751736.1:893676-924493 GCF_000715545.1 Opisthorchis viverrini
TACATATTTTTTGTATATATATATATATATATATATATATATATATATATACCAACCTAACCCTCGAAACTCTATTATTTTGTATTACCCATGTATCGCACCTGCCGTAAGCCTTTGGCGAGATTTGTTTTAAACGGACGAAACCGCGGAATCTGACTTGTCACGTGACAAGAGTTGTCGCGTCGCTGCCGACCGAAAAGCAGTCCTTCACATCTCAAAAGTACGATTTCTGTGGCTTCATCTCTCTATACGGCCAACTCCCACTGTCAGACTGCCCCTAGGTTTGTCCGTATATCATTTGGTGCTTACTTGTTGGTGCTCCTAGAAATCCCTGCTGTGGCAGTGACTATTTTTTGCTCCTGCTGATTGCGTCATTATTGATTGTACGTTTGCTTAATTCGCGATGCTTACTAATACGTTTTCTTGTAGAACCGGTTCCTGTCAGTCCTCAATACATCATCTGCCGCCCACGACTGTCTGCTGACTGGCTACGAACTGTGTATAATCTAATAGCCGCAATCGTCCTGTGAGACCCATAGCCGCCCGGATCCTACACCTCCCATTAGATGGTTATCGATTTTCGGTCCGCAGAGCACTTTGAATTGTCGAAGAATTTTTTCCATAAAAATCGGTACTGGTGGACTCCGCTCTCAGCGGATTGAATATTTCGCGGCCTACGCTGAGTTAGTGTGGATTCACAATAATTTTTCGCGAATTCACAAAGTCCACTAAAAGCACTATCGAAACAACGCACCTACCGAACGCCTGTTTCACAAAGCAAGAACCTCAGCAGTCCAAGCATATCTAATCAGTGCGAGTTTTGCCTTTCGGGTGCAAACGCACCCGTAACGTAATTCATGAGCTCGCAAAATATTCAAAGACAAACCAAACTTAAAGTGCCAAAATTTAACCTAGAGATTTGACTTTGTTAGCTGGATTAAAGGGTAGAATTTCGCACCAAGATTACCGGATATCATTCTTTTCATGGTTAACAGAGAGGTTTCTGTAAGAAACATGCTAATTTTGTTGTGGAAGACACGGAATTGTACGCTCATCAGGAGTCTGACGTGCGCAGATCAAATCTGCCAAAAGTGCACTTAAAGTTCACTCCCTATCTGAATTGTTCTAGATAAACTAGAAAAAATTCGAGACTGACAAAGAAGGGGAGTAATCTTTTGAAGCGACCTGAATCGGAAGATCAAGGACCCCAGAGTGTTTCGAACTCCGCCCCTCTCTCAATACACTGGCCGTAGGGTTTAGGCCTTCAGACTACTCGACGAAACATCTCAACTGACTTAATGTGCTAACCGGAATAGACTGTTTCTACATTGGATTACAAACTCGTTCAAACTGGAAACTCAGACACATGATCAGTCGGTTTCAAGCGTTGTCCAATCGGCTGAAAGGGCATTGTTTTAATCAATGAAGGCCGTCTTGCCAAGAAGTATGTTTCACGTCTGGTCGGAACATCACACTGAGATCATCATGATAAAGTAAAATTCCAACCCCTCAATGCACCATTCGAAGCGAAACCCTGCAGCAAAAACTGCCTCTGTGAGTGTAACGGTAATGTACAGTTTCAACCCCCTTCCCCAATACATCTCCTGTGAGACACGGTTGAACTCAGTATCCAACACTAATTTACTGAGTTAATTGGAAAACGTCTTGCTGGTTGCTTCTCTGTTTGGCAGTCTTCTAACTGGGCTTGAAGAAATCCCTGTGTAAAAAATAACATATTAACGAAAGGCCATCAGTTTTATCAGAACGATCATTTCGGTTCCAAACACTGTTCATATCAGGAAGGTCAGATTCCTGAATGCCAGAAATCCACTGATCAGACAGACAACGCCCCCTCAATATGCAGCGCTTGACAGCCTTGTATCGAAACCAGACAGCGTGCGTCAGCGCTGGAACAAGGTCAGACAACGCCCCCTCAATATGCAGCGCGTTGATAAACTTGGAGTGATTGTGCACCCGTGCTTTTGTACGTGCACGGGTGCACTCGATCGTGTGCGCGTAAAGGCCGCGAAACACCACGTACGGCAAACAGACGAGGGAATGTGGAACAAATAACCAAAGAGCAGGAAAAAAAGTAGGGAAACGAGTCGCCACTCAGGAAGGTGATCGCAAACAGCCCGCGCACTGTTTGCACACAAATGTGAGGCAAACAAGCACGAATACAGACACTTGCCTTGCCGATTCCATCAAGTTGCTGTGTGTTTCGACTACATAACCTGGCTGGAATTTTGACCATCTAAAATAGAGTCTACGAGTGATAGAAATCTCCTCAACTAATGGTGGACACACGTAAACGATTACAAACGTAAGCACAGACGGAGCTCTTTCTGCAGGCCTGTCAGCTATGCACGAGCAAGACAGTGTATTGAGCAGTCACGCTGAGGGGAGCGGTAAAACTGAGTCAACCAACCATTCGGATAGCTTCACGCGTCCAGGATGAGTTTTATGAAACACCTCTTGGAACTCCGAGATCAACACTACCAGTGAAGGGCGGAAAGCCCTTCCTCCGCAAGGCGGTTCCATCAGTCCCGCGATAAACTTCACTTTCCGTTAGACGCGAAGTTACATACTACCCACATGCCTCATCGATAGTATCCGGCGTTACACCAAGTTTGGTGGCACACTAGTCTAGGCAAGTATAACTCCTTACGCACATACGGGCACCTACAATTAGCTTGGATGTAAAACGCCCTTGATCCGAAGTCCGCCGCTAAGCATGAGCGAGAAGGCAAGTGCTCCTATAGGTTGACAGTACACTTTGGCACCGCTTCCGACACATACATTTCAATATCTAGCTGAAATGCTTGCTTCCAAATTGCATGTCTGTTATCCAACTAACCAGAATAGGTCGGAACTGACGGCATCTTACTTCATGAGCAGCTGGGACAGATTGAATTTGGTCTCGAAGGAGTGAATTTGCCTATGTTCGCCTGTTTGTTTCAGGAGGGTGGAAGAAAATAGCGATGAGCATGACAGAGTAAGTGTCTTTTATGACGGAGAGAAACGGGATAAGTGGGTAGAGGAAGACTAACGTCTGGTGGTGCGAGAAAAACACTCATCGAATGGTTCGTTTGAATCAATTTCATTTCCAGACCCTTTATCGGTCAGCTAAGGCGACCCAATCATTTAAAGATTTGAGGTTTTACCAATCTCCCTAAGTGAATTTTCGAAAGCTCAGGCCCAACATCCCATAGTACAGTACGCCAGTCGGGAACCTGAGAGACAAACTAACATTCATATGTTTTCGAACAAAAGATAATGAATTTAGGCGTGTCAGCCATCAACGTAGGTTGTTGGTGTCAGCCAAAACGGAGGTAAATGTTACCCACCACGAGCAATATCAAACACCGGTGCTATGCGCAACCTCCATTTTTGCAAAAAACAGTCTGAGGGCAGTGCGGATATCATAGAAAGATTTAACAACGCAAAACACATTCAGCTTAGTGAGTTCAACTCAAAGGCTACGTAATGGTTTATTGGTTATAGGGGAACATGATAGTTGTATGACAAAGCAAAGTACCCTGGTATCTACAGAGGAAAATATTGGTAGCTCAGGTAGCGTAGATGGTCGTTGGTTCGTTCGCTGAGCTGGGCAATTTGATTGCAAACGTTTCATCACCAATCGAGGTGAAATCGCCTGGTCACCTGGATGTCACCTCAATCGGTGATGAAACGCTTGCAATCAAACCGCCCAGCTCAGCGAACAAGCCAACGACTATTAGGGTATCTATCTGAACGGTCGTCCCCTGAATCAAATCAGTGTGGCCCTAAGCCGTCTAGTTACAACAACGCGCAATTTCGCTAAATTAATATGTGAAACAGTATGACAGCAGTTTGGTTAGTTTAAGCTGAAGGGAATAAAATTATAGGCAAAAAGCAGAGAGAAATTTTAAGATCACCGGTCTGCATGACCTAGATAAGGCACGACGGGACACGAACACGTGACGCACAGCCTGTGCTTGCCAGCCCTACCAAGGTTACATTTGTACAGCCAAGAATGGTGGAATATGACGCATCGTGGTTCGAATTATGGCGACTGTGAGAAATCGATTCCGGCTGCACATGGTATAGCCTTTAGTGACAGGCAAGTGCGGAGAGCAGTACGTCCTATATACGGGACATTATTTGACTACATTTGCCGTAAACGTGCAAAGTTCCACTATTTAGGACCTTGTTTCGCTCATGTGACGACAGTTAGTACTGACGGCTTTGGACAGGACGCTATACACACAAGTTTGTTGCTTATTTATTAAACGCAACCGAGGACAGAAAAAATATGCACTGGCGTTAATGTATAACAGAAGTACATATGAATCCGAAAACAGTGTGACGTATATATGTTGAAAAGGCCTAAATTCGGTGCTCATCTATCTCACATTTATAGGCGCAGCATGTTACATTGGAAACCGGTGAACCATATTCTGCAAAGAACTGGTTATTCTCGCACATCATAATGTGCGAGAAATAATCACATTGCAACATTTTGCAGGGAAGCTGCAGGAAATCCTACGCCCGTGTCGAGTCAAGTAAAATTTGAATACATGAAAAAATCTGCCATTTTCTCGGTTTGGACTTGAGGGATTCTTGTGTGTCCAAATGATTAATACGAATGAAAATAGCAAGGTCATTTCTGTAAAGGCGATCAGCTACTCGATAATTGACCAGCTGACTGTTGAGGACACATATTCAGTGCGTTGTTGGCTGAGTAGTCCCTCCCTTTGCTTGTGATTTGATAGTTCGCAAAGAGCAGCATTAAGCTGTAACTTGATTGGCCATTGATAACCACTGCACCCGGGTTCTGATTGGTTCAATCATAATGTGTGTTGCGTTGGGGTTTGTATTGTTCGCTTTCTGCAGCCACACCAATGTTGAAATTGTCGTCCGTTGTTCCTTTCCCTCTTGGTCCGTTCGTGATCTGCATTGCATCGTGGTCGACCTCTCTGTTGATCGATTGGTTGGTGACGTATCTTCTATTTCTAGTAGTGCGCCGATTGGTCTATGCCCAAGTGGTGGTTTATATCCGTGAACTTGGTTGGTTGATTTGCAGGTCTTCTGTCAGTGAGGCTTCTGTTATTTTGGACTTGTTTGGTGGTCGAATTCGGTGAGCCTTAATGAAAGCTGGAGACCTGATCAATTACCATTTAATGCACCCGAACTACAAATACTCTAATACATTACCAGCGGTCAGCTGTGCATCTTTCCTCTTTTCAACTCATCCGGTGGTCACTTGGTTTTTAGGTACAATGTTCAGGCAGAGGCCTTCGACCTCAGTCTGGATTGTAGTGAATAGTAAGTTTTCGGCTCGCTAGGCGTAGCCCACTAACTGAATCTGTTAAGTCTGTTAAACCTTTATAAGGTGTCCAATATTCTTACCCTGTAGATCCGTATAGACAGTAAAAAGCAAACGGGCCGCCCGAATATCATCAAAATTATCCTGGTTCTAGGTTTCGAATGGACGATTTTCGTTCCAAATTTTCTTAGCCTAGACTCACTCGGTGCCTAGCTGTCATGCATTCCGAAGAATGGATGAGGCCAGAGATGTTGCAAGCTCGGAAGGCAGGAACAGTCATGATGCCGGGATTGGCTTCGAACTATGGGCGGTTCGGTCGGTACACTCGTGCTTTATCGACCTAGCCTACTGGCCGACAACTTTAATTCAAGTAAGTTGGAGTCACGATGTAGGGAGAGGCTTTGCATGGTTTGCCAGGATGTTGGCCACTACCCTCATCCTAGTAGGCAGATTGCAGACGCTCGCCGTCAGGGGATTTAGTCCACCAAAAGCGCATTAACGGTTTCGTTTGGATTGGCAACCAAATGCTTTCAATCAAGGAAACAGTCCTAGTGTACATCAGCCCTTCGAGTTCACCAATTGAGTGAGTGTTTCCGTTATTATCAGGATGGCATGGAGTATTTTAAAACTCGTGTTTCGTGTGTAGCTTGAGGGGTGGTTCCGATTAGGATAACTCATCCAAGCGGTACAATACAAGAAATCACCCCAGTGATCTGTTTCCTCCCGTCAAACCCATGAGCACCCCTAGGCGACTACATGAGTGCTCAAGAGTGGGGTGTAACAGAACCTGGAAAGTACCGCGCTGTAAAACCCTTGAGTTCACGGTAATCGCGAACATTAGTTAGGGCTGCTGAGCTACGGTTCTTTGGAAGATTCAGTCGGAAAATAGCAGAACCACTAGCTACAGTGTCCACCAACGCTACTTGCGGTATTCCATCGCCAGAGGGTGAGAACTAACTCTGACGCTGTCTTCATTAGGGCAATGATAATTCACTTATACCTACGTGTTTTTCAATAGCCTTTGTGAGGATGTCTAAATGTCTCAGATGCTGGATAGCCTTGAGTAGATGTAAGTTATATGGTAAGCTCCGTCATCCAGGATAGTAGGGCTTGGTCATATTTTCATCTAGCTGAGTTGAACATGAGAACCATGACACGCCGTGTCATATTCGACCCTTCAACCGCCTCGGTTTTTAGCTGTAAAATGTCTCACCCAGGGAGCTTTATGTCTGTCCAAGGCTAACTTTAAGGACGAGTTAAGTCGACTTGGTTGGAGAGTTCACTAACGTCTTAGGTGTGTGTATCATCTGTGCTCAGGGAAAAACTGTTTAAAGTGGATGTTAACTGATGAATCTAACCCAATGGCACAGAGCGATTCTTTTGTGGTGTTTCTTCTTGAAAGCGAAAAGCATGCGGCTATGACATAATGATATCCCTGTTCTTCAGAGCAACACTCGGTTGCAAAAAGTGTTGCTGATCCAAAGCCGTTTTCCTATTTGCCTCCAAGTTTGGGGGGTTTCTTTCCTCAAAAAGAGGACAAATTTGTAGCGACATCCGTGTCTCTGAGATTATTACTCTACTGGAGGTGTCTTGTTCGAAAGGTGGCTTCCATCACGTAAGATTTGCCGGAAGGTTCATTTCCTTCATTTTCTGTCGAATGGCATCGTTGATGCACAACTGTTTCGCAGAGTAACGCTAAGGCATCGATATTGTCTATTCAAAAATGTTCTTTGACTCGGTGCACATGTCTCCCGGAACTCCGTTCACCGAAATCGGTAAGTAAGTGTGACGTGGCTTCCTTTCGGTTCGTTTCTACAGTGTCTGAGTAGAAGATGAGCATCGTCATCTTCAGCGTAGCCCTCAAAGATATCAACATCAACTTTGTTGCTGATGTTCCACTGCCGACGACGTTAAAGTCAAGGTTTCAAATTAACAGCCTGGATCGGACTATGTCACTGTTGGAAAAGTGCATGTTACAAAGGGGATTAGTGAACATGGAATTTTGCGGCCCATTTGCGACGCATTTGCAAATAACTGTGGTTGTCATTGGAGACTCAGGTAATTCTCTCTTTTGTGATATTCTTCAACTGAATGAGCTGCACACCAACCTTGTGAGTAGTTTCCCCTATGAAAATATACTGCGATGTCCTGCCAACTGATTAACGAGTTGACCCTTTTGCAGCACATTTAGTTGGAGAACATCATAAACGAGAGTCTCACTTGGATGCCAAATTGATATGCGAATGAGTGTATTTCTTGAAAACAGTCCAATTTGTGTTCAAGTAGAGCATAAGGTTGAGGGAAACTCGGGGACTGCGCCCACTTAATGAGTCCCAAGAAGGGTGAAACTGGTCTTGGACATTCGAAGAGTTTTCAGCAACCTTGTGAATGGTTTCCTGTATGAAAACATGGAATGTTAATAATTGTAAAATCAAAAAACAAAATTTCTGTTGCTATGGAGATTCTCTCTCAAGGATTTTTATAATCTACAATCTACAGTTGAATTAAGAACAACTTGAAAAACAACTACAACTTTAGGATAGGGATGAGTCTCACACGTGTGCGAAATCGAAACTACTTGACTCGCCAAAAATTAGGTTTTCTCTGTACATTTTTGTAATGCGCAACTTATAAGGTTGCTGCAAACTCCCCGACAGCCCACAGTCGGTTCTGTCCTTCTTGGGGATCATCAGGTAGGTGCAGTTCCCGAGATTCCGTCAACCTTATGTTCTTTTTGAAACCAAATTGCGCGAAATTAGCGAAATACACTAATTCGCAAACTAATTTGGTTTTCCGAGAGACTCAAGTGGAACTTGAGGTTGAGGAAACTTGGGGACTGCGCCTATCTGATGAGTCCCAAGAAGGGCGAAACCGGTCGTGGACTGTCGAGGGGTGTTCAGCAACCTTGTGAGTAGTGCATTGCGAATAGACATGTATCGCGATATCTCAAATATCGTATAGTTAGGTTAAATCTGCTTGATCACATTCATTCAGCCCACAGGTGGCCGTTTGTTTAGGTGTGATCAAGGGAAAGTCGCGAGTCTGGATCCACCCTAGAGATTGTCGAAGAGTAACACACTACTCAAGAAGTTGCACCTTAGCCGCATCTTTCATGAAAGTCAAGCGATCGATTATCGTTGCTGCAGTTGTTGTTCGACATAATGTTATTTCCAACAAGACACGTGAATGGTTGGACACTAATCGATATTCTTCTCGATGCTCAGAGTAGCTATACTGCAATTGTGACATGCTTCAAACCAAAGTAACTCTCTTGTTGTGGTTAACTAGATGGACAAAACTGAACTGAATCCATTGGTCACGTGTACCATGAAGTTTTACGTGTCAAATTAAATCGTTACGGAATTTCTGCGGTCAGGAAGAGCACGCAAGTCAGTTCACAAAACTACTCAGATCGACTCAGATCGGTTTTAAACGTGAATGAAGCGGTCCACCATCAATCCGAATATATATCCCATCCAGCTTGTCATCACCGTGTCTACAGGTATAAATACAGTTGGCTAAGTTCTGACGTAACTCCGGTTCCTTCCTGGGTTGTTCCCCTGCAGGAAAAAATGATGTTTCTAATTCCGTTGGAATAAGATGCGTTCGTTCTCATAAAGGAAAGTACTCACAAGGTTGCTGAAAGCTCTTCGACAGCCCACGACCGGTTTCGCCCTTCTTGAGGCTCATCAGGTAGGCGCAGTCCCCGAGTTTCCGTCAACCTTATGTTCTACTTGAACCCAAATTGGACTGATTTTGATAAATACACTCATTCGCAAATCAATTTGGCTTTCAAGGTAGATTCAAGTGAGTCTCTCGTTTATGATGTTCTTCAAATGAACGTGC
This sequence comes from Opisthorchis viverrini, assembly GCF_000715545.1. NCBI lineage: Eukaryota > Metazoa > Platyhelminthes > Trematoda > Opisthorchiida > Opisthorchiidae > Opisthorchis > Opisthorchis viverrini. The sequence goes on from NW_008751736.1 coordinate 902,831, forward strand.
TGCACAAAGACCGATTTATGTTTTAGTTGGTACGCTATTTGTTGGTGTTTGGACGTAACACACAAGCAGACCATCTGAAATGACAGAGTAATTTGGAATCAGTTGAGTATCTTGTGAAAACTAAATTCATGCACAAACGAGAGCATTCGCGGAAGTCTGTCAAATTCGAGTTCAAGTAGAACATATGGTTGACGGAAACTCGGGGACTGTGCCTACCTGATGAGCCCCAAGAAGGGCAAAACCGATCGCGGGCTGTCGAAGAGTTTCCATCAACTTTGTAAATAGTTTCCTTCATGAAAATATACTGCGATATCTCGAATGTCGAGCCAATTGAAACATGGGGCGGCCTGTGCGCAGCACATTGTTGTAGAATATCATAAACGCGAGATTCAGTTGAGTCTTTCGTGAAAACCAAATGCATTCTTTCTGTTTTTGGTTGAAATGGCTGATAAGTAAGCACAAATTGCCGCGGCTGGTTACAACAGAGACAGTGACCACACTCGGATACGTTTTCATCTATATTGTCTGACTTTTATCATAACAAAACTGGACTTAATCAATTTCCAAACCACTTTCACGGCCAGTGAGGGATATTGATTCCTCCAATTATGAAATATGAGCGGATTCAGTGTATATTTCACCAGTGGTGTCAGAAATTTAGTCATGAGTATGGTGCGCGGAATCTCACCAAACTGAAGACAAGTGAGTAGGTCGCTAAGAGCCATCGTGAATGAAGTGCCATCTTTAACTTCGCTGAAGCAAAATCCAGCAGAAAATGAGTGTTCATTTTCAATCAGTGATGTTTTTTTAAACACTGGGTGATTCATGTGTAGACAAAGTACACTACTCGTAAGGTTGCTGAAAAACTTCGACAGCCCACTATCGGTTACGCCCTCCTTGCGGATTACCAGATAGGCGAACGCCGAATCAGTCTGAAAATGAGTGTACTTTGCTACGGTTTGTTACTTTGTCTGTGGGTGTTTAAAAAACCTAAGTGAGTTCTACTCCCTGATCCGCCGAAGTGGACCAAACGTTGAACTGATCGGCTTATCGCGTGCACTCACTGTCGTTCAACTGACAGAAGTAGAGCAAATGTCAGATCAGGCACCGCAGACCAGTATCCTTGAATTGATTTAGGATATTCACAGCGATTTCCTGGCGGTTTGATAAGCACGGCCTAAGAAGCGATCTTTATTACAACATAGGCAACTAGCTGTTTTATACTCCTCTTGGTTGGTTGCTTCATGCTGGTAGAGTAGTCCCACTTACTTGGTGAATGTTCACCAACTCACCATGCAAATGATGGTTCAACCTCTGAGAAGAATAAACAGAGGAGAATTATGGTGGATAGTTAGTCGACACGGAGTGAACAACATCGTAGCAAGCACAGTAGAACTCGTGGAGCAGTAGGAGCATTCGATTGTAGCCAATGAGGCTAGGCTAGGCAGTAGTCATATGTCCCCGTTACCGCATGAATACTTTCTTCCTTAGGTGAAGTCCCCGAGTGAAACAGTGATTCTAGGTGGCCACAGAAAAATTCTATAGCGGTTTCCTTAGTGGATGGCCTCCAATATGAAACGACTTCCTGGGGCACTAATTTTATGTGGGTAAGGCAGCACTCTAATAACGGATCTTTTCCAGATAAGCCCCGCCACTAATGCAAAAAGTGCATGTGTGAAAAGTTAAGCCCCGCCACATGTTACCAGCTCCAATTTAATGTACGCACACATCCTTGACGTATTATTGATCAGAACAATTCCTTATCCGCATCTAGGCTCATTTTGTGCAAAACTTTTCTCCCTTCGGACGTGAAACCTTAAATGAACTTTGACGCTTTCAACTCTCGTTCATGACAAGGGGACGGTAATATGTTTTTTGTAAAGCCATGGAGTGATCCATCAGCACCGTTTATGCAACACAAGCCACCAAATGACACTTTCAACTGTTTCTAACAGGTGGAGGTGTAATGCCCGACAGTGTCGACAAGACATCGGTCTTCGAAAGGGAACTTGGCTGGAGCAGTCTAGGATGGAGTTTAAGACAGCACTTCTATTCATTAGATGGACACAGTCGATGCCTGAATCGCTGCCGATATGTGGGCACCATACCAAGGAATTGAAACGATGATTGACATGAATTATACCCATGAAACAGTTAATCATACCGAAAACTTTGTGGATCCAACGACTGGAGCTCATTCACACACACACACACACACACACACACACACACACACACACACACACACACACACACACACACACACACACACACACACACACACACACACACACACACACACACACACACACACACACACACACACACACACACACACACACACACACACACACACACACACACACACACACACACACACACACACACACCATCGGATCTCTTTGGCACGTCTACAAGATACAGAATAAACACCAATGCGGCACACACCGATCCTTAGTGGACGGCTACTTGTGTGAGTTCGTTTGGGGGCAAAAGTACCGAAAAACGGACCTTTTCAATGACGTGTCCCAATTTCACCCTCTTTAATAAAAACTAAAAGTACGAATTTCATATTCTCTTTCTTTTAATCTTCTTTTGGGTGGCGGGGGTTAATTTTTGGTGAAGCTTATCTGAAAAAGACCCCTAATAACTTTCTACGGAAACACCTACAGAGAAGATTCAGAAACGGGACCATGTCAGTGTCTGGTGAATGTCGGGGTTACTGACAACCTTGTAATTCACAAATTTGAAAAAAAAGATAATGAGTAGTATCATTCTGTTTGCATCTGGCTCTTAATCAAGTATAAGATCCAAAATTGCATCTGGCTCTTAATCAAGTATAAGATTTGAACCAGCTGAAACCCGGTGTGTGTGTGTGTGTGTGAGTGCTCGAACCCACTGTAATGTCCGTCTGCTAGCCAGCGTTAGCCACCTCAGTGGTCTACCTTTTCTGAAATCGTGGATGAAAAATTCACAGTAAGAATCTTGGCTGCTTGACGAGCCAGAATGTATTTAACTGTTTCATTTGCAGGTTTTTGGTGGTAGGATTTTTCCTCCTCGGAATCTTTATCGACCACCAAGATTCCCCGAGTTCGAGTAATATCTTGTTCCAGATTGGACATCGATTGGTGGGGGGAAGGTACTTAAAGACTATCGCATAAGTATACTAAAAATCACTCCAATAATAGTCTATGTCCTTTTGTGTTTGGAGCTTCAAGGTAAAAAATTCCAGTGCCACGTTTTCCAAACAAAAAACATGTTTTTGTAATACTTCCGAGACCGATGTACTGTGTAGAGTGTAGCCATCCAACAATCCACTACATTTGAAAGACGGATTGATTATATCCTTCATGTATTTACACTTGAAACCTTTCTTTAAACCACGATACGCCAGTAGTACACTGCGAATGACCTTGACGATGGAGTATCTGGAACGAGAAACTTAAGGTCAAGCCCGAGTAGTAGCTATCGGTTTCTGTCTACTGGTTTGCACAATTGCGGGCTCATCAGGTGGGCGTAGTCTCCGAGTTTCCGTCAACCTCATGTTTTACTCGAGTCTTTATTTCGACAGATCTCATTTGCACGAATGGCAAGGTGAACTAAGTGGTTAGAGCGCGGATTTACTGACCGGAAGTTCCATGGTTCGAACCCGGCCTTTGCCTCTCGGCTTCCCTTGTCTGGGCTTGGGCAACCTGGCAGTATTCCAGCAATCGTGCTTCCTTTGGATAGCATGGCAGCTAAGCACCGAAAGTGTGCTACAGCTGAATGGTCTTGCACGAACTTGGTTTTTACGGGGTACCCATGACCGATGTGGTTAACCGAAAACTGGTCGAAATACTGGTATAAAATTTGGTAGCCTCCCGAATTGTACGTTCGTCTGTCGAAAAGATCATCCAGGACTGTCTAGAAATGGTCCAAACGGTACAAGTCGTATCCCCGCACAACCATGAAATAATCTATTTCCCTCTGTATCGATTTTTAGGTGTACTGTTTGAAACTCACCATGACTGACTTAATTCGACATAATCTCGGAAACTGGATCGAATTTATTTGATGCTAGTGTTAGGAAGTTGAGTAATTTTCAGTTGAGATTTCGTTCGGATGACAAATCGTCCCTCGAGCAGGCAATCAATACATGACCACGTGATTTGCCTTCCGTGATCGAGCGATGATTGACGCTATATCCTGTCTAGGCGAGAGCTAATCGCAGAGCTGAACAAGCGCTCTCGTGGCCAAACCGTTAAGTCCAGACCCCCGACTTGGGGTCTGTAAGATTCCCGTTGATGAACGAATCAGCTGCACTGTTGCTTAGCTTACAGAATGAAATTTCAAATGAGCAAAAGTTTCCCACTGATAAAGAAATAACAAGGAAGTAACTACCTCGTTCTATTTGTTACTCGCATGAATTCAAGCGGTAGTTGGTCGATGGCTTTTTCGCTGAGGTGGGTAATTTGAGTGCAGGCGTTTCATCACCAATCGAGGTGACATCATCAGTGCGTTAGTGGGGATGATGTCACCTCGTTTGGTGATGAAACGTCTGCAATCAAATTGCCCAGCTCAGCGAACGAGCCAACGACCATCTACGCTGCCTGAGCTAACGACATTTTCCTCGAGCGGTAGTTTTCATTCATTTCGAAGGAACTTTATCGCCACAACAATAAGTGTTTATAAAAACACCGTACTGCCATAGCCCACGTTCTAATCCTGCAGATGTCCACCCTTGCGAAGGGATTAGTTGTTTGGTCATCTACCACTTGGTATTTGTGCCCTGATGTTTTTGCCACAAGACGATATTTCCACCCCCTTCTGGATGGTTTTGTTTTACTCCAGTAAGAAGGGATCTTGTTCCCTACAACCGATGCACAAACAGAGCCACTTGGATCCATTTTTCGTGTGGTCGTGAGCTCGCATTGCGAGAAAAAAAACCCAACAGGTGACGGAATTGCGATGATTGTCTGAATGTGAAATTCCGTCGCAACGTACACAACCTTGGATTCGACATCGGGGACCATCACCACCGGTTTAGCGTCGACGTTGATAGTGTAACAAGTATTGAACGAATTACGCTTTAAGAAAAAAAAGCGGATCAAACGGCGTACACAATATCGTGGAATTAAACCAACAATGCATGCGAAGGTATCGGGACTGGCTTTTTTGAAAAAATATTTAGCGAGTTGTGCGCTGTAAGTGCATACGTCCGAAAAACCTGGTTGCCCGGTTAACTGGTTGGCGGGAACTTGGTCGCAGTTTTCAACACCTTATGAGTATGAGTAGTACGTTAAGTCTTGAACAACAAGGTTGTTTTTCTGTAGCAGCAGCTGGTGTTGAAAAGTGAATTTCACGGAAAATCTATGGATGTTAGTCAGGCGTGTTTTTGTCTGAAGAACCGGGACGAAATTAAAGGTTTTTTGTTTCGCCCTCTAAGACTTCCAGGGATTCTGTGATGAACAAGACGACAAGTTTGGTCTGAAGTGATGGCTCCTCAATCCGGTACAAACACTCCCCATTCGTGTCACTAGCTTGCTTCACCTTATGGTCTACTCTAATGGGACACCAACTAAAGGCTTGTGGAATGGGATGTGACGAACACTTCTGTCTGATCTGTGCACATAACTGAGTGCAGGATAGCAAGCAGATTGATAACCTTTCTTGGAACACGTATGAAAGGACTGTGGTGTAGAGTATGATGCAGTCTGCTGTATACCCTCGACTGTGTCTGCGTGAGGCGGCACGAGAGAGAAGGGTCGGTTGGCTTTCGCACTCTGTCCAGTGATCTTTCCTGACTGTAGCTAGTCTGTGATGGCAATCACTAAATTGCGATCCATCCCTAAAAGAATGATTTGTTTCTTGTGGTAAGCAGGTGCTCTACAGGGTGATTTCAAGAGGTCGATTTTACTGATCAATAAACCCTTTTTTGATACGATGTCAGATGAACCAAAGGATCAGTTTGTCCCTCTTTGTGATCCGGTCGCTCCTGACCAATAAGCTCGATAATTGGTCAACCGAATAGTGTTCCTGCGTTTCATACTGAACGGATCACCTGCATGTGCAAGCTCAATTCGCGTTTTAAAGTGCCCCGTTCCTCGGCGTTAATGAACATAAACTAACGAGTGTTGTATTGACACGAGACTCGAATTAATGTAGATGAATCTCTCGTTTATGACGGAAACTCGGGGATGCGCCCATCTGGTAAGCTTGGAACCGGTTGTGATCTGTCAACGAGCTTTCAGCAATTCAATGGGTAGTGCGTTACCTCTGAAGCGGCTGGGTTGTTTTTCTGTAGCAGAAGCCGTTCTGCTGCTTGTGTTGAAGAATGAACCCCCCAATAAATAACTGGACGTTAGTTAGCACAACTGTTTCATTGGCTTATTAAGAGAGCCAAAACTTTATAGGATTGGAGCGAAAAGGAAGAACATTTCAGTCCCTCTCAGTGGCTGCTTGAAGGGGGTCTCGAATAGTTGAAGATCTCCGCTCCAAAATTTCGGGGAATCCGATCAATGGCAGGTCAAGCTTATCGGAAAGGTGAGGTTGTTTGTTTCTACGATCCACTGAATAGTTAAATATTTCGTAACGCACTACTCATAAGGTTGCCGAAAACTCTTCGACAGACGACGACCGGTTTCAGAAATTCATAAACTGTCATCAGGGAGCCAACGGAACAATTTTTTTCTAGTTTTGTTCCGTCATGACATGTGTGGATAAAATATGGCCCACAAAGACTGTTGACTTTCCCAGCAATTTTTTTACAAATAGGAATTGCAAATTTAGTGTTGACGGTGCGTACAGGGGAGCATTAACAAAAGATGGGAACATGACGGTTTCAGATGCTTACTCACAAAAATACCACGTCTTACAGAAATGGGCCCGTGTGTGACCATCGATTGGCTAACTCTTTGAAGACAGGCCCGGTTTGAACGCTCCCCGGAATCAGCTTTGTTCAAGATTTGTAGCTGATCTGACCAAACATCAACGAGACAGGTCTGGCTAATGTACTTTTACCCCAGAGAACTTGGGGTTGGCACAATTATTTCCTATCCCGGAAATTAGCGATTTGCTTTTTCCTACAAAAACCGCGATTCCCTCGGTTGTTTAGCTCCATTCTCAATAAGGTGTTATCGCAAAGCGACACAAGGAAGTACACAGTTCCTTTGGTTCTGTCAATAAATTTCGCACTACTGAAAGCGTCTGGGCATGTGAATATCGAATGCGTTCCCCAGATCAGAGGAAGTTTGACAAAAAACTCCAACTTTCAACGGTATCTGTTTGAAGTTTGATTCACAGAAGTTTCATGTAGATTGTGTTTGACTTCCTGGACCCTGGCTCGAAAATCGAGATGTTTTTAAAAAAAGTCTAGTGGCCGTATAATTGTGATGTGACACAGAATGTGCCGATTGGGTTGAGGTTAGAAAAAACAGCCTTCTCAAGGATCACGTGAACCCTGAGACTTCATTTATGCAATCAACGTTTTTTGAAACTGTGAACGCTACTTCTTCCACCTATCACGTCTAAACTAATCCTTCATCCCAGGAAATTTCATTCGTCCTCACATGGGAAAAAACGGAAGTTTTCTTGAAGGAAACTACTCAGCAACCTTATGAGTAGTTTCCTTGGGGAAAATATACTTCGATATCTCGGATATCGCGTATCAAATGAAAAACGAGGGAGTCTTTATGAAACATAATGAGTCATAAATGAGTGATTTACTTGGGATTTAGTTGAGTTCCTTGTTAAAACCAACTTGGTATGCGAATGAGTGTATGTCGCGAAGACTGGTAAAAGAAGTCTAGGCAGGAGCGATCGAGCAGAAAATGGGCCTCAAATACTGTGCTATTCGGGACTCTCTTATCATCTGTTATGTTTACAGTAACTTTTGGAGTTTATCCACGGGCGCTAACCTCAGGCGTTGCATTTAAACTCATTCATACCATTGACGGGAGTATCCCAAATTTGTCAACCGGTAAAACTAACCTTGAACGAAAGAGTTTTCTTCGGTATACGATCCTTGAAACGAGTTCCATTCATGCCTTCCACTATATTCGATCCGTTCAGATTCTTGAGCGCACGAACCAGCTCCCAGTTGGTACGCAAGGGGAATTCTTTCTCATTCAGATTGAGCATGTAGCGCCAGTCAACACTCTGCTGCTTCAGAAGGTGTTCGGCACACAAGAGAGTGGTTTGGAGAACTGTGAAATAGCCCCAGTTGACGTCCACACTCAGCTCCTCAGGTATCGTAATCAAATTTGATCCGAAACACTTCGCCAAATGCTTTACTCGTCTCCTAAACTCTGGTGTGGCCTTACGATCCACATGAATGCAATATATATTTGGTTTCCGGTAGATGAGTCGTAGCAGTCGAGCGAGTCGCTCAAAAGACTCGTATGCAGAGATTGCAAACGCTAAGGGGTAGTTTCGTTCTTCTTCCGTGGTCCATAACCACGTGTTAGGAAGTATCTGCGTAAGTAGTCCACAATCGACGGTGTTTTCTAACAAGTTAGGTGGATTTGGTTGAGTATATTTGCTCGGTTCTGTATAACTCTGTCGTCCATTGTGGATCCAATGAGTGAGTGCCACCACACACAGAAAAATCGTGATAACGGCTAGCAGTTTGAATTTGCGCATTACGATAGCTTCGAAAGTTGAGTTTTCGACACTGAACGATACCGGGCTCATGTAGTATCATATCCAAGCCTCGGTTGAGTGTTTGAGTGCACGCGTGTGTGTACACGTGCACGCGATTTAGCCTGTGTTTTTGACCGAATTCGTGCGTCGAACTAAGTCGATCAGGCCATAGAGCCAACCAGACACCACAAAAGTCACGTGATGCCAGCTACAAATGCGATTAGATCGTCAGGATGACCAAGAATGGTCAAATCGGTTTGCGTTAACGAGTTTCGTACATTATCTTATTTGATCAACTACAGGAGACCTAAAAATCTGCAAGCTTAATTCTAACGGCTTTATGGTGGCCATACGTACCAGATGGGGTCTGTGAACACTTGATTTGCATTTCGAACTTTAGATTCCCTTAGGTCTATTAATTGTTGGCCTGTTCGCCTAGCCCGTCAGTCACTTTCTAACTGTTTTATCGCTAATCCAGGAGACTTCTCCAATGCAGCGTTACGTGTACAACAGCGCACCGAGCAGAACGGCGAGCGTATAAACTCTTATGGTTTTCAAGCTGACTACCAAGCTCGGAGGACAATCCAGCAATCACTGAATCCAACTAAGTTATCAATATTACGGAACGTCACTCACAGCTCACCTTCCATGTTAAGAACGTTGGAAACGTGAGCCATATATTGCCCAGGGGAGTCCGTGGCCGACGCCTTCTCACACCTTGTGCCTCAAACGATCAAAGTAACTCCATCGATTTCCTATTTCCAGGACATTCCTTCGTTGAAGTAAATAAGTGAACTTCTGTAAATGCATTTTTTTTCTCTCCATGTGGTGCGTTATAGAGAAAAAGGCTACCTAAAGAACGAACGAGGATCGATTTTACCAGGCCAGATAGATGAGGCCAAGGTGATGGAAAAAATTTCGTCACCTCTAAGAAATCAGTCTGTGGTTTATGGGAGCTAACCAGTCAGAAACCAACCGCAGGGTGCCCCGTCGCAGCACCAATGAGTACACCACTCAGTGGAGCTGTGGATGACGGAAATATGACCTTTTTAAGGGAACGATTTCCGATAAGTTCCGTGTTTGGTCACGTAAACAGCAACAGTGCGAAAACGTAGGATCAGTCATGAACGATTATGTTGCCACAATACTGCCGGTGCTAGCAGCTAACAACTTTGAATATGCGAGGGCCTTAACATAGTCTCATGGCGGTCATTTTCGCTGTTTTGAGTACCTTCTGGTCGATGGTCTTTCGGTGGATCGCTGATATTTGACAAGTTGCAGTGAGTGACCAAATTTGACTAAATGACTGTGAATCGAACCGACAAACTTAGTTGCTAGCTCATCCGCTATATCCTGACCGGAAACAAGCTTCGGATTTTGTCACATTTTGCTCATATGTCGTTGTTTATGTATCTGTAGCTTGAACGTCATTCTGAAGGCTAGCAGAAGTGAACTGAAGAAACGATTTAGAATATCGCCCTCGCTATGAATAGTAAACCAATAGCTTGAATGTATCGATTCCATCCGGGCACTCTCATTGATCAGCCAATAGCGTTTCAGACTTTGGATATTCAAGTTAGTTCGCTCTGTAGCTGCGGAAAGGTTTCAAAATTGCGCAGTGATAGATCGATTGAAAGGGTAATGAAATGCTTTCCATCTTAAGGACATTTAACGGATTTCAGCCTTACAAACTTTCAAATGTGTGATGTGAAGATATGAAGCTTCCTTCTTTATTATTACGGCTGAATGAACGAAGTTAAACAAAGTTATGTTCAGATGTGGAACCTTTGATTTTAAGTACCTATCGATCTGTTCATCAACGTGGGAATGGTCAGAAAGCTGTGTTGAACAGTGGATCAGATCAGTGGATCGGATTTCCTAATGAAGATGATATCAGGTTTTAATGGGCTGAGCCACTCAAATAATTTGTACGTTATGGGAATTCAGTAAGTTGGTGCGGAGTTGAGGTCGGACTCGAGGCTCTTTACAAAGCAGTTTCAGACAGTATTCCCACGGCAGTCGGCGAGCTGTCACAGCTGGTGAGGTTGGAACTTACAGCTCCCGAGATTATCAACAGATGTCCAACTAAAAGTTTCGTCTTACTCAAAATTAACAGTGAGATGATCTGGTGACTGGACTGGAATCAAGAGTTTGGCACGGACGCCCACTTTGTGCACATTGGCTTGCGGGCGCTCGGTCCTGTGCGGAAAAGTGTGGGTCTGTAAACCAGAGAAACCAGATGATGAGTCTCCGTTAGGACAAAAGCGCCCATGAGAACTGTATTTGATTCAGTCATAACAGCACGTAATAGCTTCATCAATATGCGAAAGATATTATCTTATTGATTTTTTGTGACACAATCAGAACGTAATATTTGAACTGTCTTCCAAGCTTCGAGGAATTTGCCTTAGTGGTTTTCTGATACAGACCATGGAATTAAACACATGGAATTAAACACATTTTTTGTGATGTTTTTATGTGTGAACAGAGCCCAGCTGGCCACCAGCAAAGACATTTAATCTCATCAGGCAGATATGTAAGATGGATATCCATATGTAAATCACCTTTATGATAATTTGTTTGCGTGCGAATCGCGTGCTTTTGACGGGCTTGGATTCATATGCCCAAGGTCGAAATACGTCGTTTGTTGATCGGTATGAATCAATGCAACGAGCCTATTGTCTAGACGCTTCATTGATCGATAAGCCCAAAAGTAAGACTCTGAACGTGATTGTTTTCTGAGGCTTGCGTTTGCCACGCTACCTCTGAATCGCTGAATGAAAAGAATATCAACTTTACCTGTGACATAGCAAAAAGAGGGTTTAAAAAGCGTGCACACTTTCAGGTCTATATCTTAAAAGGTTTTCTCTTCCTCTTTTTTGATTTGTGCCAATAAAAGTTACGAACGATATGCACTACTTAATTTGCTCATTCAATATTGGGTGGTTCGTGCATTCGGTTTTAGCACTCCATCTTCAAAACTGTAACTTTTCAGACAGGTTAGTATAGTTTTCTAAATGAGTCATTAAGCCGCCATTACTACCCCGCAAGAGTAGCGTTCCTCGGAGAACAACTGTACTTTTCTCCAGTTTAATTGTGGCTCAACAAACTTGCCTTTTATCCAGTAAACCTAAATATCCTAGAGTTTTGCCATATACACACTTTTTTATGGGAGACCGAACTGAATACCAACTGAATCTCTCGCTGATGATATTTTTCAGCTGAATTCGCTGCATAAAAACCACCTCATGTTGCATCTGGCAAAGTACTCGCAGTAAGGTTCCATGAATAAGCCTACTCACAAGTTTTCCGAGTGGATAAGTTCAGCCTTCCCCCTCACGTGAAGAAGAACGACAGCTGTGAATTTTAAGAGCGTCTGGGCTGAACGGTCTCAATAATACTAAATGATTTGGGTTTTAACTGAAAAACGAAATGATTGCAAGTGAATGCATTTCGTGGCTTTGGCGCACTTTGGGTTCTAACAGAAGATAAGGTTGACGGATAAGAGCCCAGGGTCTGCGCCTATCTGATGAGCCTCAATAAGGAGGAAGAAACCTGCCGTGGGTTGTCATATAGTTTTCAGCGACTTTATGAGTAGTGTGATAGTCCATACAATGAACTGCGTTACTGGGTTGTCGTTCAAGCTGAAAAATCGCGCGATCATTACAGTACATTAAGCTGAGCAGAAATATCATAATTAAAAATAATCAGCCAAAGTAAACTTTGGGTAGATGCATCCTCGGCCGGGGCAAAATGCGGCTTCGTTCTCACAAATCTTTCTCCCTGATAATCGAAAATTCAGTGCAATATACTATCAGAAATCACCTTTGATATTGCGTTTAACAGGTTAAAAAGTAAGAAGGCGGTCGAGAAGCTTCATTCCATTGGTAGTCTGTTTTCGTTCTAAATCTTCCGCATTGTGGTCATCAGGACCTTGCCATCTTCTTCGACGGGCGGGTGCTGAAGACCATCCAGGTAAGGTGCCTTGTCGCGATTGAGGATTGACATCTCACACTGGATTTGAGCTAGTGACAGCTTGCTGATGTCAATGTGCTATTCGCGCCCGCTTGGTTCTTGTTTTGAAAGGGACCGCCTGAAGTGATCTTTGACCCACCGCTCAAGACGATGGCTGAGGTAGTGAATTGCCTTTCCGTCACTTTTATATCTTGTTTCACTGAAACTTGCCTTATTTTGGGCGGCTGATCGAATAATTCGAGAAGCAGGTATTGCTTGCAGCAAAAGCCTTGTCAGTCTCCTGAGACTTTGAAATCCACCTGCGCTCTTGTCAAAATTCAAACCTCTGATTATCCGGTGTTTGAGGGATCCGAGTGAACCACCTTAGACACTAGTTGCTGGTATAGCCTCTCTGGTGGTAAGAAGATATATTGATCTCGACTACATGCTGTGTTCATTTTGTCAAACCAAATGACGTGGATGAACGGGTATGAAAGCTGAGAGCACTGCCTCTTTAACTCGCCTCCATTCAACCTCTAGGTAATATTCGTCATCCGTATGACTGTGCGTTTCCAGTAGCTTTCTAGACAGATCGGCCCGATACACTTCACCTACTGAAACTCGTCGAAGTTGAATAGGATTGCTCACATTGGCACGCGTATAGCTGGCACGCTCGCACAGTAGCGTCATCAGAGTCAAGCTGCGTATCCCAGAAGGAACGACAACCCCTAGCTGGGTCTGTCCATCGGTAAGTGACAGCCAACTGGTCCAACCGAATCCGTGACCGTCTTGCGGTCGGTGGCCCCCAAGTAACTCGTCGTGGGTGTTTGCGTTGGAAGTTCGTACTTGCACAGGAACAGGCAATGATCTCACACAGCTAAAGCAGTCGCTCCCCATTATTCGTACCTCGAGCATTGCTCCAAGCTTACAAACTGCCTGTGAATCTTCGGACCTAGTCGGCCAACTTGGGCATTCAAATCACCCGCTGGGAATAAAATAGGGCCATCTTTATTGGTGATCGAATCAGTCACACAACACATTGACGATTACTTATTGAAATCCGGTCTGGTAAGGCACTTTCATTCTCTGGGCTGATCATTATCATCATCATCATCACCATCTTCGACAGCATGACATCAGTGATCAACACCGAAGCTTCACTGCCGTGGACTGAGAGTGACTCCAACAACGTAGATACCGGAAGGCATTGCTTCGGGAGAACCGGATGCCCGAACAGTTAAATGTGGAATGCTTGAGCTCATCCTAATCAACTTGAAGTGCATGACCGAAATGAGGCCTTGGTGTTTCAGAGTGGTACACACAATGGGGAACATGACATAGCACTTACTTCGGCAGATGCCTGTTGCCCAATTCGACAGAGGGTAGGACAATAAAGAGTGCAATGTTGATCAGGTGTTTTGAAGCTAGTAAGTGATCACTTTGGTTAGTTTTCTGGTTGAAGGTTTCGAAACAAAACACTGGCTAGGTGAGTTAATTGCGCTACATCGTTCGGTGAGTGGAGACGAGGTGTAGCGGAGCAAAGAGCTGCTTGGCAAATGATGCCTCCCGGTTGCTCAAGCCAAAGATGTAGGTTTGGTTGTGCTATCCCCCCCTTTAGCCTCTGACTCGAAATTCTGTACCACAAGGCAGTGGGAGGATGTCGGGTTTTGTTCGAAGATCATGCCTCTAGTCTCTGACTCAAAAGTCTGAACTGCAGTGCAGAAGTCATTAGGGCTTTTTTGGGAGAACCTTTCCGGTGTCAACGACCCAACAGTCTGTAGGGGACCGACCTGACCCGAAGACGCAGGATGTAATGCAGTACTGTCTCACCTTAGTGCAGTTGCGCACAGAAGGCGCCTTTTAAGTGGGCTTATTGGCTTTGAAAGTATTTCGATAGCATTGAATAATGTGTCGGCCGTCATGGTTAACCGTTGGGTGATCAGGGCATGAGGTTTTTAGGGCCGAGCTTTTCCAACCCGCCCTTCCTCGGGGAAGGCGGCATGGCTGTTTTCATAAATACGGACGTGCTGGTCGCCTGGCGGAAACACCTTAATGCATTCACTCTCCTGTCGAAGAAGAAAGTTTTGAAGGCCNGTGTCGGCCGTCATGGTTAACCGTTGGGTGATCAGGGCATGAGGTTTTTAGGGCCGAGCTTTTCCAACCCGCCCTTCCTCGGGGAAGGCGGCATGGCTGTTTTCATAAATACGGACGTGCTGGTCGCCTGGCGGAAACACCTTAATGCATTCACACTCCTGTCGAAGAAGAAAGTACGATTTGAAGGCCATACTACGTCGTAGTATGATTACTTGTAATACGAGAACTCACTGTTCTTCCTCGGGCTGCTCTCTTTTGGTCTTCCTGGTATGGCTGAACCTTTAAGAAGTGAATTCCAACCAATACAGCCCGTAGGATTTGTGTAGCAAAGAAGCTAGACCAAAAACGAAAAGATGGCAGCCTTTGGTCGTGTCAGAAAGGGTGAAAGAAAGAAAGAAAGTGTTCGCTGTAGCACCCTTCCGTAGCTGCCATAGGGTGAAAGAAAGAAAGAAAGTGTTCGCTGTAGCACCCTTCCGGTGCCTAGCTGCCATGCCACCCGAAGTGAGCACGAGGGTTGGGGTTAGTAAACTCGCGCTCTAACCACTTCGGCCATCTCGCCCCGCCAGAACGGATGAACTACCCATACACTACCAATCGGCTTTTCAGCAGATATTTCCCGAGGTATACTACGGAATCTAAACTGACGCAGTTTCCGAAATCTCCTCAAACATTCGGGCAGATAAGACTGCTTTTGCATGCGCACACAGTGCAGCCGTTTATGTTCGTTTGGAAATCCGAAAAGCGCTTGGCAGTGCATACATAAACAGTGTGCTCAGATCCCTGTAACCGCGACCAATACGACAGAGAATTTGCTGGACGAGAGAAGTGCAAGACAGCTAAGACCTGTTGGCAGTAGAAGACGGGACTAATTTGCAATATTCAACTGCTTTGCTTCAATAAATCCGTGAAAATTTCCCCTGAGGGCATCACTTCACCGAATGTAAGCCATTCGTACTATGGGTCGATAAACTCACCTCAATATCGGCACATCTTGTAAGCGGATGCCAAATTTGGCAGCAAAATATATAGCTCCAGCCACCAGAAATAAACAAATGCTTGTGATATTGACTGTTTTACTGCCCATTTACCTCCCTTCACTGTCACAATAACCGTCAATACACGCTGACAAATGAGGTATACGGTATTCGTGTGCATTCCCTGACAACGACTGGTGTAATCGCACTTGTGAGTGATTCTTCGAACACAACCAACTTGAATTTGCGAAGTGACAGTCAAATATCTCTTGCCAACAAGACTCTTAAAAATCTGCGTGCATGGCAGATGTTTCAGCCACTAAACCAAACGTTTCTGTTTAACCTTGATTTCGAGAACTCACCAGGCTACGGTATTAGGGTTAGGTGACGCTGTGCGAGCCTGCACGATTGTGCGGCGAGTCCAAAGTCCACGCGTGTGGGCTGTCTGAAAAGTTCTGATGGTATATTGAATAGTTTAAATCATGCACAGGCATACATTTCCTTACAATATTCCTACTCTTTGTGGTCGCGTGACTCTCATTTGAACGATCCATTCTGCTGCAATTATTTGAATGTGTCCACACCAACGGGGGGAGGCACTGGACTTGAGTTTCGCCCTGATTGGAGCTCATGTCCTTGGAGTGTATTTCCTTGGCGAAGTCGGATATCTTGCATATGATCCGAGCGTGGTACCACACCAGAGCACACGTTAGATACAGCTAAAATTTCACGTCTGCATAGATGACCGTATTCACCCTTGAATAATACAATCAGTTTGCCCAACGCCTCGTTTTATTGTCACATTGTGAATATTGTATCTTGGTAAACGGTAGTGCAACTCTGTATCGGTACCTTGGCTTCCTGCTCCGCACACTAGGGTATATTAAAAGGCACGGTAGCTCTACACAGCCCTTTATGAAGACAAAGGAAAATTAGTACAACTGTATTTATAGGGTACTCACAGAATGTTCCACAAGGTCGTGCCAGAATCTCCGTGAGGGGACGAGAAGCGTCGAGTCAAAGGTGCTTGACTCGGATTGGCTGGCATTCTGACCAATCAGGGCATGCCTTCGTTTGGCCCGTATCCTGAACGTGACACATCCGTCCAAATGATGTGATGTTCGGTTGGCCTTTGTACAGTGAAAGACTGACGTATCGCAGAAACCCATGGAACAGTTCACCCATTTCCGAAGTCAAGCAAGGACGAAGACTAAAGTCAGAGCAGTGTGCGAACGCATAACCGAAAAGGATTGATTTGGATGTTGGAAATGTCTCGTCTTATGAAGGGCTCAAATGGTCCTCAATTTGTACGGTAGGTTCGTTGCTGAGTCCCGTCAACTATCGCAGGCTCTATCCTCGCCACCAATTATCCCGAAAAACGGAGAATCAGGTTGGAACAATGGTGAACTGCGCATTCGTTTGTCTTACTTTGGACCGTAGAGTTGCTAACATTCATGACAAGGGTGAGCACGAAGGGAGAGTTGGGACATTTCGGACGAACTTTACTGACTTTGAGGAAACGTTTCGTCAGTTTGATGTAAAAACTAACCTGACAGGAAGCATGAAAGTATAAGGTGCGAAGAAATTTTAGAAAAATCAAGACTGTCCTCATGTGGTCACGGGGAATCGCGATTGCTAGTTCGAGATACACGTGGCCATTGTTGAAACACTTGGCATAATGTGTAGATAGGGTCAATGCACCCTCTGCCAGGTCGAAACCTTGACTGATGCTCTCGAACTAGAGTCTCGTGTGATGAAGTTAGACTTTGCAATATAAAGGAACCCAGTAGGCAGGATGTGACAGGAGTGAATCGGTTTAGTTCACCAGCGCACTTTTGAGAAATACACTTACGCTGTTACCGTGAAGTGTGAGGAAATTATTGATCTTCGGATTGAAAAACGGAGTCTATTGAATAACGAAAGACGCCTACGTAGATATTATCAATCGAAACGCGATAGAAATTATGTGAACCGTTATTCCAGGTTTATTTGGTTTTCATTTGACGATTTTGAAGTTGTTCGAATCAAGTTACAAATTTGTAGGCTGTTTTCTACCACTCTCTAACTTTTAATGGCGAAGTAACCGTTGAAAGTAGGCAGATGGGTTCCATGCGAGTATTTGATGAGATTTTTTGAGGTTTCTTCGGGCTCCGTATGTCAAGTAACCAGTTAAATATAACTTGGTAAGTCCAAAGTAAACACCCGGATGCATTTCACCTGATAATCGTGCCATGCCTTGCTCTAAATATATACTACTCAACATATTTAGTAGTGTAGTTAGATTCAGTAACAAAGCCAAGTGGCAGTGACAACGGACGACCGGTGGAAACTGGCCGGAAGCATACTTGCAAGAACTGTGAATTTTGCACTGTTCATGTCTTCAGATTATGAGACGAGCACTACCAGACGAGAAATGAACGTACCTTGAAGACACTGTCTGGTCACGAGTGCTTAGGGTGAGGGGACGAACATGCGGGCGTTTCGCACTGTTAACGAACCCGCCTTACGTTTCACTCTGAAGGCCTTCATGGCTGAGTTGAGATGCACTCCTGTGATGGGGCATTTAGTTTCCGTTCACTGCCTTTAAATGAAATTCCACGGTGGTTTTACTTCAACTCAAGGCACTATTTAAGCGATATCTTCCTAGTGTTTTGACCACGACAGCAAGACTCGTATGTGCTCCTAAGATGATTACGGTGTAGTGGAGGGAATACCATCCAAAAGAACCAGTTAAGGCATTCCTTGAGGATAATGAGAGGAATCCGATCGGCTTTTTTTTTCTCTAGAACAGACAAATGTAACATGAAATTAAACAGAAGAACGTTCCCACAATGACCAGTCGCAGTGTTCAGCTTGAGAATTCGGATAGTTCAGTCGACATCGAATGACGTCCACGGGTCCACCTAAAACGTAATGCTTTGACGAAAGGAAACGATCGCAAAATGACAAGCAAACCGCTTCGGGAGTTTCTGCGAAATGGTAAATAAATGTGAAGAGAATATTTCAGTGGTTGCATCTTGACTAGTAAGGGTGATCATTGCATTGCAGTTGCTGCACGCACAAGTTTCGATTTTAGAGGACAGCCCATTGGTGGTCATGACGCACTACACTCCGTTCACGAGAAAATCCACTGACGCAGTTCCTCATCTCGGTGTATGCCTTGTCTGGTGGTTTAGACAATGCAGAAGTGAGAATAAACCGAAACTGTGAAAAAAAACTTCTCACAAGTTTTCTGAAAACTTTTCGACAGTCCACCACCGGTTTCACCCTTCTTGGGGCTCATCAGGTAGGCGCATTCCCCGAGTTCCCGTCAAGCTTATGTTCTACTTGAACCCAAATTGGACTGTTTTTAGCAATCTTGTGATTGGTTTCTCTTTTGGAAATATAGTGCGATATCTCGAATATCGTGCCAACTGAAACATGAGGCGGCCTGTGTGCAGCACATTCAGTTGTGGAATGTCATAAACGAAAGATTCACTTGAATCTCTCATGAAAACCAAACTGATTTGCAATTGAGTGTATTTCTCCAAAACTGTAAGACTCATTAGTTTCGGAAACAACCAGAACTGGTAATGTGGTGAAATATTGGTAGCTCGGGTGAATTTATTGGTTGTTGATCAGGTGGCTGTTGATCTGTTCGCCGAGCTTGGCTATTGGCTTGCAAACGTTTCGTCACCATACGAGGAGACATCACAACGCAACAAAGGTCACAAACCGACCAATAGATTCACTAAATTTGTTACAGTTCAAGTAGCCAATCACGCCAGAAGATAACAGATAGCCTTCAACTGCTATATAAACACACACAGACAAGGAAGAAGTACCCACCCAACTGCGCACTGATGATGTCTCCCCGTATGGTGCCAAGCTCGGCAAACAGATCAACAGCCACCTGATCAACAACCAAACAGAACTATTTAACTATCAAGATTCTTTGGAATATACTGAACTGCACATGACTAACTACTAATTTATTTGAAAACTAATCGATTTTTAGTCTTTAGAAGAATGATTTCCTCACATGTAGCCAGTATTCCATTTTTATTGCTACATTATTTGTTTGTGATTCACAATATCCAACATTTCGATTGCTCTGAGTTGCTTCATTACGACGTTCAACGCTGAAATTTTCTGCGTATCAGGAAGAATTTTTCGCTCAGGCAACTGGAACAACCAATCTGATGTCATAGGGTAAACGGAGCGAGCTACGTTTGGTCGTATACCAATAGTTACTCGGTTATATTACGATTTTAAGTTTTATTCCGACCTAGGTTCCACTCACTGCCGGGTAAATGTCCTTTGTGTTAGACCGCTGGAATTTTTCTGATCTGGTGGATTCAATATCCGAAAAAGCTGACGCACAAAACCTGCTGACTTCAAAGCACTTCTCGCATTTGGTTCTCATGTACATATAGAGAGTAATGCGTTGATTGTCTCACCCATTTCGGTATTTTGATTTTAAGTTTTCGCCCTCCTGCGTACCAGAAAAGCGAGCGGAAGACCGATTAAACACTGCACTCGTGACCTGTGAGAGCTTCGATTCTAGCGGTTATCTAGACAATTCGTGTCGGGCTGAACCAAATATACTGGACGCATTTGTGTGCTAATATGTGCTCTGCCTACAAGACATCGGGGACCAAGACTGACCGGGTGAGGAGCCGAGATGGCACACCGTGCATCAAGGGAGCAAAAAAAGATGACGGCAGGTAGAGCTTAGAATCTAAGGTCATCTTCTGATAGGTTGTGTGGGACAGCTTGGGGAAACGAGAGATTCAGCTGGGTTCCAGGTGAGTCCCTCGCAAAACCAAATTAGTTTGCAACTGAGTGCATTTCGCTAATTTCGTACAATTTGGTTTCAAGTAGAACACAAGCTTAATGGAAACTCGGGGACTGCGCCTACCTGATGAGCCCCAAGAAGGGTGAAACCGGTGGTGGACTGTCGAAAAGTTTTCAGGTTTCAAGTGTCTGTAGCCCCACCTGAATGGGAGTTCCTGACTGGTGGGCCAGTCGATCGATACAACGAAAGTGTGTTAATGGGTCGTCGTTCGGGGCGTCGGGCGTTCCGTACACATCACTCAAGCGTGAACATATTCACCTGTTTAAACGTAAAGATCCGGATGAATCCAGCGTACGTTGGTGGAGTGGTAGTAAAACGCTTGTCTCGCGCGTCCGATGTGCCGGGTTCGAACCTCAGAACGGCCACGGAATATGCACTGCTGGTGAGCGCTAATAAGAGCAAAACCCGAGTCCAGTGCTTCCCCTCTTTGGTGCGCCATCTACAGGACTACTGCGCGATGACAGGAGGACCACTGTTCCAACGAGAGTCATATCGGTGAGCATTCTACAAAATCCCACGACCATCAACACCTGATACACTTTGGTTACTTATAGAAAGCTCAAATGGATAAATTGTGTGCGAGGAAAACCAGGGGTTTTCCAACTGAATAAGTGGTGAATAGATACGCAATGAAATGTGACTGCAGATGTCTGGTTTTGAATATCTTGCGTGAGATTCATGGTTAAGTATGAATTAAGCGTCTGGTGAGATATGTAAACCAGTCAGGTATACGAAGCTATTTAACTTCAAAGAAGAGCAAACTGATTAAGAATCCTGATTCACAACTTTAAACTCTGGAATTTGACGAAACACAAGATCATCGCTTGACATTCCATTTAGACTAGGTTAGTGAAAACCGAATAGTAAAACAATAGCCGCTTGTCCCACTCCTAGTTCCATATCCCTTCTTTGATTTCCGCTCGTTTAAATTGTGCACCTCGTGATTGCGTAACTGAATAATCTGAACAAAATGTTCAGACGTGGAAATTCAAGTGCGTCCGACGTGCGTTGGTGGAGTATGGGTATCAGGAAGGTCAGCTTCCTGAAAGCAACCACTGAATGCCCGGAAGCTACGGAGACTCTCAGCTCCGCTAGGTGTTGACCAGACAGACAACGTCCCCTCAATATGCAGCGCGTCACAGCCTTGCATGAAACCCAGACAGCGCGAGTCAGCGTTGATCAAGG
>NW_008751736.1:925000-953939 GCF_000715545.1 Opisthorchis viverrini
AGACAGCGGGAAAAAACTAATCGGTGACACGCACGCCTCGCATGTTAGATGTCCGGGGTTCAAATCCCGGCATGGCCATTGGATGTGCGCTGCTGATGAGATCTAATAAGAGTGAAACTCGAGTCCAGTTCTTCCCTTCGGTGTGGACTTACCGGAGTAATTACGCCAGAACAGGAGGATGGCAGTTCAAACACGAGTTGTGTGACTATGAACAAAATGCCTATCCCGCAAAATCCCAAAAATGGAATAGCCTTGTTGAATCACATCAGCTGCGGAACGGCTTTTGGACAGATCATCTCAAACTCAGAAATGTTGAGACAGGACGCGCCACAATTGTATCCCAGTTCCTCCAGCTGTTGGTGAACTCCAGTTCTGAATGATGTGTGGCGCTGCTCGGGTTCCTGATGAAATTCGAAGATATGAACAAGACTTACATGGCCGGAATTCTGCTTGATGCTGTCGACGTTGAGTCTGGTATATAGGACGCTGGTAGTACTGGAGTGCCACGAGCTACGTTATTACATATGTCACATCCGTACCTCATTAGCTAGAACAGTCCCTGTTTGGCGAGTACGTTTTCCGAATACAAGAGGTGTGAAGATATTTTAGACGACTGAAACCGATTTTATTTTCTGTTGGATTATTTCAGGGTCTGATTTTAAAATACGAACGATGCCGTGAGCACAGACCGATGGTCAGGAAGTAGACCGAAACTGAGCTTTTTTACTACCGCAGGCCTCGTCTCTCAGTATTTCTTGCACCCACTAATGCAAACTACGGTCTTGCCAAACTCGAACTGGGGGAATCTGGGAAGCTTTGTAAGTCTTTACAATCAGATGAAGCCAGTCCAGCAAAACCCTCGGATGCTACGTTTGTACTCAATCACTACCAAGTAACTGCTATTCTAACAGAATGAGCCGCAACCAATTGCTTTGATACGAACATCAAACGTCACAACTATCAAAGTTACTGAAAATCGTCAGTTGATGAGCTCCTGATTGTCTCGGGCAACCATGCTAAAAACGACAGACTAGATATTGATACGGTTGTGGGCACACTTCTCTTCAATAGCCTCCGACGAGAGATTTATGAAAGCTTAGCTCCGAGAATTACTGTGGACTATCGAAGTCCCATCGGAAAGTTCTTCCACATTTCACCACCTTGTCAATCACCCAGTCAATCACCTGGTTTTACTGCAATTAGCGAGAGAGGAGCGAATGTGACAAACAGGTCTGCAAAACTTTATCGGTTCATTGGATGTTACAACAAGGGAATCGATTTTATGTCAACAAATCTATCTCGAAGCATGGAACACTTCACTTTTTTGTAATATTTACGGCTCAGCAACAGAACCTTGTTTGAACTGGTTGAAACGACTTGTTGGCCCGGTTCTACACATTGATCTGCGAATGCAGCAGGCTGTAAAACACATTGTCTGAGTCACGCCACCAAGAGTTATCATGTTTCACTTCCTTGCACAAGATCAGTCTCGCCACGACTATATTTTTTTCCGAGATTCACTAATTTACTCTTCTACTTTCCAGAGAACACATCTGGTTTGATTAGTTTGTGTTGTCCATGCGAGTTGAGTAGACCAGATGGTACACAGACTGAAGATCTTCCTAGATTCAGACTTTTGTTTTATCAGTACGCAAATAGAGGTAACTAAATTTAGAAATTCAAGTTGAAAGAAGTAGGAAGGCAGAAACTGATCGTGGGCTGTCAAAAACTACTCAACAGCTTAGTGAGCAGTTTGATTCAAGAAAAAGTACTACGGAAAAAAATTATCGTAGCAACTGAAAAATGAAACATCTTGGTTCAAAAAATTTAGTCGTAAAAGAGAGATTCGGCTGCGATTCAGTTGAGTCTCCTTTGAGTGCCAAATCGGTGTGCATATGAGGGCATTCAACTCACGGATTCTATGAGATTTCATTTCAATAGAAGCATAAAGCTGACGGATAGAGAACACGGGGGTTGTGCCTATCTGATGAACCCGGACAGGAATGGTGAAATCCCTCGTAGTTAGTCGAAGAGTTTTCGAGGAGGAAATCTACGGTTGTTTCATAGAGTTGTAGGAATAGTTGCAGAAAATTATAACAGACGATTATTGGGCTATCTTTAGGTGACGATGAAGAAATATTATTGTTCTGTTTAACCAAATATGTGACACATGGTTGGAGTTTTCGGCGATTTCGCCCAAAATCGAGATGGACAGACTACGTGAAGTAAATTGACTCACTAACACACTCATTTGCAAACGAATTTGGTTTTTCGAGAGACTCACCTGGAATCCAGCTGAATCCCTTGGTTTTGATGCTTCCAGGTAGAACATAAGGTTGACGGAAACTCGGGGACTACGCCTACCTGATGAGCCCCAAGAAGGGCGAAATCTGTCGTGGGCTGTCGAGGGGTTTTCAGCAAACTTATGAGTAGTACAATCGAATATCGTAACGACTTAAACATGAGGCGGCCTGGCGCAGCACATTCAGTTGCCTGAAAACATGAAAACCGAGAGATTCAACTGGGTTCCAGGTGAGTCTCTCGACAAAACAAATTAGTTTGCAGCTGAGTGTAGTTCGCTAATTTCGTGCTATTTGGTTTCAAGTAAAACCTAAGTTTGATGGAAACTCGGGGACTACGCCCACCTGATGAGCCCCATAAAGGGCGAAATCTGTCGTGGACTGTCGAGGAGTTTTTAGCAACCTGATGAGTAGTGCATTACAAAAATAAGTCGGTTGATGTTTCTACTGTCTGTTCAACGTTTAAGCGACATTCTTCTCCCTTTGACATACACTTTTGGATGCTGTTTGCCAGAGAGGTAGGCCCTGGAATTGAATGTTGGCAGCGCGGATGACCGCTGCATGGTTCAGCGGACAAACCAACGACCATCGATCTAAATGAACGCGGGCATCTCAAATCTGATTTGGTGTATTCCGACCGATGAGATACGTCAAGATATACTTACGTGCTATACTCACATCTGTAGAACAAAAATCGATCTCTAGATGGTTCGAAGTGTCCGAGAAGAAGGACTGGCGCATCCTAGCGCTTCGTTGGGAGAAATTATCGTACCGATTGCATCGATTCGTGTTGCATTCTTGTAAATCATTGAATTAAGTGGTTAAAGTTTAGCTTCGCTGTCCAAATGGAATTAGACTCAAGCGTACTTACAAGGTTGCTAAAAACCCTTCACCAGCCCACGAGCAGTTTCACTCTTCTTGGGACTCATCAGGTGGGCACAGTCTCCAAGTTTACGTCAACCTTATTTTCTGCTTGAACCCCAATTGCACGAAATTAGCGAGCGAATTGCAAACAAGTTTGGTTTTGCGAGAGACTCACCTGGAACCCAACCAAATCTCTCGTTTATGGTGTTTCTGAACAACTGAATATGCTGCACCGGGCCGTCTCAAGTTTCAGCTGGTACGATATTCAAGATATTGCGACACCCTGAATAGAAATAATAGACTACTCGCAGTGTTGCTATTCAGCGAACGGTTTTTACATCCACAAGGGGCATCTGAGGGGTTTGTTCCTGAAATGCTCACAAGAAATACGGATATCCAACAAAAAATGAAGAGCAAGTTGCGAAAAGGGCACTGCTGAGAGGCCAATCAGTTCTGTTCAATTTTTTCAAGATTGTTTTCCTCTCTGAATTGCGAACCTGTAGATAAAAGAGTTGATGTATCAACCGCGCTTGTGTGGCATCATATGAAGACTAATCACGCTTCAGATTGGTCTATTTTGTCTTGGACAGGTGGCAGACCAAAGTCGGGTGTGCTGGGTGAACCAAAATACGGTGTCTGCGTCTGTTTATAGGTTAGAATCCCTACCTTCAGACTTGGCGCTTATCTGAATTTGTAACTCCTGATTTCCACTGGAGGTTTTTGTATGAGAGTGGCCCTCTTTTCGAATTCAAACTGACTAGATGACACAGGAGTAGTAGTGGAGTGCAACTGAGGAAGCTCAAATTTCTCCATCTTTATGCCAGAGGCATTTCAAATGCTGAAAAACTTATGTAGAAGCCAGCGAATTTGTGTCTTGAATGGGACAGCACACATCCGCAACCATCTCGTCGTGAAGTCCGCCATCGGCGTTTAGGCAAACTAGGTACCCTCTGATGCAGTAAATTGATCTTGGCGTTCCGTACAGTACGGGCGAAAGGTAGCGGATATTTCAAATTACTTCTGAAAGAGATGCGTTCATCGATCGGTCACAGAGATGCGCTAGGCTGTCGTTTCACTCTTAGAGTGACGCATCGCTCTGGCATACGCTTGGTGCACGGAACAAGAGAACAATGGTAACTGATAATACCTACACTCAAACATTTGGAAGACCATGAGATGACGAAAGGTTGTCATGTATTCTCATCGACAAATGGAAAACGGATAATGGATGAAAATAGAAGGGCATGGCACAGGGCGAACCTGCGGTACAAACCTTCGAAAATGAGAGATTAATATGAAAATTTGAGAAAGTAACCTATAGAAAATTATAACCAAACTGTCCGGTCACCAGACCCAACCAGTCAAATATGATTCTCTGAGCAGTACAGTTTAGCGTAGATGGTTTCATCGAAACTAGGATCCAGATGTTGATGCGTTTGTTCCAACAGAACTTTGTATATGTACCAATTTTCCATAAAGTCGTAGGCTTCTGGTTGGAAATCGGGATAGAATTTATTGGCCATTAAATGAGGTTGTTTGACCAGAATCGGCAAGTCATTCCAGCCGAGTATGCAAATGCCGTGGATAATATAATTGCTGGGGCAATGGTATATATCCCAGTCCACGTAGCGTGTGAGAAACCAGGAGCGCGGGTCGGAAGCGTTGGGAGGACGAATGAGTAGGCATGCTCCGGGAGCCCCCAACTGGGGGTTGTAGGCCAGTGTAGAGAAGAAGGTCTCCTCTGGGACTTTGCCCAAGTGTTTTTCAGCTTCCATTACACTCAGAATCTCCAGAGATTTGGGATCCGTAAGCATAAACTTGACGAAATCTCGGCGGAGTGCCACCAACACGCTACCCTTTATCCATTCAACCTGTGAAAAAAAGTGTGACAGTGAGTAAATTATTTTAGTCGAATATGTGTGTGGCACAATGGGGACTGATTGCTCTACAGTGATTGACACTAGAATAGCCAAGTGAACTTGTATCCTACACTTGAAAAACAACGCCTTTTCTAGTGTCTTTCACACAGGAAAATTTGTTTAAATGCACTGAAAGACAGCCAATGGAAGCCAGCGATACTTACGAAAGTCTTACGGCTATTCTGCCGCAAGCGGATTTTCCACTCACGAGAAATCATTTTCGCAGTATCAGATCATTTGAGAAAAACGAACTGTCAACGGTTGAAGTGTGGCAACTGAACCGCAACCCTCAGTGACCTTCAAGGCGCCGAAATCATCTGCAAGAACGCCCATTAGTCGCACAATGCTCTTAGCAAGTAAAGTGAAACCTTTTACACCAAAATGTTGCATTTTATTGCGTACGTGCTCAAACCAAAGACCATCCTAATCTACGTTCATTTTTTGAAGCACACTAAATTTCATTGTCCACTGGAGCAATCATACCTCTGGCGGAAAAGTCTGGTGGAATAATTTCTCAGAACCCATGAGACCCCGAAATGCCCAAATGGGGCTCAAAAGTTTGGACTGGTCCTCTGAACTCAATTGACCGATTGCTTTAGTCCATCGAGGACACGTCATAGTTTTCAAAAGTTCGATTCCGCAGTGCGAATACTGAGCACCATCTGCAAGGCTGGTGCACCGGCCTGGCACGAAATGTCCGCCATATAGTGCCAGATGTGAAAACGGGGGGAGAAAAACCAGTTCACACCACGTTTTTGGAGGAAAAATCTGCTAGTCAGGGGAAACGGCCACCTCCCAGTATCATCACCTACCGCGTTTTATTTCAAACGGTCACCTCCTGAACTCTTGAAGCCGAACTGGAAGACTGGGGCCCTAACCAGTGCAACAAATGAGGACCAGGCTTCGTCCTTTCAGGGCGAGAGATGAGGTGCCATCCATGTGCTCGTCCAACAGACTGTTTGGGACTTTACCGAGGTGTCGTTTGTGTAACAAGTCAGAAAATTAAGTAAAGCACAGTGTCCAATCGAATCCATTTTGAAGTAATGAAACGCCAGATCCTCCCGGTACGCCGTGTTTTGAGAAGTACATGTCTCAGCAGTTCCTTCTCAGCCATTCTGGTCTGAGCCTCTGTTGTCGTTCGGTTCGTTGGAAATAGCGTAGGGTGTACGAGAGCTAAATCGATGTTGTTTCTGAAGCAAAAAACGAAATGGACGGAAAAGGGACTTGGCGCTAGCTTACCACAAACGCTCCCAAAGACATTCTGGAAAGAAAATCGCGGGGTGAACGCCAGTGATACAGTGATATCTTTGAACGCCCAGAGCTAAGCGCGACAGGTTCACTGGGAGGCTATCCTGATACGCGGCCCGCAAAATCCTCGTTGTATTATTCAGACCCCTCTGTTGAGTTGCACGTTGCAACCTGGCAGAGTGATACAGTGATATCTTTGAACGCCCAGAGCTAAGCGCGACAGGTTCACTGGGAGGCTATCCTGATACGCGGCCCGCAAACTCCTCGTTGTATTATTCAGACCCCTCTGTTGAGTTGCACGTTGCCAACCTGGCAGCTTGGAGAACGAAAAACGCATCGGTTAACGATGACTTAAATGCGAAACAGACTAATAAGCTGGCGTGTTTGACGATTCCGGATGTTTCGCGCTTTTTGTTAGCCTTGTTACGAATTCCTTGAAGCCATTCAACACCAGTGACCTCAGTGTTTAAAAACCTCAAAGCGCCTCGCTTTGTTTGCCCACAGGCTCCATGCATCGCACTCATGCAAAAATTCAGCTTTTAGTGTTGCCTGACACAACTATGCTTGTGACCCAAAGATTCACCTTTTTGACTCGATGATCAGTCTACTCAGCGGTACCTCCACTCCGGGTTTGTCGTCAGAGTTGAAGACGATGTGCATGACAGCAAACCGAAGGCCAGGGACCAACCAGCGTTCACCAAACTGTTTCATCAATGACAACGTTTGACGTTTTTCAGGGTACCGCCTCTCGTAGGGAAGCTTTTCTGGTGACCCCTATATCCTCACAAATTTGGAATGTAAGGGTGAGTTATGGTCGCAAACTCCTAGAGTCATGCTCGGCTGAGCAAGGATGGTTAGAAGCACTGATCTATCGACAGAGCTGAACTCAACCTTAGGGTCACCCTTGAGGTCAACACATACGGCACCGCTCTAATGCCTGACGTGGCTTGAAGATTGTGTCGATGCAGCATCTATGCGGTCACAATCCCTGTTTATGCCCACGAATCAACGTTCCGCGTGCTGCCTTGAGATAACGGGAAATGAATCGTATCTTTCAGAACAGTCTCTTCCTCCTGAGTGAACACAAAAGTTAGTCAGGCAATGATTGGAGAATTCACGATCGTCTTTACACCGAGAAGATAGAAGGTGACTCGGATAAGCATTGAGATGACTTTTGAGTAGGGATATACACCGGGCGCTTCTGAAGCTGAAGGGGATTTATATTAACAGCTATGTTTCTGTCAAGCGCCACCATTCCGGATGGGGCTGGTGGGTGGCTAACTGAAGTTTTGCTAGAAACGTACTGTTCCGAGTTTTTCTCCTCTCCGGATATCAGTCAGGTGTCGTGATTTGCGATGGTTCTACTGACGAGGGTCTTCCGAGGACCTACGAAACAAATCAACCAGAAAAACTGAAGTTCCCAGCAATTCTAGGTTCGTTCATTTCTCCCCGACTGCCGGGTTTGCAAGTCATTGTGATCTGATTGAATACTCAGCTGTGTCTGGCGTAGAACTGGATTCTATTTAGGAACTGAAAGAATCAGTTCATGAGCCTTTTGTAAAGTCAGGGTTCTATGGGAGGTTTGGTGCTTGGAAGAGCCTAGTTGGTTTATGACGTAACTAGGTCTGAGAACGGTTTATTTCACTTGATACACTACTCATAAGGTTGCTGAATTCTCCTCGACACCCCGCGACTGGTTTCGCTCCACTTGGAGCATTATTCTTCCTCTGTACGTGTCAGGAAGCGCCCAGACAGAAGAAAAAGCACATGCGCAGAGAGTGACGTATCCCCAAGATCACCATCGCTGCAACACGTCCGGGAAGTAGGTGAGTTGGAGATTCTCACCAAACACGGCTTAGCAACACACGACCCGCATAGTGAGCCTGAGACTGTTCACAACCGGAACACCACCATTAGGTGTACGGAACGGACAAGTGAACGACCACATTTGGCCAATCAGTCATCCCACATATTTACGCAGAAGCTCTGTATGTTTTGTCCTGACAATACAGCCGTGTCCCCAGTTATCTCTCTTCTCCCTATCGCGTAGTCTGGTGGACTCAGTGCAGGCGTAACCCATAGACGGCCACCCACGATACTACAGTACGGACGCCTTTAATCATGTTCAAAATTTGACTGGCCTCAATAGTGACATAACCTGCATGAATCCACGTTCCACTTTTGGATTAACACCAATTCCCAAGAAATATTTTGTGAACGAAAAACTCTGGCAGTCCGCAGCTAGATTATCCATCTTTCCATCATACACAAAAATTCCGGTAAGTTAGCCCAACAAAACCACCAAGCTCCCATCACCTACATTTCGAAAACGTTAAGCGGAAATTGAAAGTCCTCTAGGAATCCCGTCCTTTGTCATGCACTAAAGATAGCCTCATTTTCTCAAAGAACAAAACAAAGCTCATTCTATTTTTCCATAAATACTGAAAAATTTCGCCCAAATTTAACTACGAGACAAAATTGGGTTGTGCAAAAAGTTGTTCACTCGTTGAGAATAGTAAACATCGGGTGGGGGGGGCCGATGAACAGTAACGTACTAGAAGATGAGATTTCCAGGTTGAAAGGGTCTGAGAATACTGAAAATCAGGACCATTCGCAGAACGACTTTGTGATACGTAACACCGGTCGATATCAAGGCACACAACTTACTGACGATGGAGTTGAAACCTACTGCTCATTTTCTTGAATGTAGTCGCTACTCACCCACGCTATTCGGTCGATGAATCGCATCGGCGAGCTCAAAATAATAACGCCAAAGTTTGTTTGAAGGTACAGTCTGCGCTCCATTCGACGAAAGGTCACAACTAGATCACACACATTAAGTTCACTTATACTTCCACATCCCACTTTTACAAGAGGGGAAGAACTCTAAACACACATGAGGGAGGATTTGTCCGAGAACATCTAGCATGGACAAGAAGACATACCCGAGGACGTATTCGATCACGGCCTTCCGCTTACCGGATTGGTTGCGCTGCGAAGTAGGCTGTCTATCACGTTTACAAACCTGGAATTCGTGGCTGATTTGCCATACTTCTTCCAGTGGTCTAAGTGACATTCGTGAGTCCCTTGTGTGACCCCTAAGATAGGAAGGACCGCCCAGTGGTCAAGAAGCAATAGTCTAAATTAGAGAGGAAGTTGGTCGTGTATCACCAAATCATGTGTTAGTGGTAACTACGCCCGACAGAGGGGTCTAGTCAGCTGATCAACAAGGCGGCCGAATGCGAACTGCAGAATGCAGACATACATACGGACTGTCGTTTAATTCCTTTCGAAATAGCTCAAGAACAGTGTTACCCCGTTGTCAGACTTTTGTTCCCAACATCCGAGCGTCAGCAGAACAGTAGAGGGATTCATGTAAGGGTAAAACGGGGAAGATTCATAAAGTAGCCGTGGAATTGTGACAAGAAACAAGTAACGGGAGGTTGGTCACAGTTAGGCACAGTAAAGCAGTCAGAAAGATGCTGATTTCAAGAACAGACTTTGCGACACAGGCGTGTGGAATGCTGCAGGATAACGAATACGCATCAGTCTATTAAGCTCAGGGGGCGAGATGTCTCAACTGGTTAGGACGCAAACTTACTGACCGGAGGGTCCATGGTTCGAACCTGACCTGTGCCTGTCTAGGTTTGAGCAACCTGGCAGTATCCCAGCCCTCGTGCTTCCTTCGGGTGGCATGGCAGCTAGGCACCAAAACTGCTTTAGAGATAGACGAACAGATAGAAGCCTTATTCTTCTTAATCGTGCTGTTTGATGAAAGAAGCGATAAGTAGAAAGCGTCCGATTTGACATTCTACTCGTACTTTCCTACTGATGAAGGAAAAACGTACAATCGGAATGAATGCTCACCTAATCGAAATGTTCCTCAGCGGTGGGGCATAAAATGACTACGTCATCCACGTATGTCGGTTCAACTGTTGCCCGGAAAGCTCAGATTCAGGTTTACTCCTAGAGGTGACCTACTGTAGTCATGCTGAACCCAATGTGTGAGTAGTCCTCAATCACCACTCAATTGGAAAATATCTTCCTTCCAAAATGAGTGCATTTCGCTAATTACGTGCAATTTTGTTTCAAATAGAACATAAAGTTGAGGGAAACTCGGGAACTGCACCAAAAAGGGCAAAACCGGTTGTAATCTGTCGAAAGATGTTCAGCAACCTTATGAGTAGTGCATTACAAATACCTTTTGGAATATATCCTATGCAAAGTATCCTGACCCATTTCCAGTGCTCTATTCAGCTCATCTGAACTTGTTAACTGTCGTCGACCTTTTTAATACTTATAAGAGAAGTGGCCCACTGTGTCCAGGGCTTATAAATCTATGGGTTCCAGGTGATTCAGTCTACTGTTTCCACTGTCTAACTGGACACACCCTGAAAGACGCTAGGTTTATAATCCGCCCGTAAACTTTAAGGCTAAAGTATCCTGACCCATTTCCAGTGCTCTATTCAGCTCATCTGAACTTGTTAACTGTCGTCGACCTTTTTAATACTTATAAGAGAAGTCTCGCAACGCGTAAAATGGTGAATATCCTCAGTGCGCAAATTACGAAACTCAAGGAACTCACGTTTGACCTATCTGCGAAATCGCAACTCATATTCTGATACATCTTGAGCAACGTGTGTGGATTGACCGAAACTTTCGCGTTTCATTACACAGATGGTTGTAGTGTGTAAGACCTTCACACAGTTGGAGTAGAACAAAATCACTGAATATCGCGGGGTTATCACACAACCACAGTGGCTGAGACTCGGGGTAGTTGTTTCCAAACGCACTTGGAGAGCTGCACTTCAGACTGAGAGTTCCGCAAACGTTACTTTTATCTACTTTGGACGGCATTTCGTCAAACCATTTGTCTCTTTATATCCGAAAATGTAACTATGTATTCTGGACTCAAATAATGTGACAAAGTGATGCTCACCGCACCGACATCAAGTACCCGATGGACGTTTGTGATAAGTAAATGCGGACAGGCTTACTAGGTTGTAGATTCGTCCTTAAAGCTACGTCTTTAAGTTTCGTATCGTTCCTGAGCATCACAACAGGTTTACATTCCTTATTCAGGTCCTGCAGTGGTGAAAATTATTATACGATTTCACCCTAGATACAGATAATGCCGGACGGTGGCACTGTTTGAACCACTTGAGTGAAAATGGGGCATCTAAACTGATTATTTTTATGGACTAGGTGGCCCCCACGTCCTTCAGAGATGAAAGCGCCTTTGTAAACACAAACAACTCATAAACCACCAACAAGAGACATTTTGAATCTCTGAAAGTGAGATGGAGAAATCCTGTGCAGAGTCAACCTGTCGCCACAGGAAACTGCTGATTCTGTCGCTTGGAGCGTGCATGTATCGAACAAAACTTGTTTTGATGCCTCAAAACTTGCTGACAAAATTTCAGAAGAATCAGTCTTGTGAATCAGTCTGCTGAAACCTGGTTTCTTATGACGTGCTCTACTGCCAACCATATTCATCTAGTAGCGGAACCAAATCTAAACAGAAAGTGACGTCATGTACGTGGAAAACAAAGTACACTTTATCGCACAAAAGTGCGGTGACGAGAATACTGTTGAAGTTCGAGTACGAACAAACCTTACACAAGGATTGACTAATTGGTCGGTGAATTAACGGACTTGAGTAGCGCATGAATATGACTCACTCGATACATCAGAGTTAACAACTATACACTGAGGAAACTGTGCAGCTCAAGGCCAACGATCATGCCTGGTTGTCTCTAACAACCGGATGGTTCCGGTGAACTGTGACAAGACCACAAAATGTTCAGCCAAAGGAGACCTGTCGGCCTCGTTTGGACTTGCAGATGTGCTTGAAACGGTCGAGAAAATCTAGTCGTTATGAGTATTTCGCAATCGCCATCGAAAATAATTTTCGATGATCCCAAAGGTAATCAATCACTATTCAAATCGAACGACCCGACTTTTCATCAGGGGTTAGAAGTTCAGCAGATAGACATTCATACCAGATCAATAGCTTATTGGATACCATTGTAATTGTGTAAAACATATGTGCACCCATCAGGAAAGTATTTTCTAGACAAGAGGAATAGCCGGTCAATTTACCATTCAATATGAAGAGTTTTGACAATGGCAGCTGGAGTGACAGATCGAAAACTCCAAATAGACAAAAAAATTACACTACGAGCTATCTGGGAACCTATTCGCATCAGAGATATTATAAGGAAATTGATGACTAAAACGATACGGTGTTTTTTATTTGCGAACAATAGTTTCGTATGAAGCCTGGAATGAATTCAAATACCGAACGTAAACTCCATCAGGTTAGGTGATGAAATATTTGTTAGTTCAAATTTGAAGAAAATTCAGAAGTGGTCGTGTGAACGTCGAACGAAATCGTCCATGTTGACCTGCTGTTTATGAAACTGGTACGACCTTTCAAAAGCTTTCATTTTTAACGATCAGAGATTCATACTTGAATCGCTCGGTTTGGTTGCCGGATTAGGCACACACACACACAAACGATTGTTCGAATGTGGAGGCAATCAAATTGCCCAACCTTGAGTCGAGCTAAATTGATGCCTTCCTCAACCTCTGTATGATTTCGCAGAGGTTTGTGATCACCACATCCGACTTCTGGAAAGCTCATTCGCCCTTCTGCACCTCAAATAAGTCTCTGTCACTTTTGATTCGCACTTGAATACCAAGTGATTGACTTGGGAGATTCGATCACGATTCAGGCTATCCTCTGCTTTCATTGTAACTCAAATGAAATTGCCGGACGAACGTCGTTTGATATTTCATTTAGAAAGAATTTTTATCAACTGTATAAGTAGTGTTGAAGTGTACTGTAATGCCTAGAAAACCGTTCCTAATGTATGGTGAGGGTGCAATAACAAAGAGCGAATAAGGATTCACTTTTCGACGCCTCGGAAAC
This sequence comes from Opisthorchis viverrini, assembly GCF_000715545.1. Taxonomy (NCBI): domain Eukaryota; kingdom Metazoa; phylum Platyhelminthes; class Trematoda; order Opisthorchiida; family Opisthorchiidae; genus Opisthorchis; species Opisthorchis viverrini. The sequence continues at coordinate 938,266 of NW_008751736.1, forward strand.
AGTGGTAATCAGGTTGTTGTCCAAGATTTATCATCTTTGACATTTACTGTCCCACTGAGATAGTTTCAGAACCATATATTGGTAAGAAAACTGGATAAGCATCAGAGTGGTCTGTCACACTTTCTCTAACAGAGCACCCAAATGAATTTCCTACCTGCTTGATATAAAGTGAAGTGAAACAAAATTTTATAATTTAACTAATTAATCAATTAGTTGATTAGTTGATTAATTAATTATTTAGTTGAGTAGTTGATTAATTAATCAACCGGTTGATCAGCTGATTAATTAACCCATTAGTTGATTTGTTAATTAATTGGTTGATTAGTTGATTATTTCATTCATTAGTTGATTAGCTGATTAATTAATTACACCACCCATTCCAAGAAAGTGTACCAAGTTGAATGTGATCGACGATGTTTGTCGGATTACGCTTAGTTTGATAAAGGACCGTCTCAGGATGTACATCTTCTAAAGGAGAAGATTAAAGTCCAAATTATAACTTTATTTCAAGTAATGGGCTAAAGCCCTGAAATGACACAATTATGAGGTCACAGGAAGACGACCGTTACAGACGGCCCCCTCAGCTATATGAGATTGGACAAACAATCTTGTAGCCTGCATTCAGAGGTTTTACGTTTGTGTGTGTGTGTGTGGGGGGGGACCATGGTACGCGCAACTTCGGAGCGCGATATTTTCCCACCTACGGCCATCGATCTGTAGGACCTCCTCGTAAATGAATTTCAGGTTTTGTGACTTAGAGGATCATTTCAGAGTCACTCAACTAGTCTGAGTAAGCGAATCCAGAATTAGGGAAATATAAAATATTAATCAGTGGATATTTTCTACTGTCATTGAAGCCAACCTATGCTAAAAAACTGAGAAGCACTGGACCACTGTTTCGTAGTGATCACCAACAGTGTACATCCCACGAAATTGCAATGGAGATTCACAACCTCACAACCTTCCGGCAATAAAGTTGTCACTTAACCATCTAAGCGTCAGCTACTCACACGGCTGTTCAACAGTGTGTGGCCGAACCTTTAAGTGCTGGCCAAAAAGTCACGGGTTCAAAATGTGTGAGAAGCGCACTTCCGATAATTAACAAAACGAATGAAATAGCTGTGCATAGCTTATCGGCCTCTCCTCGAAGGTGAGCTTTACTTACGGGATGAAATCTAAATCTGAGAGAACCAAAATCTTCCCAAAACACTGTCAACAAACTTTTGTTCTGGTAAAATCAATGTGGGTTAAACCGACCTGAAAGCTAAGTTTCCCCGATGGTATCCGATCCCAGACCGGTGGCCCGTTGACTCCTTCTACAATATTTGATCCGTTCACACGTTTGAGTGCGCGAACCATCTCCCAGTTTGTGCGCAACGGCAGCTCTTTTTCATTAAGATTGAGCATATATTTCCATTCTACTGTTTTCTGATCAAGAAACTGTTGTGCGCATAGCAAAACGCTCTGCAGGACGGTAAAATAGCTCCGGGCGACATCCACGCTGATTTCATCAGGTATCACAAAGACACTAGGGCCGTAACATTGGGCCAAATGTTTTACTTTCTCTTTCAGCGAAATGTCTGCCTTCTTGTCCACGTGAATACAATATATGTTGTGCTCGCGGAAGATGAGTCGTAACACCCGAGCCAATCGTTCAAAAGATGAGTAGGTCGATAAGGCGAAAGCGATAGGAAATGATCGTTCCTCTTCGGACGTCCGAAAATATTCACCAGCAACTGCTTGTGTCAGTTGCGCACAATCGGTCGCGTTCTCAATTTGTCCCGATTGGAGCTCTGGGTGAATGACCTGGACGAACCTCAGATTTGTTTTATATGCTCCCCAAAGAAATATCCAAAGAATAGTGCTAACAATCAATAAACCACATAAAATTATTCGTATCCTTCTCCTCGTGGATACTTCCGATAACGTCATCACCAGTTTAGTCTGCATGCTGATGTGAAAATCAAAGATTGCATTTTTTCTTGATTCTTGATATGTATCTGCTCGCATCTGATCAGTTTATCTTCTTCGTTGTAGTAGACCAATCAAAATCTGCACTTACACATGCTCAGCAGGACACTTTGTGAATGATCAAGAATACTGGTGCTCCGTCAGAAATCACATGCAGTTTGCTATCTCCCTTGAGGACGGAGATGCCATTGGTTTCGGGGTGTTCATCGAGCCAGAGATTTTTGTGATTTTAAAGAATTGGTCAAGAGAAAACAATATTTGTCAATAGCCCGAGACAAAACCCTATGTTGCGACCTATATTTCACTGGAAATGGTCGTCTTCAATGTTGAATATTCACGACCGTACTGTGCCAGATCTCCAGTCATCCGAATTTGTTCTTCAATGTCTCTGGGAAAACCATCCACCACGTGATTATCCTAATCGACAAGTATTTTAGGCTCAAACTAGGTACATGACCAGCAACTTATTTATTGCTCACAAGATTCCTGAGAACTTCAGCCCACAACCTGCTCCTCCATTCTTGGAGCTCATTAAGTATGTCCAGTCTCCGATGTTCCGTCAACCTCACGACGTTCGACAACTTCACTCATTTTCGTATGAACTTAGTTCTCACGAGTGGCCCATTTGACGAGTGATTCATCTGCGCTTCCCGTGATTGTTGAAAACAAACTCGATCATCTTGCTCAAATCGTTCGCGTTGGAACAGTCATCCTCCTGCCTTAGGGCAATTACTCTGATGAGTCCACCCCTAAGAGGAGGGGAAGCACTGGACTCAAGGGTCACAGTTGATTATAACAACTCCGTTATGGCGTACAACTAATGGAAAACTGTCCAGCGGGATTCGAGCGTCGGTGACGCCACCTGCCTCGGTGATCTTTCGAGGCGTCGGACCTATTAATCACATCACTCCAGAGTGAACATGTTTGCCATTTCAGACTTGAAAATGAAGATACATCCACCGTGCGCTAGTGGTGTACCGGTGTAAGAAGGAGATCCCTCTGTTGTGGAGCTGCTTACTAGCAAACACCAACTAAAGAGTAACAAACTATTGAACAGGAAAGAGAACACCTCATATGCACCTTATTTTTTAAAATCTGAACATCCTCATTCGTCTTCTTGAACTTTCGTGGATATTCGTCGACTATCAGGTGATTGCAAACGAATGCTGCAAGTCCGTTCTCCAACTTTCATTAGACCCGAGGCTGAGTTACGGGAAGACCACATATTACTCGACGTCTCATCAGTAGCATCCGCCGGTACATGAAGAACACTCTCGCCTCGCAGGTTAGATGCCCGGGATTCAAACCCAGGCATGGCCAATTATATGAACTGCTGATGAGCTCAAACTGGAGCGGAGTCTAGTGCTTCCCCTCCTCTTTGGTGTGGACTCAGCAGAATATTCGCGCCAGGACAAGAATACGACTGATCAAACGAGAGTAAAGTGGGCACGAATTCTAGCAACTTGCATCTAAACTGGATTTTCAGTGAATTATTTTCAAAGCTTTGAAAACCAGCATCACTGTGTGAAATTCACGAAAGGGTTGAACAGCCCGGATTGTCTAAACCTTTCATCGAACCGCAGTACATATACGGACCACTGGGCACTACTGAATCAAACAGTGTACTTAGGTCGGATTACATAAATTTGAGTCAGAGGCAGATGCGCGTTCCAATTTATTTATGTTCAGACCTGGAACATCCAAAAGAAGAAGAGTTTTGTGACCGGACTTCTGTTCCATTCGTACGGTTCAATTAATTCATTTGTTATTCGACTAAAGTAAGTAAGTAAGTAAGTAAGTAAGTAAGTAAGTAAGTAAGTAAGTAAGTAAGTAAGTAAGTAAGTAAGTAAGTAAGTAAGTAAGTAAGTAAGTAAGTAAGTAAGTAAGTAAGTAAGTAAGTAAGTAAGTAAGTAAGTAAGTAAGTAAGTAAGTAAGTAAGTAAGTAAGTAAGTAAGTAAGTAAGTAAGTAAGTAAGTAAGTAAGTAAGTAAGTAAGTAAGTAAGTAAGTAAGTAAGTAAGTAAGTAAGTAAGTAAGTAAGTAAGTAAGTAAGTAAGTAAGTAAGTAAGTAAGTAAGTAAGTAAGTAAGTAAGTAAGTAAGTAAGTAAGTAAGTAAGTAAGTAAGTAAGTAAGTAAGTAAGTAAGTAAGTAAGTAAGTAAGTAAGTAAGTAAGTAAGTAAGTAAGTAAGTAAGTAGTAACTTATCCCAGTCAAACAATGTACCACAGATTCCAGTCTTCCCTCGTGCTATCTGACAGGGGGGATTAGCCAGGCCCCATTCGACACAACCAGGACGGTTGCTGGGCTATCGCTAGAGGCGTCGGAAAATCCAGTCAGGTCGACAGTGTGCAGATATTTTGTATTTGGGTGTGGAGCCGATCTAGTACGACTGTTTCATCCACTGAACTCATAGTCATCCGAAATCGCTATCTTGGTTCATCGTGCTTCGTTTCAAAGTTTGCAAATTCAAGTTGATCAACAGGGCACACAAATAAATACATGATATTTGTGTTTTATGGATCCGACGCATGAATTTGTGGCGGTCACTCACTAGACCCCGCGTCGCAAACACTCAGATCACGTAACAATTCCTGTTCCACTTGCAACCTTAGCCGACAACATGTACACTGCAATTTCCCATCAAATTTTGTTTACGCGGCTACCACCTGCGTCGCGCGCGAGGCTTGCGAACTTCAATCGCATCAGGTCAAGTTGTATTCATGTTCGTGCAAGCACCAACCATGAAGGGACAACCCTCTCTGCACACTGCACACAACGAATAGGCATGCACGCGTGCTGGGGTCAGGAAATCAACCGAGACCCACAAGTCTACACAGACAACTACGGAACACGGGCAGCTGCTACACTGCAGAGAAGACACATCCCGCGTTTGGAACTTCACTCAGGAACTCTCAACAGTTTTCCTGAAACGATAAGTCAATTTTCGGGTTATTCCAGTGCACATAGATTCTGTAATCATCATCATCATCATTCCGTTAAAACAGACATTTTTAGTGCTTGTCACCTCCTGATAATCAACCAAATTACGTTACATCCAGGTCACTAACAACTCCAAGACACTAGCACAGAGATTGGGCTGCATCCTCCAGAAGTCAATTCCAAAACAGTCTATAAACTTCAATCATCCAGAACTCACTGTGCTGACCAATACGCCATCGGAATCCCATTATATAAAATGGGTAAATTCAACCTCCCTGATCAATCCCTGATTGAAGACGCTGTACGAATGAAAGGCGGAAATAAGTTATCAAAATTAGGAAGCAATCATGAACGGTTTGTAGTGACTGAATATGCCACAACCGACTGACACGGGGAAAGACAAAATCAATGAACGATTGCACGTGCCTGTAAGGAAAACAAAGTATAGTGAAATTCGGCTAATGGCTAGAAATAGGTGTAATCGGGTTGGCAGCTTTGATTCAGAAGAAAGTGGTCCGTGGTCACTGTTAAAACCACGTACAGCGATCGTCTATATCTCCCTGAAACCAGTTTCCGGTCAAGTACATACCAACCTGTCACCCAATACCAAGCGTCATCTAACCAGCTCACTTTGGACAAGCAGTGTCCTAAATTCCCGATCTCAATAGCAGTGTTGCCCAATTGGGCTCGAAAACCGAGGCGCGCTTCAATAGACTGCTTAAAGACCTTAATAGGATCCGGTGTTATCCAATTCCAAATCACCGATGCTCCGCTGAGGTTGGGCTTTTTTGGCCAAAATCTACATTAAAGTTCTCTTAGCCGTTACAGCAGAATGACTATACTGCAGGTAGCGCTCTATGGCGAGAATGCGTTTAAAATTCCCCATCTCCCTGTGACTTTGTGTTGATCAAGCGGGCTCAAAAAACGGCGGTGCGTTTTAGTGGACTTCCTAAAGACCGTCCGATTCTAACAGACAGAATCATCAAATACCACAAGAGTAAACAGTAGATCATCCCCTGCCACAGTTAGGAACCTCAGAAACCATTGAGACAGTTTGCCTGTCGCAATAGCTTCAACTACCGGCTGCGAAACACGTCTCAAATTAGACTAGGATTCAACACGAAATCAAAGTGGAGCCAGTGTCTAGTTGGAGGAAATTTGGAAAACTCACTTAACTGATTTGAAATTATCATGCGAAATAGTAACCAACAAACAAAACCAACACAAAATGGCGGTCTGTGCGTCTGCAGTATTCTCAAACCGAGGCAACTTGTCGGGTGAGGAGAAAAATATAGTGAATTCATTGTGGACAGATCAGTCGATTCATGTCACTGAAGCGGACAAGGTCAATGTAACTGGGTTGTGATGAATTGAAAGGTTTACGAAAACAAAGTACTCAAACATCCAACATTCCGAGAACATGGAACCGTAGAAAGAATGTTGAACTGTGAACAAGATCAAAATTCCAGTCAACACGTGCACGAACGGCAATAAAATACAACCCAAACTCAGACAGACACCACAATATTCATTTGTATTAAGACTCCTTAATCGTGTAAGACGCTTTGCGTTAGCAAAATACACGAAACAGGCATTGTTATACGTTCCGTCGTGGACTATACTACTTATAAGGTTCACAGTCCACCCAATTCCTTGAAGGCGGTAATTCAAGAGAACGACCCCTACGAATTGGTTAATTCTCTCTGGTCTAAACATATCAATCACGATAAAGTGGCATAACATCTCTTTACATCAGCATACCAGTTCACGACTTTTCAACATTGATATCCTCCGTTTTGTCACAATCAACCGATGAAATTACAGGGGGCCTGTCAGCCACGCCATCACCTTCGTTAATACAAGCTGTAGGGGCATTCCAGCGCAAAGTGAAAGGAGAAACTGTGCTAGGGGCTTTTTAATCGAGCACTTCTCACGAGCTATACGTAACAATGGAGGCGTAGCGGGAATACAACAGACGTACAACATACGTCGTAACAGCACGTTTAGGGAAACACGTCAGTTTGAGAATTTAGGTCACATGAGGACTGGAACGAGGTTGGAAAGTTTGCGTAAAATCGTGAAAGGGTCGCGTATACTCCAGTCAGAATTCACGTCGCGCGTGGGAAGTACGTCAACCGTAGTGACGCAACCGGCATCTGGCTTGTATTTACAGCGCAACTCCGCAGACGTGGTGGCCACGTTTCAAGCAGAAATCCTGTCAACAACGCATCACTCACAAAACAGCAACAAACGGGGTCACGCGTAGCCGCACACAGAATTAACACAATCACACAGGGTAGTCACATCTGAGTGCCAGTCGACCTCAAGAACACACCTATCAGAAAGCAGGACGACGGAAACAAAACAAAAAACCTTGAGAATGGTTGCCCAGGATAACGGAAACTTGTGGTCATAAGATCTTATTCCATTACGCTGTGTTTCGTCTTTAAACATTCCATATTGTACACCACATGGCGGCTTTTGGCCTCAGCCTTATCGTTCCAGTTTTTGAAAAGGATACAACCTATGGCTGCAGTTATCGTCGAAAAGCCAGCCTGATACGTATCACGTCAAAATTTTATCTTCTAAATCCCTGGCCTGTTATCTCCATGTAGGAAGTTGTAGCGCTGGGGAGAACGAGCAGGGTTCCACCTTGTAAGAAATGCGTCAATTGGCATCAAAATGGCATTTGACTCGGAGTGGACGAAGCTGCTTTTCGGTCCTGTCTGATTAGGAGCGGCTGAGACGTACATTGACACCATCGTGGCACCATGAAAAGGCCCATGGACTAAAGTCAAGTTTGCCCAATGTCATCGTTCCTTGGGCACTGTATGACTGGTGAGGTTCTTATGAGCGCGCCAAATACATCGGTTTACGCGGGCACAGAGTTGAATCGGGCGATGAAATTCGCGTAATTTTAAGGATGTTAACCTAGTTTGTGACGCCTCTAAAGCGACGCCGATAATTTCCGAGTCTGAGACGTAAGACATGATTCAGTTTGCGTAGAATCATTGAAAACCTACGGTTCGCGATACATTGACCGACCTATATGAGGAACCACTGGGATTTAAGCCCTCAGCCCTCAAGGGGCGTATATGTGACGCCTGTGCGAACTCAGTTTTGTATGCCAGAGAAATCTGATTTTCAAATTTGTTAAATTGAAAGCTTTTTTGTCTTTAGTCGCTGATGCATCCGGAATATCGCACGCACCCGGTGGAATAAGCGTGATGTACTTTTGACTCTGGACGGTTTGGCGTGAATCTTGTCACAACCAAATTTCACGACTAGTTTATTTGGCAAAAGAATGTTCCTCGAATGACGGTTCATTGTCTTCATTGATGCGCACTTCTGCAAGATTTTCAGATGCCTGGTGGAAAACATCTGGAAGTAAGAGAACGGTGTGGAGTAGAAGTCTAAAGACGCTCACAGTTACACAGACTTCTAATGTTGCTTCCCGCCAGCCTGAATAAGGACCAACGAATGCGACAAACACTCCTTCAATGGCCTTCTACGAATTGCCATAGATGACGAACTCTAGCCAGGGCGCCAGTTCACTTCTATATCCCAGTTTCACAAAGGTTAAAGACGAGACTTACATCTGCCGCATCCGGTCTTACGATATTTCGGGGGTTTTGTATCGCACTGCAGTGAAGTAACAACTTGCCTGTGCTAATAGGTGGTAAATTCGAGACCCTCTCGACTACTGAAGTCAAGCTGGCTCCCAGTGAGTTATCTTATTCGTTTGGGATGCGTATGTGTGCCTCGCTACTTTGGTGACCTTGTTGAATCCTTTGCGTATCAAACCAACAATGATGACCTGCTCTTCCGCTACCCAACACAGATACAGCATCCCGTTTGAGCTTTGAACCAAATGACACGATGCTTCAGCGGACAAATCGCTTTCCAAATGAACAACACATCACGGAGATAACTGGTTCACACAACAGATCGGTTGACTGTATCGATGACTGTATCTATAAGATTGGGCTCGAGATAGCTCAGTGGTTAGGGCGCGAACTCACTGAACGAAAGGTCCGTGTTTCGAACCCAACTCAGCACATTGACTGCACTTTTCTAGGCATAAGCAACCTGGCAGTATCTAAGACCCCTTGCTTCCTTCGGGTGACATTTCAGCCAGGGACCGAAAGTGTGCATGACTATTTTTTCTTCTGTTTACAAGAGTGAGTGAATCGATGTTGACTGGGCAAGCCAGACAATTAGTCGTTCGACTCAAAGAACATAAACAGCGGTGTCGGGCAGCCAAAGGAAACGCGGAGATGACTCAGCGATCCCTCTCCACTGCGTAGCTGACGATCAGCGGGCTAACGCTGACAAAGTGCGAATTTCAAACATGTAGACACAGAGTTGCGCTGCTGGATCAGTGACTCTTCACATGAAGCCCTCATGCGTCAACAGATCTGACGGCCTTCTCTGCCAGACTGGTCCAAACTGATATGTTGTATAAAGACAACACTTAAACATGGCAACTTGGTTCCAAGGTCCGGTGTAAAAAATATACACAGTGTGGTATGCACACGCTTGCGCGGAAGTGATAGAAATCATTCAGCTGTAGCACCCTTTCGGTGCCTAACTGCCATACCACACGAAGGAGATACGAGGGCTGGGATAATGCCAGGCTGCCCAAGCCTAGACAGGGGAAGCCGAGAGGCGGATGTTGGGTTCGAACCACAGACCCTCCGGTCAGTAAATTTGCGCTCTAACCACTTGGTACATCTTGCCCCTTGGAAGCGATAGGTCACGTACGACTGCCATGCGGCAGTAATGACTTCGAATCTGGCTTTTAGTTAGACCATCACATCTTCAAAATCCTGGGAGTTTTCGCACCTCTCCAATCACCTAAACCACACATGACATTTTCACAGGAATGTGGTCTCATACACACTTGAGTTGGGCACACAAATCATTACATGAGAAACGACAAAAGTCGATGCTCTACCGATTGTGAGTATGTTCTGCCTGTTCCTCAGTCATGACTGCACATAGCTCATCCAGGCGATCAAGGGCTCATGGTTCATTTGCTACTCGTCTTAGGAAGGAGAGAGAGGGACCGGCCGGTTGAGATTTAGCAGGCGGAATGCCTATTTAGCGGTGAGCGCACCCCAAGCCAGTCAAACGAGCGAACTGTACCGGTGGCCTTCACGTGCAGTCAGGACGCGACAACAAACGGTCAACTTCTTCCGTTGCAATAGCAGAAACTGCAAAACCTTGTAAGCAGCACGAGTCAGAAAATCTCACGTTTCCAAGGGGCGGACTTATGGATTGTACTGCAGCAGAACTCATTGATCAACTTAAATGTATCATTTTAATTCCTTCCTGAAAACTTCAAGTGCTTTCAGCCAGATCTGTAAAGGACAGTCAACAGCCCTTGGTGCAAATAACCGAACAAATTTGACCTATTACTATTTTTTTCCAAGAATGTTTTAATAAAGTTATTGTGATGCAACGTACTGAATGAAGGCGCACGTAAAAAATCTGCCCTCAGCCTCTGTGTCATCCGACCCAGAATATACCGAGGAGAGTAGAACTTCTTGCTTTCTTTGAGCGACCGCAGTAATCTTCATTCAGTCTTGAGTTGGCAGTTTTATAGACTGACACCATCGTTTGTTGCTGCCGGTCGAGCTCCGGTCGAGTTCGACATAGAGCATAGCAGAAAAATGAAGTCGCGGTGAAAGGTACTGAGGTAGGTTGGAACAGCCGTCACTTGATATGAGAGATACTCGGGGAAGCCCGCGATCAGCAGTTGGTAAGTTACTGGTGGTCGCATGAAGACGAACCTTGTCAGTACACTTGGCCTTCATTATCAGACTAACCAAAAAGTGTATGACTGAACACCGAATAAGCCAAGCCAATGTTCGTTTCGCGCAGGTCGGCGATCTTTCAAATCAGGAAAGATCTGTGGTAAGCTAGCTTTTGAACTATCTACGACCCACCCACTTCTATACAGTGAACAGACGGGGTATCATCGTCTGGTAATCCGTAAAAGTAGATGCCTATTTACTTGTTTTCGATTGTGTTTACGTGAAGCTTCGTACTCGATCACACCTCTCGGTCACTCGATTAGTTAGTTGGCTATAAACAGTGTGTCAAAGTACAGTTCTTCGAGCTCCTGTAGTTTCGGTGATGGAAAGTTGAGAGACTCGGGTACTGACAGCCACACGTGTATAAAGTTGATATGGCCTTTGATAAGAAGGCTTTTGGTCACCAGTTGCTATGCTGTGGGCGCGCATACTGCTGACATCAGTGTCTGTTGACTATAAAGCAGTCTAAGACGCACTTAGAGAACTGTTTCAATCACCTTACTACGTGGCAGAACTTATTCTCCAAAAATAAAGGAATTAGGCAAATCAAACGATTTGAGCAGTCAACTCAATCGGATCTACTCACGTGGCAGTAAACAGCCAATCACCTACGGAATCGTAACTTGTATGTAGCGTTATCTTCAGTTGCACAGCGTGTCAGCCACTGGTGCGCATGGCTCCCACGGTTAACTGATTCCTTGGACTACTTTAAATATGAACGAAAAGATCGACCTTGGCTTCTTGTGATTAGTATCAATCACTTTTGAAATAGTATCTTCCAAGCTGGAGAATGAATGACGGTTTAAAAATTAGCGTTTTTCGATTGAGTATAGCGCGGTATAGTCGAGGTGTGATAAATTTAATGAGATTCCGTCTTAATTGATCCGCTAATAGCACTGCAGAGGGCTGTCCAGTTCTCGGGCTTGTAACCTTGCGAAATCGGGTGTATTAAAACACGAAAACAATATGTATGATAAAACGTGCTATTGCAAAGGGTAGATTTGAGGTAAGAAAACTGTATAATACACGCAGATTGGGCGATGCTTATCCGCTGCGATTCAGTGAAAATTTGTCTGCTTTCAGTTTACGATCCTGTGACCGACAGGATTGTCGAAAAGAATGTTGCCTGAGGGTACCTCCTGGATCTGGCCGGCGTTCCTTCGAGGTTGTCCGGAACAGACTGGAACCAAATACGAGCGGCAGCTTCCGATTGGTCTTGTGCAATGCAGTATTTGATGTGGAAGTTTTGTTGTCGTGGGAGCGAACTGTGGCTTGTGAAAGGGAATCATGCAGACTGCGTGAGGTGGGGATTCCCAGTTGACCTAGTAAGCGTATGGTCAGGACGAGAAAATGCATGCTTTAATCGATTAGCGGGAAGGGTTTTGTTTGTTCAAACAAGAAGCGCTATTCTAGTGATTAAACTCATTTGTAGACTGTTGGATCCACACTCTTTGTAATTGCTCCACCAAAACGATTCAATGTTGGCCAGCCAGATGCACCCTGTTTACACTCTGATTGGTCAGTGGTAAGAAGGTCGGTGCCCAAAAAAGATTGGTCTCGTGATGGTCTTCTTAGAGCTCAAAAGAGCTGGGATTGGTAACCCTTCTGAATTTTTTGAGGTACTGACTGAAATCCAATGAGCAGTATTCGTTTAATCCTCATTGGAAACTGTCCAAGGGAGCCTCGAAATGACGACCTGCCCGCTAACAGTTTGAACAAGTAATATCGTTGAACCACCAGCGGCTAATCTGCTGCTTGCCACTCATCCTTCAACAACAGAAACCACATCACATGGTCACGCAGAATTCACTGGCTCCTCTCACATGGAAGTTTCACTCATCAAATAAATTTAGCTCTTCCTCTGAACTACTTATATGTTTTTGGTAGTATAAGTTTCGGGGAGTTTCATTTGACATTCCATTCCAATCTATGCCAAAACCCCAAAGAGCAGCGCACAGCTGTTTCATCCCTGCTTGGAATCACTAGCGCTGCAAAAGTTTGACGAAAGTTTGATACAGTGTTTAGTTTTGACTTGCTGTTTCTTTCACGTGTGCTACACTCAGCAAGTCATTTCCACAAAGCCTTAATAATATGACCGCTGTACCAGTTCTCTTCATTTAAATGATGTATTGCCTCCATTGCAAAATGGCCAACTCCTATGCACATAGAAACTGGACAAATGCTAGCTCACCGTGCAACCATCCCTCTCGTGTATTTTATGGTTCACCAGTGCCACGCCCTAACTTCAGCTGGCGCTTGGGCGTTTACGGGAATTCACTTTACACTTGAACTCAGATAGAGTGGTCAGTGTACTGGCGTCAAGCCAAGAAGTTTAGGGCTCGTTTAGGTGTAACACCCTTTCGGTGCCTAGCTGCCATGCTACCCGAAAGAAGCACCAGGGCTGGGATACTGCCAGGTTGCCCAAGCCTAGACAGGCGAAGTCGCGAGGCAGAGGTCGGTTTCGAACCACGGGCCTTCCGGTCAGTAAATTTACGCTATAACAACTTGAGCCATCTCGCATCAGACTTGGTATTACTACTCATTGTAGACGTTCCCGTATTCCCGCGATTCCACGGGATTGTGCACGGTTGGAATCACAACAATTTCCACAACACATTGTTCATAAATTTTTTGACGGTATGTGTTCTAATGAGTGATTTATTAGGATCACTTTGTTCTCTTGGACAAGAATAAATGGTCTCAACCCTTTGGGAGGGAACTCCAACACAAAGATGAGACGGGGATTTAGATTGTACCGCATCATCGGTACACTTTGGACTGGTCGGATTTGGGTGGTTGTTTGCGTTAATTTTCTACTTCATTTGGGACCACACACAGCTCGTGGTTTCAGTTTACAAAGCCTGCACCGCATCGAAGTGCGCGCATCTGATGTTTCGATTTATATGCGCAAACCTGGCGTGAGATTCAGCCGGTAGGGAGTTGAGCGTCCGTCGACACCAAGACGACTGGTGTGCAAATGAATGTATTTGGCAAAAACGTACTAAAGTTTTTTAACCTGAAGTTAAATTTCGATGGTAGTCTTCACCATTAACAGGGCTGTGGGCTTAACCGAACTCTTGCACAGCCTCGTGAACTTGTGTTTTGGAACCAGTCATCCCACGCGCTAGCGAGTTTACCCTTTAGGTTTTTTGGAGCTTTGGGTTATAGAAATTCTCCTTATCTGTATTTATCGTTGACATTTCTTTTACCAGATTACTGCTTGAACGGACAAAGTTCGTTATGGCTCATTCGTTCTGGTGCCTTTGTATTCGTGTGCTAGAAAAAAGCGGTTCTCAGTTTTTACACGAAATTTCACAAAATCAATATTGCTACAGATCAATCAACCAACAGTTTATACCCGTGTTTCGTTTTCAAAAAGAAGCTGAAAGTTTAGGACGCTTGAATACAAAATGGTACGGGTGTTTGATGTCTAAAATTTGATAGAAAACCGACTTCGGAGCTCCAGTGTATTAATAAATGTCAAGTGACCTTGTTGAGGTTCAACAACAGGGACATAAACAGTAAGGAACGCTGAAACTGCACCGTTCATTAAATATGTTCATAGAACTACAGAGGTTTGCATTCATTTAAAAGTGAGCAACATGATTCTACGGGATTAAGACATATACCTGTTTTTGTCTCACTGTATCATTTAAAAACTGCTAATTTGCCTTCAGGCTGGGCACCTTGAAACACGCAAATTCATCCTGTTCTATTATTCGATCAGTCACCCCACCCCAAGTTAATGAATATTTCCGATTCATATCACCGTCTTGCACGTTGCCAGTTGGGGTCATTTTCCAGCGAGACACTTACTTGAAACATTTCGATCTTAGCAATGTTGTGGAATGTCGGTAGCTCGAGTGCGCTGTTTGGTTGTTGGTCTGTTCGCCGAGCTTGGCAGTTGGATTGCAAACGTTTCATCACCAATCGAGGTGACATCATCAGTGCAGGGTTGAGTGCCCTGACAATGTCACCTCGATTGGTGATGAAACGTTTGCAATCCAACTGCCAAGCTCGGCGAACAGACCAACAACCAAACAGCGCACTCGAGCTACCGACATTCCACAACATTGCTAAGATCGAAATGTTTCAAGTAAGTGTCTCGCTGGAAAATGACCCCAACTGGCAACGTGCAAGACGGTGATATGAATCGGAAATATTCATTAACTTGGGGTGGGGTGACTGATCGAATAATAGAACAGGATGAATTTGCGTGTTTCAAGGTGCCCAGCCTGAAGGCAAATTAGCAGTTTTAAATGATACAGTGAGACAAAAACAGGTATATGTCTTAATCCCGTAGAATCATGTTGCTCACTTTTAAATGAATGCAAACCTCTGTAGTTCTATGAACATATTTAATGAACGGTGCAGTTTCAGCGTTCCTTACTGTTTATGTCCCTGTTGTTGAACCTCAACAAGGTCACTTGACATTTATTAATACACTGGAGCTCCGAAGTCGGTTTTCTATCAAATTTTAGACATCAAACACCCGTACCATTTTGTATTCAAGCGTCCTAAACTTTCAGCTTCTTTTTGAAAACGAAACACGGGTATAAACTGTTGGTTGATTGATCTGTAGCAATATTGATTTTGTGAAATTTCGTGTAAAAACTGAGAACCGCTTTTTTCTAGCACACGAATACAAAGGCACCAGAACGAATGAGCCATAACGAACTTTGTCCGTTCAAGCAGTAATCTGGTAAAAGAAATGTCAACGATAAATACAGACAAGGAGAATTTCTATAACCCAAAGCTCCAAAAAACCTAAAGGGTAAACTCGCTAGCGCGTGGGATGACTGGTTCCAAAACACAAGTTCACGAGGCTGTGCAAGAGTTCGGTTAAGCCCACAGCCCTGTTAATGGTGAAGACTACCATCGAAATTTAACTTCAGGTTAAAAAACTTTAGTACGTTTTTGCCAAATACATTCATTTGCACACCAGTC